>NC_135347.1:43011444-43322809 GCF_023851605.1 Tamandua tetradactyla | reverse complement strand
TTCTAAAATTTCCATTTCTTAAAATATCTATTTGCCAAAATATATCCCCTGTGCCTAATTAAGATATTTGTATTCGTATGTGCTGTATCATATGCAAACCTGACTTTTCTTCAACTGAGGAAGAGATAATGAGTGGTCTAAGCAAGGTTTCCAGCATCTTAACACACACCAACACTTTTCAGAGCCAGGAACTAAGCTCTTAGATGCACTATCTCATTTCATTTTCTCAACAACACTAGAAAGCCATTGCCGTAATTATTCCCATTACGTAGATTTAGAAACTAAGAAATTAGGAAGGTAAGTATCTTGCCCAAAGTCCCACAAGTATGAAATGAAAGAGTTAAAATACAAACATAGCTTAACCTGTATTTATACTCTTCATTATCTCATGTTCCTACTTCCCTTTTACCTCATATTTTGAAAAAGAATCACTTCCTCTCCATACATAGCTATAACACTCCTATACATGGACACTCTGATCAGGTATTTTGTTTTTCATAATGTAAGATGAAGAAATTTTATCATGAACTTCTGTGGTATCTTGTTTCACCACCTTCTTTGCCCACCCAATTCACCAGGATAATCTCATGAGGCACAGAGCATTTGGGCACACTGTGAAGCTTCTCAGAACTATCAGTGTCAACTTGTGGGTGAAAGATTAGGTCCAGGGCTCCAATACCCTAGGGTGGGAGGTAGGAGGCAGGTTGGTATGGCACTGACCTTTCACATCCAGGGAAAGGTGCAACATTAAATCTGCTACTGTATTATTTGTTCCCTGAGATGCATCGCCATCACTGAAAGAAAGGAAAATTATTTTCTCTAGGAAACCAAGTGTATTACATGGAAATCATTTGTGTGCTTTGAAAAGATTGGCATATGGCTGAGCCCAAGACTTCTCATTTTTCCTTCCATTTCTACAATGTCTCTCTAGTCATGGTTTGAAGTCAATCACAAAGAAAAGGCCATTTGGCACTATTTTACTGCTAATTGTAAACATGCATGAATGAAGTCTCCTATGCAAGGTCATGCCCTATGATAGTCAACATTTGGGGATGAGTCATCTAACCCTGCTCTAATTGGATAAAAAGATAGCATCTTATCAGTGATCTCTTCTCACCATATGGAGTCCTTTATCCAAATATACTCCTGTGAAAATTGTTTAAAAAGGAAAAATTTAATACTCCTAAATACTCTGTTGGAGAGCTGAGTTCTATAACTCCCTTGCTACCATACTGCAGTAATAGTTATGTGTCAGGAGGGGAGAAGGTATGGTATAGTAGTACCTTGGGTTTCTGGGCAGAGGCAGGGCAGTGTGAAAGTATGTTGCGTGTACTCTGCCATGGGCAAGGTCCCAGTGAATTTCCTACCACACCAATTCCACACCTACAATTCCAAACTGGCTCCTTGTTTCAAGACAAGTCATAAAACTCATCCTTGAAAAGGAGTTGTCTACTTTGTTTCCAAGCCCAACAGACTGAAGTGTGGACACTGCTATTCTGTGTGGGTCTCCATTATCAATGACTCCAAGGGGTATCCCTCAATGCTCATGTTTGTTGTGTGAAATACCTTCAGTTTTTGCTTTTAGGGCAAGTGTGCATGAGTCTACTGGCATAAAATTGATTGTGTAGCTCATTCATTCATTAGCAAATATTTCCTGAATGTCTGCATCAGGCCAGGCTTTGATCAAGGTGCCAAGAATTCAGCAGTACACAAAATAAACTTGGTCCACGTATTCAATATCAGGGCATACAGAAAATTAATTAAGCAATTACAGTAGAGGCCATCATAGACATAATTAACTTGCTATCCTCAACTATATTCATTCAGAGAAGAAAGAGAGAGAGGAAGAAGAACAGTTGGAGGAGGGAAAAAGAATGAGGAAAACTAAAATGTAAGTTCTACGCACCATCCTTCTCATTCTTCTCTCCTGAAGGAAATACAGGAACATAGAATCACAATTGCCACCTGTTACTCCTACTGAGAACATCTCACCATTCTCCATGATCCAAAGGTTTTAAAGGTATACCCATTAAGCACAAGTCACCATCTTCATCTTATACTCAAGTGAATTAAAGCAGCCTGGAAGAAAAACATGCTGTGCTGGATTTATTAAAGAAAGGATAAATAAATATATCCTCCAATATGGTGCCTTCCTACAGGATTTGTCAAAGGTTTTTAAACTTTGTGTGAATCATGTTGCTGAAATGTATAAGCTATATTTCCATTTCACAATAAAGGGTTGTGTATGGTAGGAAAGAAAAGTTTCAGGTGCTGATGTGATCAAAATTTTTCCAGTTTTCTTTCAGAGCTCACCATGCGTCCACGTGAGGAATGGGTGCAGGAAGGGCTTATGCTTTCTGACAAACCCCACAACGATAACTCCCTTTGCCTTTAGCTGTGCCCTTTAAGCACTGTTGATATCTTTGGTTACGCAAAGTAATTTTTAAAAGATCAAAGCATTTTATCGATAGGACAAAATATTTTCTCATTTCAGAAGATGTTATATATGATCTCAGTGCATTCCTTCTTGATACAAATGAGATCAATCTAAAAGGACCCTTGGTCAGCATCTTGAACTCTTCATTTCCGTTAGTAGACTGTCAGGATGAGACATTTGACTATTTCCTTCCAGTTGTTTCCTCAGTGACATTGCTAGCAACCCTGCTCAAATGAACTGGGTTATGGAAAGACTCTTTGGATGAACATACTCCATGTAATGAAAGAGAATCAGAGTGTAAAATGAAAGCAATTGCCTGGATAATTTAAGACAAAAGCTCACCTCTGCCTCTATTATCTAGATACCTATGCAGAGACAGTAAATAATCTAGATAATCACATTATTTCTTCAACTCATTGGCTCTTTATATTCAACGACTAAGCATTTCTTAGTTTTTTTTTTGCAAATAGTCCAATTTTTAAAATAAGTTAAAATAAACAAGTACCAAAGTCAATAAGTGCATTATCATTCAAACGAAGATTTGATGGCCCAGAGAAGTGTGTTGGTCCTTTAGCAAAATAATAGCAGTTAGCTACTGTTGTATTACAATAACACTTAATTGATATTCAAAAGCATGCAAAGCCATGCTACTTTCCCAAAAACTGAAGTGGAAAATGTTGAAATGGAGAAGAACAACCAGAACGCATTAAATAAAATATGAAAAGTTTCGTCGTGTTCTATTAGGATTTTTCATGTTAGCCTCCTATTATATTAGTATTTGTTTTCACTAATATAATATGAAAATTGCTGAAATGATTGCATGGTCATATCTTGTTAGGGGACTCAATTTCTAAAATTATATGATTCTAACATAAGATGAAAGAAAATTCTTACCATTATAAAAAGTTTCTAATGTGATATGAAGTCCTACCTGGGGGGAAGAAAGGTTGTTAGTTACTTCAGTGTTGCTTCTTGTAAATATTTTATTTATAGGGACCAGGTGGTGACAAAGAAGGAAGAACTGGGCTTGAGAACATCGCTGCTGGATTGGATGCATAAATGGAAAATATTTCTCTCAGGTCAGTGACATCCTCCTTGAATTATTTTTATCCATTCCAAATAGTTAAGAACATTGAGTCACAGAGTTGAGATCTACTTTTCCTTCAATGAAGAAAGTAGTTGAAGTCATTTAGGTTGGGTTTTGCTTTTTGCTGTTTTTTTTTTTTTTTTGGTCAAGAAAACTCACTCTTACTAATGTTTCTCTTCATAAATTGTTGTCATGTGAAGTTATTATTAGTATGGAATCTCTAAAAAACTTGAAGGCATCACTTGGTTTTGCTTTGATTCATTGCTGAACAATCCAGTTTGCCATGTACTATGTGCTGATGAATATAGGGTGTTGCTAAAGAAAACAGTTCTCTTTTAATTTATTATACTTCTTAAATGTTGTCTGCTTTATTAAATAATTTTGGCTTACGTTCATAATCCCACTTTCGTTTTAAAGGTGGGTGTGCTACTGTGGGTAAGTAATGTACCTAATGCAACTTTGAATCAAAGTAGACTTCTTCATCAAAACTTATGTTCTTTTTTGCAGGAATCTGGCATAAGAATCAAGTTTAGAGCTGAAAGAACTGTTGGAAGAAAACTTGAAATGAATAAAGTAATTGACTGTAAAGATGTTAACTCTTTTAAAAATACTGATTTCAAAATTCTGTAAGTTTTCCTAAAATAATACATTTGAATGAAGACTGCCTGCCGCGTTTTAATATTTTTTTTAATGCAACATTTTATACTATGAAGAAACCTTCTTTTTTCCCAAAGATGACATTATCAACAGTTTGCAAAATGATAATGATTGCTTGGAGGGCTTGGCTTAAGAAATCTAATCCTGACATATATTACTTTTATGGAAAAATAAATTTATCTCAATCGGCTCTTAATGTCAGCTGGAAAAGGGGAACCATTTAAAATTAGCTGCCAGACACAAAAATGATCTTAGTCGAAATTAGAATATATTTTATAAAAAAGACAAAGTGACAAAAACTTGACTTTGGATAGGGTGACATTTTTAATACGGATATATTATTATCTTAAATATGGTGTAGATTTTTGTGTTTGTCAGATCCAGACTACTTTCATCTCTCTCTCTCTCATTACTTCCAACTCCCAGGGCTCAATGCCATTTTTCAATTCTTTAACAATGATTTGGGGTAGGAACGATTCTAACGTAAACTTCTCCAGGGCCATTTGGAGCTCTGTGCAGAACCAATAAAGCAAATTAGCTGCAATAACAGCTGAGCTAATCATGAGAATGTTTAAAATGATAAGACTTGAATTATAGTTTCTCTAAATGGCAATGGATTCAACTAATTACCACATGCTGGCCTGGTTTGAGGAGCCAGATCACGTTATCAAGTCTTCTGCTGTCCAGGGCACAAAAAAAAAAAAAAAAAAAAGATCAGGTGAAGAAGTTTCTGGAGCTAATAATAAGAACTGGATCATTCATACTACTCTGTGATCCATTTCCAATATTGCTGTACGGTCCAAAGAGCAGTTTTGTCTTGAAAAAGGAAAGTGAATGTTGTGCATTGAAGGTATTAGTAAATTTAACATTTAAAATGCAGCCCCACTGTGCATCACCCATAAAGAATGGAGTTTTCCTGTTTCTTTAGTGCTGTGGTTTCTTCCATGCTGGGAACTTATGTCTTATCTATATTGTAATTAATCAAGATAATATGATCCATTCTGAAGTTGGATGTTATCCTAGGCAACTTTCCTATGTTAACTTTCCTTAAAACTGCCCTCGGGGTGAAGATGTAATGTGTCACCCGGGCCCCTGTCTTTATTTCACTCTAGTGGCAGTGGAAGCCCTGAAACTTCCACACTGTATTTATTATCTACTGCAGTGAGAATACCGCCAGCCCCGAATCAAATGCTTTTCTTCTCTCAGAGCCCCAACAATACCGCCCTCTCCCCCCATAAATTAGCAGTGTTTAGAAGGAGACTTGCCCACGTTCTGTAGATTATTTTGAGGAAAAACTCTGTCATCCATAATACATTTGGACTTCTTTCTAGTCGAAGATTTATATATTTTCTTATTGATGGGTTATGAATATTGACACAGGCGATATTCATTGTTTATTGAAGGCTTGTTTACATAAAAGATCTTCGCAGGCTACCCCCTAAGTCTAGAGGTCCTAAACCAGTGTCAGGGAGCTGTCTGGGTATTTTTTCCCACGTATTGCACTGCCATTCCGCCAACAATAGAGGCCCATTAACGTTTGGCCCTTCAACTTACTGCAGCCCAAGCCTCAGTGGCAGGACGTCTGCCCAATATGTAAAATAACGGAATGAATGGATTCCTTGGAAACAATGATAACAAGACCTGGCTGAGCTAACTGTGACAGCATGTGGTAATTTTCCAGCCCGCTGGCCCTGTAAAGGAAACGGGAACACAAAGCGTAGACTGCGGGGCGGGCCGTCCTGAATAGCTGCGAACAAGTGCAGACTATCTGATGATGTCATACGCACAGTTTGACAGATGGGGCTGGACAATTTTTCCCCCTTCAAACGTGCTCTTAACTATTTGTATTCCATCGGCTTCTTACTTGGAAAGTTCAATCCTGCAATCACCTGCCTGAAAGACTAAACAAACCTTAACTGTCATGTGCTTGGTTCAAGTACCACCAGTTTTATGAAGAAAAATGATATCCATTATTAGGTGCTGAATGCTGCCGGGAGCAGAGGGGGAAAGGGTATTGCTGCGGATTAATGCATCATCTCTGCTTTCAGCTGTGGGCCAGGTTTTGTATCTAGCTCTGCCTGAATCCTGCCATAAACTTTGAATAGCATAATGAAGTATTGTTATTGCCTCAATCTAGTCATGACATCAGGGAAACAGACATCTAAAGTTACCAAAACTGATTACTAGCTGAGCTTTTGTGTCTATAAAATAAATGCGTTAAAAGAAGGCCCTTTTTTCCCCAGTCTTACGGGTGTTCCATCGAGGTTGGATGTTTTAGTGTTTAGGACATTGTGTCATTATGTATAAGGTGGTGTCAGGATATGTCCATCCACAGTGTTCTCCCAAAATAGCTTGATATGTGGACCTGCGTGCGTGTGTGTTTAAGTTGGTGCATGGGAGACAGAGAAAATGAAGATTGACAACATTTATAAAAATGAGACACAACTCAATTAAAATTCACCGAAAATAGTAAGTGAGCCAGTGTGCTCAGTTTAATTGTAATGACACAAAACTGTCTTTTTCTTTCCGTCAAATAAGTAGCTGCTTTGGAGCTCACATGTCTTCAACATTTTATTCATGCAGTTCTTTTTATTTACTTTTCAAGGAATTTATGTAAATATATGTAGGCCACAGAATAGGTCTCAGATACAGCTTTATTCTTTAATCTTCATCAAATAGCTAACCAAAGCAGGATAGCCAAGGGATTTTGTTTATGGGGAAGTGATATCTGTCCCCTAAAAACAAAGCCATGGCACACTGCCTAGGCTGTAGAAGCAGGAATAATAGCCATAGCATAATAATAAAAATTAATGATTAGGATTTACAAAACATCTCTTCAACTAGGAAAGCACCACACACTAAACTACTTTCTCCAGTCTCCCACGTTATAGAAGCTCTGTAGAAGCTAGCTCAAACTTCACTTTTCCTGTCTTAACTACCACAGTTCTTGGGTAAGACATAAAATAAAGAAGAAAAAAGTGATAAGTGCAAGGGAGGGGCATTCTCCTATCACCTTTGAAGACTAAGTATGCCATATTCACCTTCACCCCTAAACCCACCCTTGCTTTTTAGATGTTGAAGGTGAAATCACTGCCCTAACATCCTCTTCCATTCACCATTTCACCTAGCAAAGTTGGGCTATGTTTTGGTCGTCTTTCTTTCATTCATTCATTCATTCAAATTTGAGGACCTACTATGAGCTGGGCACCAGGTTATAGCTTTATTCTGTGCCTATACTCCAACTGGGATTGTGTTACTTCTCTGAAGTCAGTGTATGAGAATTACTTGCACAATGTACACTTGCACCTACAGCTACTTTTCAACAGCTAACGTCTGTTTCTAGGTCATGCTCAGGTTTGAGGGCCTAAGATGCTGCCATAGCCTACACTGGATGGGACGCTCATAGCAGGACACATTGTTTATGAAAAGTAGTTTGTCCCCGCTTCCCCCATTTCTCCCTAACAAGCACCAAGGGCATCCCTCCACATGTTTGCCCCAGATGGCGTGGCCCATCTGTTTCCAAAAGTCAAATAGTTCTATGAGTAGCTGTAATGCTTACATCTCTACGTGAGACTGAGAAAGTGAGAGGGAAGAAAATAAAAGGTAGGGATGGGTAACAGAAGCTCTCAATGATCATAAATCATAATCTGAAGAGATCCACAGGCTGCTCTTTGAGACAGTTGGATTATTTCTAATCCACCCATGTCAGTAGCCTAGGTGGGGCTCCCAGAGATGGCCTTGGGATCATAACCAAATACCTCAGCTGAGGAGCAGTCATACCATATAGGCGGGAAAACCAGAATGCTACATGTCCATTGCTGACACTGAGTTAAAATCGTGATGATGTTTTGCCTTTCTCAAAGTCCTTATCTAGCAAAAAAAAAAACTGAACAAACTGCTGCAGATTAATCAAAGCAAGATCAGCTAGGATGACAATCTCAATAGTATTCCTTAATGACTTTGACCTGGCAAGATGTTTGAAAAGAAATGAGAGTGAAAAGTTTCCACACACATTCAGTATAATTTGCAAAAAATAACCCAGTAAAGATAATGTCATATTATGTCAGAGCAACGATCACCCAGTCCAATATGCTGGTTTACAACAGCAGTCAGAGTCGTTCTATGGAAGGGCATATTGTTATCAGGTTTATCCCTCCAGAGGTAAGCTATTCCTGCAAATATGTCCAAGTTCCTTAACAGTCAACTACAGGTATAACGGTATTTACCCTAGCTAAAGACTACTTAAATATGCCGAGAATTTGAACCTATCATCACTTCTTGGGGTAATGAGGATCATAAATATACTAGCCACTTCATGCCTCATCTTCATCAAAATTACAAGTTAGTTTAATAAACATTTATTAAGAATTTACCAAGTGACTTGTCAGCTGTGAGAACTACCAGAAATACAGTATGGGCAAGGAGCCCTCAGTAAGCTTAAGTAAGACTTAAAAAAGGAAACAGACAAAGATAAGAGTGGCTGTGGAAAAGTACATGTAATTTTTTATATAAAGTCTGAAAGGAATATTCCCAGGGAGAGCACAAGGGTTTGGAGAAACATATTCATGTTTGTCTTAGAAATATTAGGTGGCACTTTTTGAGCTTTGATTAAGCTGTCACACACCCCTAGAAGTTTTATCTTTCTAAACTGAAGCCTAATCTTGTCCTTTTGTTTGTCCACCTTCATAAAACACCCCTCAATTCTTTTAACATTTCAGTGGCTCTTCTCTGTACGCGTTCCACTTTCATCACTTGTTTCTCATATTACATTAAGCATGTTTAAGTACAAATGGACTTTTGATCTTGGTATATAAAAATAGGAAGGAAAATTCAGTCAGATCCAAATTCAAGGTAGTATAGGCCAAACCTCTGGGTTAAAACAACAAAAAAAAGTAATTAAACCTATTCTTCATTTATACTGCTCTTATAGAGTAGTTTAATAAAAAGTATAATTAGAGGAAGATATGGGCAAGTAGCCTCACGTGGTTTTGATTGTTTAGGAAAAGCATTGGGCAGGGGGATTAATCTGTTATAATACTGGATTCTAGGCCTAACTCAGCTGTTAACTATTTATGTGACTACAGTTAAAGCATGTGGTAGCATAGTGTTAAGAAAACTGATCTGGGATACAGCAGGCTTGCTTTTGTCATTTCCTAAATGTGATGTTTAAAAAATCACTGAGTCTTTCAGCACTTGTGTCTTTCTTGGAAGAGTGGAAATAATATCCACATTATAGAAGTCTTAGCTGAAAAACTAGAATAGTGAGTCTAACTTTAAGAAATTCTATAACCAACTGTTATTACCCACAACAAGAATAATAAAATGGAATCCCTCCTTTCCTCAACTGCAAAATGAAAACATTTTGTCAGAAGATTTTCAGATTCTTTTAGCTCTGAAATCCTCTGTTTCTGTAGAGCAGAAGTCCATAGCCAAATATGATGATAAACCCCACATTTTGCTTGTTCATTAAGAAAATAAAGAGAGAACTTGGAAGACAGAAACAATTTAGCAAATATAACTGAAGAGAGACAGCTCTCACAGTCCGCATCCCACAAGTTCAGCTCTGATTCTTGATCATTTAGTGGCCCAATGACTTACCGAAAAATACATTGTAAGGGGTTACTAGTGATTACTTCAATATGACAGCCCTTTGTGAACTTCAAAGTGCCACAACATAGTCAGTTATGATCATCTTACAAAATTTTAGAACCTTTATTTATGCCATCGATATCAGGCCCAAAACTCCTCAACTTTTTCAGAGGTGTTTCAGCATTTTTATTACAAGAACTATCAAAGCCAAAAGTTGATAAGAATAAACATTTAAAATATTTTATTCAAACATTTACTTAAATTTTTAAAACCATCCAAAATCTCTGGGAATTTCTTCTCTGAAGCATTTACTTACAATTCTCATTTACTCAGCTTTATGAGTTACTCTTCAATGGCAGTGCATATTCAAATCTGCTTCTCAAACTGATTAGAATTTGTAGGGCAGATTCTATTTTCATTTAGGATATTTTGTTAAAAAAAGATTCTTGAAATCAATTTACAAATGTTCATTAAGACCCTTCTAAAAAGAAGACCTTAATGTAGGGACTGCAATAAACACAAAATGAATAAGATTGTCTCTGACCTCAAGAAATTCACAAAACTGGTCAAGTATAAAAGAAGCACACAAACAATTTTTTTGAGAATAAGATAAATGCCATAAGATAAATAAAAGCTTTTATGAGAGAATCAAAGAAAGAAAAGAGACACTTCACCTGGAGAATAATCCCATTTGCAATTAGAAAAGTTCTCTTTAGGACAGGTCTGCCAATAACTTGCAAATTAAATATCTAAAAAGACGATAATTATAATGCAGGGTGGCCCATTTAAAGAAGTCCCACTTAATGTGATTTCAAAAGTAATAAGAAAAAGAAGAAGATAAAGTTCAAGCTCATATAGATCCTCTCTTTTGAAGGGCACAAAGTATTTTTACCAACCTTGTGATTACTTTAAGTGGGTCATCCTATCGAATAGAAGTGCAGTACTTTTTTTTTTTAAGTAAGATAAATTTGAAGGGATGATGCAGACTTCTTGGATAAAAGCGATACATTTTGATTTGTGTTACGCATTTTTTAAAGTTGGCCTTTTCCATCCTGGAACTGCATAAAGGTCCATGCAGTACCCTCTAGCAAGCCTGTGGGTGTGTGAATTCTTTTAGCCATTAGGGCACCACCGACTCACACAGACCTCCAGGAACCAGGCGGTTCCAGGAAAAGGCCCTGTTCAGCTTCCTTTCCACCAGAGTCTAGGGCCCTCTCTAAAGGGCTGGGGTCCCTCACCCCTACCTCTCTGCCCTCCCCCAGTCTGAGACTGGGCACCATTAGTGCACTGGAGCAGTGGTTTCACTAAATTGTACCTTAGTGGCCCCCATTACAAAAGGAAATGTGAATGCTGCCAAAGCCCTCTCCTCATGGGCAATGGAATCACAGGTCAGAAAACATATTTAGCAAGCATAAATGATTAGGATCCATATAAAAGAGAACTGACAAATGAAACAGGCATTTCCATGAGGGAACCATACAGCTTCGATTCAAAGACTGCTGATTGGGTGTGGAGCCTTCCAGCATAAACAGCTATTCGAATTTTAAACTGTAACCAAGCAAATGAAGAGAAGGAATGCCACGGCCACCTCGGGTTCTTCAGGACGATTCTACAAGAGATGTGCTATAAATAAAATGTCATCCTGTAGTTGAGTATTTCTTCTTCTTCCCAAGGGTGCTTCAAAGTCCTGGAAACAGGCCAGTGTTTCCGATCACCGGCCACTCTGGGAGACCACCGGCCACTCTGGGAGACCACCGGCCACTCCTCTGGGAGACCACCGGCCACTCTGGGAGACCACCGGCCACTTTGGGAGACCACCGGCCACTCTGGGAGACCACCGGCCACTCCTCTGGGAGACCACCGGCCACTCTGGGAGACCACTGGCCACTCCTCTGGGAGACCACCGGCCACTCTGGGAGACCACCGGCCACTCTGGGAGACCACCGGCCACTCCTCTGGGAGACCACCGGCCACTCTGGGAGACCACCGGCCACTCCTCTGGGAGACCACCGGCCACTCTGGGAGACCACCGGCCACTCTGGGAGACCACCGGCCACTCCTCTGGGAGACCACCGGCCACTCCTCTGGGAGACCACCGGCCACTCTGGGAGACCACCGGCCACTCCTCTGGGAGACCACCGGCCACTCTGGGAGACCACCGGCCACTCCTCTGGGAGACCACCGGCCACTCCTCTGGGAGACCACCGGCCACTCTGGGAGACCACCGGCCACTCCTCTGGGAGACCACCAGCCACTCTGGAAGACCACCGGCCACTCCTCTGGGAGACCACCGGCCACTCTGGGAGACCACAGGCCACTCTGGGAATACGGAGAGCCGAGTTCCCCCACCGGCTGTCCCAGAGCCTGGCTAAGGAGACGACCCCATCCCTTCCTCTCCTCGCCCCTTGTCTGTCCGAGCCCTTCCCAGTCTCCCCTTTTGCTCAGGATTCATGGGGCGAGGCTATTGGGGATGAAGTCACAAACGTGTCATTATCAACCTCATAACCATGAAAGGCATTTGACTCATTAGAAGCGCAGACACTGTCAGTTTCTTGCTGAGATACCACAAAGAAAGAGCACGTCCCTGAGATAAAACTATGTGTAGTTAAATGAAAAAAAACTTTATGTCTATTTTTGCCCATGGATTCAACTCCCAGATGTTTAAAACTCCTAGCATTTCTTGGAAGAAAGTGATAAGAACCTAAGACCATCTGCAATTGTTGGTTGTGTATAAATCTCTGGTTGAAATAGAAGCATGAAGCTGTGCATAGCTAGTGACGTGAATTCTTAGTGCTTGCTTAGAGAAAATGCTTAACTGTTTCTCCAACAGAGCAGGCTATTTTGGAATGCCAAAATGTCGAACACATCTACGTCCAACTTAAATGGCATCCCCTGAGTTTCAAAAGGTTGACAGAGTTTATTTTAGGCATAAGTAGCAAGGGAATCTGTAGTTGCTTCTGGAGGACTGGGGTAGGTGCCTTCTGAAAGATCTACCTGCTGAGCAGTCTGCCCCCAGCCCTCACCCTGCCGGCTCAGCTTGGGTCTCTCTTTTCTTTAGACAGAAGGGCACCTGTTACCACAAAAACACTGGCTCATCAGTGGTTGCTCCTGGATTAATTTTTCAGGGGTTTCCATTATAAGCTGAGAAGTCTTCCAAAGCTGAAGACACCAGTGATGGAGGGTTATGATCGCCTTTAATGAATCAGAGCTCACAAATAACCTGGCTTACATTGAAAACCTGGAGGAAGTGAAATTGGGCCTTACATTGTTCTTTCTCATATTGATATGTTTTATGTTTACATCAAATAATAATTGTGAAAAATGTACTGGAGCTCCAGAAGTTACTATTATAACATTTATTTTGTGATAATGTTGTTGTTTTACACTGACTTGAATTACCAAAAAAACAAAACTTTCTGCTTTCAAGTACTGCTTTCTAACTTTTCTTGGATTATGTTGGTAGCAGTTTTCAGATGCCAATGATAAATCAAATCTTCACAAATAAGCAAGGAGTTTTGCTGCTGCAAAGAACTACTGTGAAAAAAGTGCCATAAAAAGTGGCAAGTGACTTTAAGAAGGAGAAAATTACATGTGTTTTCTAATAGGTCCGCCTTTGAAAACCCACGACCTCAGGTTGAAATCTCATTCACATAAATCCTGACCATACTTACAGTTCAAGTAAGGGTCTCACGACCCGTGTGATTTTAAGAAACAGCAGTTCTATGACCATACAGCACAAGTCTACAGAAACCCACCATGTGTGTGAGAGCCTTTTGCTACTCAAAGTACTTTTAGAAAAGTGGTATTTCACATATTACTGTGTGATGATACTGTCTAGAAACTGGAGATTCCACCCAACCTGCCAGGCTGCTATAAAGCCCACCCTCAATCAGTTTGGGTCATATAACAACAGCTTCAAAGATTCTGCTTGCTAATGGATTCACAGGACCCGGGGGTTAGGCCCATAATGTGTCTTTTGTGAGAGACATGATTCAATCCTTGACGCCCCCTTAATATCACAAGCAAAAGCCCGTTTTCTCTGAATGTAACTAACTCCTCTTTGAAATCTATTTATATTTTAGTTATTACCACCTCTTGGGTTATTAAGCTCTCTTACTATGTTCTTCCCTCCTCATCCACGCTTCTAGGGGAACACTGTTCAGTTAGCAGCAGTGGGACTCAGGGAATAAGATTATGTTTTCCCAACGGAATCCATCTGTGACATTACCAGCTTCATCTTGTGCTCTGCCCTCTCTTTCTAGACAGAAGAGCCTCAGTCTTTGAGTCTGTCTCCATAGGACTGCACATCTCAGCCCTCTGAGCACTTTTACCCTCTTCTTTAAACGAGTAGTTTCAGTTCATGGTAAAAAAAAAAACCACGTAAATAGTCCCAGAAGTCTCAAAGCAAGAAGTGCGCTTCTGGGACAATGTACGTGTTTTTTCCCAGCTTCATCTTTCTAAAACTTTAGTTCTAATTATAGAACAATTCTGATATCTCTTTTTCATTCCTCTCCCAATCCCTTGATTTCTCCTTGAAACCCGTTTGTGTCTGTCAGTCAGTTGACATTTACTGAACATCTAAGCCTTTCTGAATATCCCCAATTTCTCAGAGTGATTCTTAGTTTTTAGAATTTTAGCCTTTTACAGTTCCTTTCTCTCCTTTCTTGGTAAATATGCCTTCCATCGTCTTCTTCACCTCCCACTGTTTCCTGAAAGAATTAATGAGTATCTATATACTCCCTTTGTCACTCCTCCATTCTCACACCAACTCCTCACCTTGCCACAGCTATATATTTCCTGAAGTAAATTGGATTACTCACTGCATCCAATTGTCATTGACAGACAGTCAAGTTCATACCCCCATAAGCCTGTTTAAAATTAGCTTGAATTCTAACTTCTAGGATTCTATAAGACAAAAAATATGTTTAAACCCATATTGACGATAATAATGCCGATAATAACTACTACTCAAAGCATAATTCATTTATGGAGTATGTTTACTTTCTGAATTAAAAATGTATTAATAAAAAGAAAGAAATTTTTAAAAATGCATTAATCTTTTTAACCCTCCTGTGAATCAAGGTGAAAGTATAATTATTCCCATTTTGCATGTGAAATCGCTGAGGTAAAACAACACATATTTCCCCAATGGCTAAATAGAGACAAAAAGAAATAAATGCCTGACTCCTAGTTAGTTATCTACTAGGTCATGAAAAACAAGTCTAGAAATTGAAGAAAATTCAGGAGCCAGTGAATTTGCGCCAGTGACTTACCACTGCCTCACTTGAAATGATTACAGTGAATATTTATCCAAGGCATTCTGAGATCCTCATGTATGTCATATACTTGGGGGAGGAAACGTCAAATGATTGAGAATAAATGAAATTAAAAAATATATATATAAAAGCATGATCAGAAGAGGTTATCCATTGAGATATAAAATTTAAATGAAAACCTTTGATGTATTGCAATCCAAAGTTGAAGAGTTCCTGGAGATACTTTTAGGACGTGAAACAGTGCTTTCCCAGAGTTTAGAGACTCTGACTGAACCTTCTACCCTCCTCATCCTCACACAATGCTGCCCCTACCTTGGGAAGCCGCGTCACATGAAGAGTAGTTAAAAAAAAAAAAAAAAAAAACACTCAACTTGGGAAAAATAACATCACAGGTAGAGTAAGTATAGCATTGACAGAGTGACAGAAAACAACAGAAAAGACATACACAAAATTACTAACTGAAGTGCTAGCCTTAAATTCAAAAAATTTTGGATATAGTGTATGGCTGTTACAATACCTAACATATAGGCAATAACCTTAGAAAAATTCCTTGATCTGAACCAAATTGGCATTCATTTTCTATCTCTGGTCTGCTAGAGAAATTCAACGTCATTATATGTTTTTTTCATATAGGTCTGTTGATGCTCCCTCTGCTAAGGCAGCTGATCCTATTTAGCTAGATTTCTCTCTTATACAGAAACCTGTCAATAGCATCTGATTTGCTCTTGATTCTTGCCAATTGATTGGCGATCCATAGCAGTAGATAACCTCAATTGTAACTCTTATTCCCGTATTTCTTATTGAAATTATTATTATTATTATTATTATTATTCACTGGGTATATTAATGGAGTTCTTGAAGTCTTATTTGCTTTACAGTTTCAGAAGGAATTTATCCCACCATTTAACCTTCTCTCTTTTACTATCCTTGAAACCTCAACCATGTTCAATCTTTGCTCAGGAGTAAAGGGAATTTTGAGAGATCTTTCTCTCATGTTGTCTACACAGTTCTATGCACAGATCAAGGTCATATTCTCCTGAGATCCTATCAGTCAACTAATGAGGACCCATTAATAAAAATCCTATTAGTCAAGCAAACATAATTCTGCTGGACCTTTCCAGAGAATTATGTTCTTCTTTGAGCAATTCAAGAAAGCTAGATGAGTGAGTAGAAATTTTAGGCAAGAAAAGAAACATCCAGGAATGGTATTATAGCTATAAAATACTTTTTGGAAGAAAACCTCAAGGAAATAGTTGTAAGTGTACAATAAAGGCATTGTGCTAGGGAACAGTCCTAGCACAGTCTGCCACCTTTCCCTGAGACCCGCAGATACATCCTGTGCTCAAGACCAGGTGTGTTAGCCTGGTGGGAAAAAACACAATTCCCTAATGGGTAATGAGTCTACCGGGATATTCCTGCCCCTATTGTTCTAAGCATATGTAAGTAGTCAATGGAAATAATTTGATTCTGATGGACAAGTTTTTGACATCCAGCTCACAACCCACTGGTGTCTGTTCCTGGCAGGGAGGGAGCGCGTTCCTCCACTACAGCACAAAAAAGAAAAGAATGCTGAGCATAGAACATCTCTCTTGTAGACCACAGCCATGGATTAAGATCCACTGGCTATGGGAAACAGATGTTCACTAGTGAAGGTGACCTTGCTTTATGTCATCTCTGTGTGAATAAAATGGTGTTCCATTCAGTGCGTGTGAGTCGTGCTGCTACTGGCAACCCCAGCACCCATACTGGGATGGGTTGACATCTCTTTAAGTGGCTCTCCTTCTGATCCACAAGTATCAAATAGATCAGATTAATTCAGTGTCCCTGTTATGGTCCATCCTTACTCCTTACTCCATGCTGAGAACTCTTAAATAATTCATTGGTACTAAAAACTAATCTGGATATCTTAATACTCTAGGAATGTTAACACTCTTCTTTAGGTCTGGATTGGTGATGTAAAGTGGGGGGTGGGGTGGAAGGAAATAGAGCCAAGCTCACCATGTATATGCATATTATGCAAATATGGATACATCTATGTTGTAAAATGAGAAGAAAAAAAGAGAGAGAGGAGCAGAATTTATTTTTTGTCTGACAGGGTTCCATTTCGTTACTTTTATATTGAGATGTCATTTGACCTCCATGCCAAATCATAGCTTTTTGCTATGAACATGGAAAACCATTAGTGCTGACAGGCTGATCATATTCTCAAAAGGTCAGAATCTGCTGTAAGAGTGCTTTTTCTTCATCATTTGTCATTTTTGTGGGGTCCTCTCTCATCTTTTAACTTCGGTGCCAACATAAGGGTTTCTCATTTCTGGGTTGAAATAATGACTTCCAAAGCATATTTTATTCCTTTTGTGTCAGATGCACATAATAAAATAACTTATTTTTAATAATTGAAATAATTTTATGAAGAGAAATATCTGTTATATTGAAAATGCATTAACATACCAATTACTGTTTTCCTCTAATGTTTATGTGGAATTTCTCTCTAAATCTGGTGGGTTAAAAATGGGAAGATTTCATTAATATTTGGTGAGATGAAATGGGAGAGTATCATTAATCACCTTTTATAGGTGGGATCACACAGAGATTAAGCAATTTGATCTCCTCACAGAGTTTGAGAATAGAAGCTAAATTTCCTCATTCTCAGTTAGGGCACTTATAATTTGAATCAATGCCTGAGGAATGGAATGTTGGAGCATAACTTCAAGTTGTGATACGACTTCCCCTTTAAGTTGCAGTTCAGAGAAGTAGATGGAAAAAGAATGGAAGGGACTTGAGGTATGATTGAATGGGAGGCAGAGATGAAGAAGGAGGAATCAATTACCTTTCCCCCTCCCTACCACTGTACTACTGTGAGCTTTCATTATCTCCATTTCAAACATTCCACTCCCCCCATTCCCCCAAAATACCTTTTCCTTCCACCTCCAATCCTCAGTTTGCCAATTATACAATTCAAGACCTAAGTCCTGAGAAAAGTCTTCCACCCCATCTCTCCTTCCACAAAACTGAAAGCACTCCACCATTTTCCAGACATATTCAAGTCAAATACAGCCAAGAACACCTCAAAGCTGGAGGGGATCTTTGAGATCATTTAGTGCAGGTCTGGTTTAAAAAAAGAGGAACTAGAGGTTCAGAGATACGAAATGACTTGCCCAAGGTCAAATGACTGTAACTCAATTTCTTTGACTCTGTCTTCAGTGCCTGTCTTAGTTTTCCAGAGCTGCTATAACAAATGCCACACGTGGGTTGACTTTGACAATAAGCACTTATTGTCTCATGGTTTTGAAGATCTGAAGTCCAAGATTTAGATGTTAGTAAGTCCATGCCTTCTCCCAGGCTCAGCAGCATTCTAGTGATAGAAGTCCCCCCTTCACCTGGTGGTCTGTCTCTCCTCTGTGGTTGTTTCTAACCTCTGACTTCTGACTGACCACTCCCTAAATCCTCTCTTTATACAGCCTCCAGGCATATAGATTAAGACTCACCCTAATTCAACTTGGTCACACCACAACTAATAATAACATCTTCAAAAGGTCTTATTTACACAGGAATGTGGGTTAAGATTATTTTTTAACATATCTTTCATGAGGTACATGATTCAATCCCCAACAATGACCCCATCACACCACATTGCCTCAGAACCAACCATCATAGAACTGAAAAAAGGCATCAAATATGCCCATACCAATTTATACATAAACTACCCAGGACAAATGGTTACTGAAGATTTTTTTAACAACAAAAAAAAGTTTTTATTGAGGTGTCTTCATGTCATACAGTCCATCTAAAGTATACAATCAATGGCTCACATAGTTGTGTATTCACCATCATGATCATTTTTAGAACATCTACATCACTCCAGAAAAAGAAATAAGATGACAAAAGAAAAAAAAATACATCCCATCATACCCCTTACCCCTCTCTCTCATTGACCACTAGTATTGCAATCTACCCAAATAAGAAGACAAAAGAAAAAAAAAACCATACATCCCATCATATCCATTACCCCTCCCACTCATTGACCACCAATATTGCAATCTACCCAATTTTCTTACCCTTTATACCGCCTAGTATTTATTTTTTGTCCTTATTTTTTTACTCATCTGTCCATACCCTGGATAAAGGGTACATGAGACAGAAGATTTTCATAATCACATGGTCACATTGTAAAATCTGTACAGTTATACAATCATTGAAGCTTGTTTTAAAAGACTATTGTCTAAAGAAATTGTTAAACATCCTGTTTGAAACCTGATTGAATTAAGAATGATGAGTGCCAATAATTTGTCACTTGCATCAAGTGTAGTCAGCTTACTTATGATTGAAATGATTTCTCCTACTGTTTTTTTATGTAAATGAGAACTACTGCTCTCCTATGCCAGAGAGTTGTTAGTGATCTCAAGTTACCCAAGAACAATATAGGATGGGAAGATCCCATTCAGACACTTACTGTCTGTCTACTTCCCGTAAGTTCATTGTCCAAAAGTTTCTGCACACTAAAGCAAAAATTTTCTATCACAGTCCTTGAATCGAATGCAAGATAGAATTCTTGAACTGTCTTCCTAGCTCTTTCTACCTAAGTCTTCCTGAAACAACAGCTGCCTTTTCCCACTCTATCTGAGCTCGTTATTTTAACAATTTGGCAATTTCAAAATTTTCCATTTTAATGGTTTTAAGCATCCAAGATCATATCCAGCTTCCCAAGTCATAATACTGAAAATCATCAAGATACCACCAGGTAAACTCTACTTTCCAGCTCAAAATGGGAACTATTTTTGCCAAATAGAAGGACACTCTCATTCTCCTTGGAGGTCCCAAAACAAAACTATTCCTCCTAACCAGAAGAGTGCTTACTGGGCTGCTTGAGCCCCGGTGACCAGGCAAGCAAGTATAACCCAGATATTTATGAGTGAGGTATTATTGTATATCATTATAAAAATTCTCACACTACAATGATAAGCAGCTTATCTGAATAGCAGAGTGGAAATCTGGACTAACCTATTTGATTATTTTGGCAGCCCTCAATTGACCACCCAACTCAATTATCTGCATACAATCCAGTTATCATGTATTCCTCAAGCACCAAATAATATTCTGTTTTAGGCACTATATTAAATATTTCACATTTGCTATCTTATTTAATATTTACAAAAACACCAAAAGGTAGACATTATTCCCATTTTACAGACAAAGAAACCAGCACTTAGATTAAATAGATCATTAAATAAGTGGCAGAGCTGGTTTACAAATAATGCTTTTTAACCCTCAAACCTGCTGCTCGGTGCATAGAACCACAAATAGATATATGCTAAATGGAATAGCTACCAATTCTTCTCCTATCTTAGCACTTCAAAACTGATGGTTTAGTTTTCTGTCTCCATCAAGTGACAAAAAATTCCTTGAGGGTCAAGACTATTATCTCCTCAGTGTTTAACAGAGGGCAGGTTCTCGACAGCAGAATGAATGAATGGATAAGTTCCTGTGAGTTCATTGTGAGTGAATAACAAAGATGTTCTCCACATGGGACACAGCTGGCTACAATACAAGGACATCACCTGGTAAAGACAGTGCCCAAGGACAGATAGACAGACAGTGCAGGTATGTGATCATGTACAGGAGAATATGCACAGGAGTACAGGGAGGTATGTGCTGGGCCCTCTGTGCTTCACAGATTGGCCCAATCTCATAACAAAAGTGCTAGCAATTAAATCTGCCAAATGACAGGCCAATCCATTTACAGTAGACCAACCCTTTGGCAGTCAAACTATAAATTAAACTAAAACAAAATTTTAAGGCATTTTTATGACCAGTCCTACATCACCACTTCTCTATTCAAGATGGCTCCCAAGGTGTGACCAAAGTGGCCATGGGCATTTTCTATCCTCCTCAAATACTCTCCCCAGGTACTCATTTGCCTTGGAAAGATAAACTCCATTCACAGGGAAATATTCTCTCCAGTGACTTATGAGCTGAGCAGATAAAAAAGTCTGTCTGCTCAGCCATAATCTCTCCTAGGCCTTTTTGTGCCCAGAAATTTGGTGGGTCCCCTAAACTGTCATTGGCCCTAATCTTGTAGGGAAAAAAATGAATATATTTTGTCTGCCCTTAAAACCACACTTCTTAGCAGTAATGAGAATATCTACCTTTATGTTCCCTAAGTTCCCACATCAATGGGAGAGAAAACAATGCATAGGATTCCTGTGCTCACTTCCTAGCACAGCCTGGGATGGCTTCTGCACACCAATGGAGTGTTCCTGCACACCCTGCCCCTACCCCCAGTCACCACAGGCTCACAATCCCTCTCACACACAGTCTCCAGCTCCTCCCTTTTTCCCCTGTGGGGGAAAGAAGGCCAAAAAATCTCATCAGCTGCTCTGCTCAGTGTTCTCACCTGTTCTTTAGAACATGTAAGGACACTGGCTCACCTCCTTCTACAGCACAGGCCTGGAGGAGGTTCCTAGAGGATCATCTTGTCCACTCATCCCCACCTGCCCTCACTCATGACATCATCGGTTCCATCTCTCTCTTTTTCCTAGCAAGATATTTGTCAAGCTGCAATATTAAAATTTCACGTGATTTTGATCCCATCATCCTTCCTGAAATTGGTTTCATTCCCCAGTTGATCTTACTGTTAAATTTTTCTCCACTCTTTCAAATGCTTCTTGTTCAAACTTAAATCCATTATTTCTATTCTTATCTTTGCCAACTAATGAGAATGGTTTCTTCTCCTCTGGGAAACTACCAAGGGGTGTGTGTGTGTGTGTAACTGCATTCACGTATTCCTCATGCTTTCTCTCACACTCTTAAAGCTTATCACGAATTCTGAAGAAGAAAACCTTGTTTTAATTAAAGCATATATACAATTTCATTCTTTCCCAGAACTTCCTTGCATGTTTATTTTCCATAGTGTTTGCTTCCTTAGAGAAATGCAAGAGTGATAGGAAAGATGTCTCTCAGATACTGTTTAAAACACTATTATCAAAACTGCTATCAAAAGTCCACTATTGGGTGACGCAACTAAAAATTTAAACTCAGCTTACATATAGATTATTTGACTAGCATACAGTTTCCCAGGATGACATGTTCCCAAAATTTTAATTCCTTTAATAAATTACTATAATTTGTTCTACCAGTCATCTGATATGTGATGAATGGAGAAGAGTCACTGTTCATATTTCCCTCTTCTGAGCTGCCAGTGATTTTCACAGAGAATTTAATTCATTGCTTATGGAAAAAAACAGCCTTTCAATGAACAAATATTTATTGAGAATTTAATGTGTACATAATACTGCTTGACACTAACGGAGATAGGATAAAAATATACATTTTTCCCTTCCTGTGCCCTTAATCACAGTTTTTGTTCTTTAGTGACAGAAATATCCCTATCATCCTCTTCTGGATCCTTAAATTTCTTATCTTATGCTCCGCCTCAAATTGATCATTACATCAAATAACCATATGTTCTAGTTTGCTAGCTGCCGGAATGCAACACACCAGAGACGGATTGGCTTTTAATAAAAGGGGATTTATTTTGTTGGTTCTTCAGAGGAAAGGCAGCTAACTTTCCACTGAGGTTCTTTCTTATGTGGAAGGCACAGGATGGTCTCTGCTGGTCTTCTCTCCAGGCCCCTGGGTTCCAACAACTTTCCCTGGGGTGACTTCTTTCTGCATCTCCAAGGGCCTGGGCTGAGCTGCGAGTGCTGAGATGAGGAATGCCCAGCTGCTTAGGCTGTGCTACATTGCGTTCTCCCATTTAAGCACAAGCCAATTAAGTCAAACGTCACTCATTGCAGCAGACATGCCTCCTAGCCGACTGCAGATGTAATTAGCAACAGAGGAGATTCACCTACCATTGGCTCATGTCCACAGCAACAGAACTAGGTGCCTTCACCTGGCCAAGTTGACAACTGAATCTAACTACCACACCATACCCTGGCCCATGTAATGCTTCTCCAGGCAAAAGATAAACACTCCACTTCTTTCCCCCATGAACTACATATATCACTTTTCACCATCCTGGAGTAAATTTCAAGCTGCTCAACCCTATCAATAACCACCCAACTCCATTCAGTCCTCACCCAGACCAGGCCTTCCAAATCCACTCACCTCCGCCACAGCTGACCCCTTGGGCTGCTCCAATATGATCCCTACCATCCACCCAAAACTCTGTTGACCACAGAGACCTATGGATGTTAATTCTATATCAGCATTCTTCAAAAGGTGTGCAAGAACCCTTGGGAGTCCATAAACTATTTGCCAAGAGTTATACAATTAAGGATAGTTTTAAGGGAATCATTTTCCAGATCCTCACCTTCCACATATGTTCTTTCACAAACGTATCTGTCTGAGAACAGTTTTAAATGAGAGACATCATACAATTCTTTTCCAACTCACATTTCTCAATTTCTCATTTGTCCTTTCACACACCCACATGCACACGCACATACACACACGGAATGAGAGATTTGTATGTATGTATTGTAACGCCTGGAGATATTGAAAACCTCCAGAGTCCCAAACAAAATACATTTCAAAAATATGGGTAATAAAGCCTCTTTGAATCAAAACTTCTTTCTTAGGCCTCAAGTTTTTCCCTGTCTTTTATGTATTTCTGTTAGGAACAAAATGTGGCATAGAAATAATGTTTTCTGGCCTTTCTAAGAATTGGATGAATGTAAACATTGCACGCGGTATTTAAAGACTTCATCTCTTCAATGATTCTGCTATTTACAAAAAAAAAAAAGCATTGCTGTGAAAAAAGAGTTTAATAGAGTACATTGGCAAGAAATATTGAAAGCAGTGGAAACATTTCATAATGGCTGTAAGTCCTAGTAAGACTCTGATGCATCCATCTGAAAATTAGCATGAAGAAGTGAAATTCCAGGAAATGTGTATTAACACATTTATTTGAATTGATAAGTGAGGTCAGATATGTCTGAAAGAAAGTAAGTATAATTTACCTAATTCATTTGACAATGAAAATTGGCTTTGCTTATTTCTTGTATGGCAGATGCTTTCCATAATTGGAATGAGTTAAATCTGATGTTCCAAGGTTTTGATGAAAATATATTAAAAGCATAAATGCAATTTACCAAAAAAAAGACAAGATAAATGCAATTTACAAAAAGATACCATATTGGCAAAGATATTAAAATAAAAAATGTTTCAATATTCCTAACAGTTTCTGAAAATACCGGGTTTATTTGGTTTTTTTTTAAGTGCCTCTAAACAAAAGAGAAACCGGTACCCATTTGATGGGTCTTAGTGAAACCTTTGTGCTATGCTTACCAGAAATTCAGAAACTAAATAAATATAAAACAATTGTCTAAGTTTGCCAGGCTGCTATGACAAAATACTACACAATAGGTTGGCTTTAACAATGAGAACTTAGGGCTCACAGTTTTGAGGGTGGAAGTCCAAAGTCCAGGCTGGATCCAGCAAGGTTGTTTTCTCCCGCAAGTCTGTGACATTTTGGAGTTAGCTGCCGGCATCTGGACATTTCTTGGCTCCTATCCCTACCTCATGCCACATGGCGATGTCCTCTCCTTTCTCTTCTGGGTTCCTTTATATTCTGGCTTCTGACCCCCCTCTCCACACTTTTCTCACACTCTGGCTTCTAATTTCTTTCTCTTTCTCTGGTAATCCACAGTAAGACCCAATCTCATTCATTTGGGCCACACCTTAACTAGCATATCTTCAAGAGATCCTGTTCACAATGGGTTCATATCCAAAGGAATGCAGATTGAGATTAAAAACAAATCTAAATTGGGGTCTATAATTCAGTCTACCTCAACTATGTTCAAATTCTTTGTCAATTCTTTGTCCTCAACAAAATTGAAGAACCGTGACAAATTATTAAAACTAATGTGAGTGATACATTACTATAGTTTTTGGTGAAATATTACTGTAGTTTTGGGACTTCCATAACAAATTGCCATAATCTTGGTGGCTTAAAATAAGAGAAATGTATTTGTGCACAGTTCTGGGGGCTAGAAGTCTGAAATGAAGGGGTCGGCAGAGCCATGCTCTCTCTGAGGTTTCTCAGAGAGGACCTGGCCATCCATCTTCCCAGTTCTGGTGGCAGCTGGCAATCCTAGGCATTCCATGGCTTGCACCTGTGTACTTCCGGGCCCTGCCTCCATAGACACATGGCCTTCTCCCCTGTGCGTCTTTGTGTCTGTATCTCTTCACGTCTTTTTATAAGGACATGAGTCACATTGGATTAAAGGCTCACCTTATTCTGTATGACCTCACCTTAATTTGCCCAATCACATTCTATGCTCACATCCATAGATGCAAAAAGTAGGGATAAAATTAATATTCAACTCTCTTTTATTCAAACTACGTGAGATAAGATCTATTCATCTGATTTAAAAATACAGCTCCAATAAAATTTACGTCTGATGTTTAATAATTTTATATTAAATTGCTAGCATATTTCTATATTGCCATTGTACAAAAATAGAAATTTTTAAGGTTAACTTAATCCTGAAGAAAAGTTTTAGGACTTAGAGCTTTATGGTTACAAATGAAAAACCCAATATTTAAATTTCAATTAGGATAAAATTCTGTGGGGAAAATGGAACAAAAATGCAGGTTCAAGGAGTAAAAAATAAGATATAAAATGGAATTAAATGAGAGCTTGTTCATGATTTTTAGTTACTTTGTATTGAAGTATAGCGTTGTGCCAGTTTGAATCTGTGGTGGACCCCAGAAAAGCCATGCCCTTTAATCCTCATTCAATATTGGTGGGAGGGAACATTTTGATTGTTCCCATGGAGATGTGACCTACCCAATTGTGAGTGGTAGCTTTTGATGAGATGATTTCCATGGAGGTGTGTCTCCACCCATTGAAGGTGGCGTTGCTCACTGGAATCCTTAAAAAAATGAAACATTTTGGAGAGAGTCCCTTTTGTAGAGCCATGAGAAAGGCAGGAGATGCTCCCATGTTCACCATGTGCCCTTCCAGCTGAGAGAGAAACATTGAACTTCATTGGCCTTCTTGAACCAAGTTATCTTTCCCTGAATGCCGTAGATTGGACATTTCTATAGATTTGTGTTAATTGGGACATTTTCTCAGCCTTAGAACTGTAAACTAGCAACTTATTCAATTCCCCCCCCTTCTTTTTTTTTTTTTTTTCGCATGGGCAGGCACCAGGAATCGAACCCGGGTCTCCGGCATAGCAGGCAAGAACTCTGCCACTGACCCACCATGGCCTGCCCTCAGTTCCCCTTTTTAAAAGCCATTCCATTTTTGGTATATTGCATTCAGGCAGCTAGTAAGCTAGAACAGCATATATTCAGAAATTATAGGAATATTAAATGCAGCTCAATAAATGTTCACAAGTGCGCATGTAAACCAGCAGCCAGATCAAAAATTATATCCACAGTCCCCCACAAGGGCCTGATGCCCCCTCAGTCACTAGCCCAGAGTTAACTACTGTCCTAGTTTCTACCAGCCAAGATAAATGTTTCCTGTTTTTAAACTTTATATAAATTGAATTATATAATATGTGCTCTTTTTTTTCCTGGCTTCTTTCACTCACCATTATATTTGTGAAATTCATCTATATTCACAAATTTTGTAAATGGATTATCGTATCAAATATTTATTCCTTTATCTTAAACTACCAATTTTACAGTATGCCAGAAACTATATCTTTTGAGTCTAAATAGACATGTGAAGCAAATTTTAAATGAATGTATGCAATCTTAGTTACTTAACATCCCTGGGCCTCAATTTTGTTATATGCAAAATGGGTCTAAAATATTTTTTGCTTCATAGAGGTGCTATGAGCTCATGCATGGAAAATGCTTAACATGGTTCCTGACATACACAAACATAGCAGCCTCTCTTGTTGTTGTGATTGTGGTTATGGCCTTCCACGTGGTCATACCAAATTAAATCTCATGTCCTCGAATCCCTTCTCCACAATGACCCCTAAGTGATATAAATAAAATACATGAATGGTGATGACCCTCCCACTCATAAATTTGCCTTGTTCTAGCCTTTTATCACTTGGAATGTACAATAGAGATTGTCAAGCACTTATACATGACTTGCAATGACACTCTCAATCAGATCCCCTCCTAACTCCTCTATAAATTAGGGCTACTGATGCCTCTTTCACAGGGCTGTTGGAAAAATGAACTGAAGAAAAAGAAGGAAGGAAGAAAAGGAAGAAAAATGTTTAGTCTATGTAAGTAAAGTACTTGTGAAGCAGGTGCTCAATAAATAGTTGTTAGTAATAAAGGGAGGGAGGAAAGATTGCATAATACAATTACATTTGTGTTAAAAGGGTGCCTATCAGAGAGGGATGGAAAGATCAAAGGTGATGGTGGAGCTATACAGAGAAGATAGGATTTAACAAATGAATATGATTGCTGAATCATTAAATTGATATCTCTTTTAGTCTCTAGTATCCTAGAGCAGCTACAAGTAAAAACCTAAAATTGTGGAATTGTAACCCATGTCAAACTCTGAAATATGTTCTACAACTAATTGTGGTGCAGTGCTTTGAAATTTATTGCTTTTTTGTATATATGTTATTTTTCCAAAAAAAATAAAAGGACGAATAGTCAGTTGTGATGATAAAAAAAACATTTAAGCCTTCTAGCCTCTTATATTCTGGAGCAGATGGAAGGAAAAAAACCTGAGAATATGGTAGCCCATTACAAACTCTGGGATCTCTTCTGTAACAACTTGTTGAAGAGTGCTTTGAAAGCTTTTGCTTTTTTATTTCTTTGCTTTATATATATATGTTATACTATACAATAAAAAAGTTAATAACAATAATAATGATACATTTTTAAAAAGGGGTGCCTATCATAATGACCAAGGCCTACCTTAGTTGGTCTGGACACCCTTTTCCTAGCAAAGATGAATAGAAGCAGCATAAGTAAAATGAATGGGACACATGATTTTATTCCATTTCATAGATGAGGAAATAGCAATCTTGAGAGATTTAGTGACTTGTCCAAGTTCTCACAGGGAAAAAGGGACAGAGCCAGGATTTCTTATGAATCTGTTTCCAGAGTGATGGAACCCTTGCCCCTCTGAAACAGTCTAATTTTAATGTAGTATCTCAAATATGCTTCATTTTCAGGAAGAAATAATTTTCCATTTTAACCTCTCTGAGCCTCAGGGTCTTGCCTGTAAAATGGAGCTAATAATAATAATTGACTTTGAAATGTCACTACATGGGAAGTGCCTGAAGTAGCCTCAATAAGCGTTTACTTTTATTTTAATATTAAACGATCACTCATTGAACTTCCGATTGAAAGAGAAAGTCAGTGAATGAGCCTTTGGCCATGTGGCAGCTCCTGCAGGAGGACACCACCTCTTCCACTGAAGGTAAACGTCAACATTCTGAAATGGCAGGGCTGGGATATAAACCCTTCAAGAGAAAAGAGGAAATAATACCCTTGACCTTTTTCTAATTGTTATCATAGGTCTTTAATATTCCTACAAACTCCAGTCCCAGTAGTAGACACTGAATTAATACTCTTTCAAATTTTAGATATTAAAATTCCGGTTCTTAAAAAAGCTGGCAACATTAAAGAGCACAGAATGCTTAGGAAGGTTAATTGTTAATGTCCAGAAATGGATACAGCAATAACGTGTGATGGCAGCACAATACTGTAAGTATAATGAACAAAGCTGAGTGTGAGTTCGGTTGAAAAAAAGGCTAAGGTCTGTATGTCACCAGAAGGAAAATAGAGAATAAAACCTGGGACTGTATAGCTTAGCAGAATCTAGAGTGGACAATGATGGTGGTTAATTGTACAAATATAGAACATCTGTATGTCATTATTACAAGATGTTAAAACCCGGAGGGTATACGGGGAAAATGCAATTAATGTGAACTAAGCTCCATAGTTATAGTAACAAAGGTACTGTGCCAAAGCTAAATGTCAATCATAGCAAGATGTATGGGAGGAGTGTGAGATTTATTTTCCTTCTTTTTGGAATAAATGGGAATATTCTCATATAGATTGTGGTGATTAATGCATAACAATGTGATTATACCAGGAGTCAATGATTGTACACTTAGGATGGATTGTATGGTGTGTGAATAAAAGTGTTTTTTTAAAAAAGCTAGCAACAAGGTTGTGAAATAAGCATACACCTCCTTTAAAAAATTAACCATGCTGTCCATGTCCTAGCTCCATTCTTATCAAATAAACTTGTCATAGTTTCCTATTTATAAACCTCAACTTCTTCCTATATGTTCTTAAAAATACTGTGAAGCTCAGCTGAAAATATGAATGTTTTCTATTACTACCATTTCAGTAATAATTCAATCTGGAATTCTATAATAGCCTACAATTTTCAATGTGCTTTCACATTTATTATTGCCTCTAATTTTTCTCATGAATGTGTTTGACCAGGTATTATTGTAAATATAGCTGCTGTCATTTATATTCATGACAGGGTGAAATCAATTGTTCATTTCAGAGGATAATCTAGATTATCTTTTATATACATAATATGGAAAGAAAAAGACTTTCCTGGATGGAGTCAGTACCGTTCAATAGAAATTTAGCAAGTGTTTATCATCCACGCTGGGCTAGGCAGAGGACACAGACGTGGCTCAGGCACAGTCCTTGTCGTTTAGGAGGCTCCAGCCCGTAATACGAAAATTTCAGCTCGGCAGACCAGATGTGCTTAGTGAGCTCATGAATAGCCCAGGTTGGGTGCGTGTGTCTAAAACACACGCAAATATACATACACACATGCACCCAACCTGAGCTATTCACAAGCTCGCTGAACACATCTAATTTGCTGAGCTGAAATGTTCATAGTCTCTCAAATGTGTGGTCCATGCAACTGAAGCGAAGAGGGAGGATTTCAAGTCAGCTGACAATTTAGAGAAGACTGTGTAGTCCTGAGAAAGCACTTCGGGCTAGTGCTATATAGACTTGCTTCTCAAAATGAGGGCCACAGAGCAGCGACATTAAGTTCATCTGGGAGCCTGATAGAAATGCAGAATCTTGGTCTTGACCTACTGGATTGGAATCTGATGATTTGTATACGCATCAAAGCTGGGAAACGGCCGGCATAGAGTGGTCCCCTGTTCCATCCTTGGAAATAACCAAAAGGCCTTTTTAAATGCCTATACCTGATCCATCCCAGGCCTACCCAGTCATAACTGCTTGCCCATCCACATGGCATCTCAGCTCAAACATCATTTTCCCTGGGACATCTTCCTTGACCTACTTTCATCCACTTGCACCTTCAGACCAGGACAAATACCTCAATTTTATATGTTCAAAGCACCTTTCTCTCTTATTACACTTTGTAACTGGGCATTTGCTCATGAGATTATTAGATGACTGTCTCTCAAATCGGTGAGAGCTCTGTGAGAGCAGCAACTATTTCTGATTTTGCACAGTATTATATCCCTAGGGCCCAGAAGAATTGTCACCATCTGTTAGGCGTTCAATAAATTCACTCATTCCTTCTACAAATATCCGTTGAAACCATATGATGGTTTAGGTGCTTGGGACGTATCATGAATGAAACAAGGATCTCTGAAGGATGTGACAGATAATAAAGGTGTTCATTTTCTAGCAAGGAGAAAAATTTAATAAGAAGAAATTTTAAAAGGGGATATTGTACCATGCTAGAGAGAGATAACCGCTATGTAAAAATAAGACTAAAGGCAGGGAAATGAGAAGTGCAAGTACCGATGGGGTGTGGGGTGAATTGCCATTTTAAATATTAAGGTGGTGAAATCAGACCTCACAAAAAGATAGCATCGGAAGGAGAGGAAGGGAGTGAGTTAGGAAACATGAGGAAGAGCGCACCAGCAAAGGTACTGGAGGACGGAGCATGCTGGCTTGTTCTGGGAACTGCGAAGGCCAGAGTGGGGACTGTGGAGTGTGGGAGCAGTAGGAGATGCTACATGAAGGTAACTGAGAACCAGATCATCTCGGTTCTTGGAGGTGAGTGTACAGACCTTGGCTTTTTCTCTGAATGAAACGTGGCACCATTGCTGGATTGTGAGCAAAAGTGTCATATAATTTGACTTAATTTTTAAGGGAAGGTTCTCACTACTGTGTGGAAAACAGACAAAAAAGGGTTAAGAATTAAAGCAGAGAAGGAGGAAAATAGGAGCCGTGACAGCAAGAACAGTGAGAAGTGATGGTAATGAAGGTGGCTCTGACCACAGGATAGGGGTCAGCAATGGCCCTGGAAAGATGAGTTCCGGTTTGGAATAACGCGCACATACATCGGAATCAAGTATCACGTAAACATCACTTGGACTAAGGGAGAAAAAATGACCAACAGCCCAGAAGGCTGCTCGTGTCTCCTCCAAATCACTGTGTGTCCCTAAGGTAAGCATGATCCTGACTTCCGCACCATTACATCACCTATTTTCATTCTTTATATAAATGGAATAAGCAATATATGTGATTTTGTGTCTGGCTTCTTTCTTCTTCTGAAATTGATTCATGTGTTGCATTTAGCCGAAGTTCATTTATGTTTATTGGAGTATAGTGTCCAAACATATTCCCATGAATAATTTACTTATCCAGCCTGCTGTTGCCAAACACTGGTTGCTCCCAGATTGGTGCTGTTGTGAGTTATGCTATCACAAGCATTCTTGTACATGTATGTTTGTGCCCCTGTGCCCACATTTCTATTGGACATATTCCTAGATGCAGAATTAATAGGTCTTCAGTTATGGGTATGGACGACTTCAGTACATAATGTTAAGTAGTTTTCCAAAGCAGGTGTTATCAACTTAAACTCCCACCGGCAAGGTGTAAATGTTCTTTTCCATTGCTCAGCATCTTTGCCCAATCACAGAATTATCTGTCTTTAAAAATTTTAGCCATTTTTGTTGAACATGGTATCTTCGTGCAGGTTCAGTTTGCATTTCACTGATAACGTATACAGTTGAGAACCTTTTCATTTGTTTGTTGACCTCTTGCAGAGTCTCTTTTGTGAAGTGCGTCTTAAGCATCCATTGTTCTCTTGGACTGCTTGTCTTTTTCTTATGATTGTAGAAATTCTGTCTATACTCTGAGTATGAGACTTTTGTCAGTTATTTGTACTATAAACATCTTTTCCCACTGTGTGGTTTTTCTTTTTTATTCTTTTCATAATATCTTCTGATGATTAGAATTTCTTAATGGGATTTTTTAATGGAGTCCCATTTATTAATATTTTCATTTATAGTTAATGCTTTTCTCCTTCTTGCTTGAGACACCTTTTACTATGGCAAGATCATGAAGATATTCTCTTCTGTTCCCTTCTAGGATTTTTATTATTGTTGCTCATATTTGGATCTGCTATCCCCCTGGAGTTACTTACTACTTGTGGGGTAAGTTAGGGATAAAGTTTTCATTTTTTCCAACATGAATATCCAGTTGACCCAGCACCATTCAATAATTAAACCATCTTTTCACTTCCCTTTTGTATTATAATCCTTATCATAATGAAATGTTTCCATATGCGTGTGTCTTTTTCAGGGCTCGCTATTCTGTTCTCTTTTCTACCATCAATTATTATGGTTTTTTAGCACAGATATTCAATAATACAAGTTGTGCATGTTTTTCTTCTGCCTTAAGAGTAGTTAAGAAATTCTTGGCCCTTTATATTTATACATAACGTTTAGAATTAGGTTGTTAATTTTCACAAATGTAAAAAAAAACTGCTGATATTTTGATTGTAGCTTAAATCATTTATAAATAAGGGGAAAACTGACATCTGAGTAATATTCCATCTTTCAGCCAACAAACACAGTATATACATTCATACCTTTATGTCTTTAATTTCTGTCAATGATGCTTTACAAATTTGTGTGTAGAAGTCTGCATCTATCTCATTAGGTTTGTACTAAGGAATTGTATTTTTTTATACTATTGCAAATTGTCATTTTTTATGTTTCATTTTCTGACTTTGTCTTGTTATATGGAAACATAAAAAATTTATATATTGGCCTTGTATTCAGGAAACTTGCTAAACTTACTTATTAATTATAATCACTTCTCTGAGAAACTGTTTTGAATTTTTAATGTACACAATCGTTGTTTAGGAATAACAACACTTTCATTTCTTGCTTTCAAATCATTGTAGCTTTTTTATTTTTCTTGCCTACCAAACAATGCTGAACAGAGATAAGGTCTTCATGGCTTATTCCTGGATCACAGAAGAGCTTTCAACATTTCTCCTTGGATTATGAGGCCTGCTGTGGACTTGTTGTAGATGCCCATAATCAGATTAAAGAATCTCCCTTCTATTCCTAGTTTGCTAAAGTTATTATTAATGAATGCTGAAGCTTATTAAATTATTTTTTTGCATCTATTTTCTCTTTTATTCTGTTCATGTTGGAAACTGCATTAATTTGCAAATGTTAAAGCAATTTTGCATTCCTGGGACAAATTCCATTTTTCTATGATATCCTTTTCATATTTTGCCAGATTTAGTTTGCTAATATTATATTTAGGATTTTGCTGTTTACATTCGTGTGTGAGAATGGCCTATTTACCTTATAATGGCTTTCTCAGGTTGCGGTGTTAAGGCTATGCTGGCCTCAGAAACACAGTGGAATGCGTTCATTCTTTTTTTATCCTCTGGAAGACTTTGTATAAGATGGGCATTATTTTTTCTTTTAGTGGAATTTGCCAGTGAAACCACCTGAACCTGAAGTCTTATTTTTGGTAAAGGTTTAAGATGCTGATTCAATTTATTTAAAAGTTATAGGATGCGAAGAAAGAGCAGCAGGCCTGCAATCCTTTTACTCCTTTTATTGAATGATGCCTGGTTGAAAAGAAAATGACTTCATCAAGTAAACATGCCGACAGACTTTCTTAACACTGAACTTAATCTTACTACATGCCTAGGTGCTCAGTATATCCCTCCTGATGGCCTGGCCTATGGCAAATAAGAATTTGTCATTTTCATAATTATTTTTCCTTAATTGCATTAAGAATTAAATGTCACTAGTCTGATTGTCCCAGCTCTCCTTGGCTTAATTGTAAACACCTCCAGGTCAAGAATTTGTTCTAGTATTCCCTTCAATCACACCTCAGTGTCCAACATAACAGGCTGAATGTACAGGAAAGAAATCAGAGTAAAATAGTAATATCCAGAAGGTTATTCCAATCATTTCCACATATTCATTAGGAAAACTATGAATCATAATAGCAAAAATTATTTGAAGGTGCCTTGTAATTAGCAGAGAAAAGCAATACTGTTCAGTCTTGAAAGGTGAGAATAGGCCAAGTCTTTTCCAATGTCACACTTGTATTCATCCGCTGTTGGCCTCCCAAAGGAAGAACCAAGATATAAATAAGATGCTTTAGTTGACAGTTTGATATGGGAAACACTTAATCTTTTGATGGTTTATCTCAGTGAGAATTCAGTGGTTATTTCCCATCGTAGTCTAATAACACAAAAGGCAAGCAATCATGTCACTGGTGTCACGCCCTTAGAAATGTGATTCACGACAGTCACAATGCTCTTGAAACATGTTTTCCTTTTGCCTTGATCATTTCTAAACTGAGTAACATACATTTGAAGTGACATTAGAATTTTTTTCTTCATACCAAAAAGGGGGAAAAAATAAACCCTTCTGAGCTTGTGCTTTAAAACCATTTTAGAATAATCTCAGAGTATTCTCAATAAGTCTTAATGCATATTGCTAACAAACAAATCATTTTTCCAGTGAAGACATAAGGATATCTTCGTCTTTCTCAAAAATAACATTTAAAATATCTGCAATAATCCTTTTTATGGATTGAATCGCATTTCCAAAAAGAAAATGCTCAAGTTCTAACCCCCAGTCCTATCACGTGTCCTTATTTTGAAAATAGAGTCTTTGAAGATGTGATTTGTTAAGATGAAGCCAAATTAGATTAAGGCCTTGGTTCAATATGTCTAGTGTCCATATAAGAAGAGGGAAACTTAGACACAGGGACAAACAGACACAGGGGAGCATGTCATGTAATGCCTGAAGCATAGATTGAAATGCTGTAGCTGCAAGACAAGGAATTCTAAGGACTGACAACACTTGAAGCTAGGAAGAAGCAAGGAAGGATTCTCCTCTACTGGTTTTAAAGGGATCATGGCTCTGCCAACACCTTATGGACTTTTAGCCCTCAAAGCTGTGAGATAATACATTCCTATTGGTTTAGGTCCCATAGTTCATGGTACTTTGTTATAGCAGCTTTAGGAAGCTAAGACAGCCCTCTTGAGTTATGACATGAAAAATATTAGCAATAAGATCATAGCATTTATACAGGCCTTAAAGACCTTCTGGACTGAACAATTCTGTCCCCCATAAGCACAGATCTGCCACTGTAGTAGTTATTTGGTGGGGGGGGGGGTGCATGATCTGGGAATTGAACTCGGCTCTCCCACGTGAAAGGCCTTCTACCACTGAACCGCCTGTATTAGGAATCTTTTTAAGTACAGATATTCTTTCAACCTGTTAGTACACTATGCACAAATAGAATTTTCTGCAATAACTGGATTTAAATAAGAGATTCATCCAGTCATATTTAGTTCCACTCACCTTCACACCATAATAGGAAAAGGCACATAAACATAATGATTCTACCACTCTTAGAACTAGTTTTAAAAATGGCTTGGACAGGGAGTGCAAGGGTAGTTCAGTGGTAGAATTCTCACCTGCCATGCAGGAAACCAGGGTTCGATTCCCAGTCCATGCACTTCCCAAAAAACAAAGAAACAAGCAAAACAAGCAAGCAAAAATTCAACAAATGGTGCTGTGATAACATGGAAAAATAATGAAATGTGACCCCACCATATAGCATACAACAAAAAAATCTTCTAGGACAGTTTAACTGACATAATTTATGTGCTGTACAATTCTACCACCATCATATAGCCAAAGCCACTGCTTCTATTTTCTAAAATACCCTAGGACATGGGGGAAAATGTGACTTCATAATGACAGATTACTTACGGAAGGTATATGAAGCACTAGAAAACATTGCAACTTTATGTTATAAGCACATATTGTGCTTTTCTATCATTAGAAAATTGCATGTTTGATAAATATTTGAAGACAGAAGGATGGAAAGGAAGGAACTTACTAGTGGGAAAATCTCATCATGCTTGATGGGTTTACCTGGATGGGCTGAACACATTATGAATTATCAAAACAGAATGATTATCATTATAGTCCCTATAATGACATAAGATTTTATGTCTATTTATAATTATGATTAACCCCAATTTATAAACTCAGAATGCATTTCTTCCTATAACATTAAGTTATATTTGAACTGATGACACAAAAATCTCTAGCAATGAGAATACAGTTGAGAACATGCGTTTATGTTAAAAAATGTAGAAATCACCATTGTAATACTAATAAAATATGGAAAGGTATAGTAAAAAGTCGCAAGATAACTATTTTTTTTCGAATGCTTTGTTTTGTAAAAACAGGATTATTTTGTGAAGCAGTAGGTAGAAAATATTAGGGGATTCTGAAGGACTTTTGTAAGTGATTTAGAAGTTGAGCTAGTGGTCTCTGGGCATACTTCTCTTTTAAAATATTTGCAAGGAAGTCTGGAAAAAACATGTTTCTCAAAGAAGAAAAAATTGCCTTAGGTTGTTGAAAGAAACAAAAAAAAGATTTATATGAGCACCAAGAGGTGGATAAAATAAGTTAAAAGATGGTTGGTAAAACAACAAAAAAAATTTTTTAATTAAAAAAAAAGAAAAAGAAAGAGAGAAATAAGTAAAAGATGGTTGGGTCCGAGGATGCCCTATCTGAGCCATCAGGTGCTATTGCCTGTCATGGGTCTGTTGATTTTCGGCCTGACCTCAGCAGAGCCCAGGGGAGGGCCATGTGTACGTGATCCAGCTGACCACATGAAAGCCAAATCTGGTTGTGCTGTAGTGACTGCACATATTTAGAAGAGAAAAAAAAAATGATAGTATAAAATATAAGAGTAAGAAACTGCAGAAGTCTAATCCCCATTAATAAGCAAACCATTATGTGTGTATGTGCGTGTGTGTGCACATGTTGGTGAAAATGGATCTTATTATACGAAGAATCATTCATTTAAAAGATGGTAATAGAAAAAGTAACCATACAACTTACCACCAGTCTATGAAAATTTTAAGGGAACAAAGAGAGGCTATTAAAAATTATCTGGGGAGAAGTGGTGTAAACCAGGACTGTCCCAAGTATATAAGGCCTTATATTTATAAGCTACTATAATCTTTATATTATCTATTATATTATGTTAAATTATATTATTTCAATTTTATATGGAATTGATGGGTCATTGAAGTATACGCATCAGCAACTTCACTGGGTTATACCAAAGTATTTTCTGAAGTGGTTTTGAAGGTTGAGTTCATCTTACTCTACCTCCTCAACAAAGTTAGATATCACAATACCTTTAAATTTATCAATATAATGGGTGTAAAATGTATCTCACTGTAGTTTAAATTGGAATATCACTGATTACTAATGAAGTTTGAAAATCTTTTCAAACATTTATTGGCTGTTTGCTTTTACTTTTCTGTGAAAGTTCTGTGAACACCTTTTGCCTTCTTCTCTGTTGAATTGTTTGTCCTTTCATTGTTATAAAGTTCTTTGTATGTTCTGGTTGCTATTCTATCCTGGTTATACATGTTGAAAATATCTTCCAGTTTGTGACTTGATGTTTCCTCTGTTTATAGGGTGAGAGGTTGTCCTCTGAAAAACAGACATTCTGATTATTAATGCAGTCTTGTTTATCACTTTTTCATGTTTTATGATTTTGAGGTAATGGTTAACAACCACACTCATGCAGAGATTATGTTTTTTACTTCTAAAGATTTCAAGTTTTATCTTTTATATTTAAATCCTTTATCTGTATGGAATTGACTTCTGCACAAAGAGTCAGGGAAAGATTCAAGGGCGAAGGGTGGGGAGCCCCTACCCTCATTTAAGAACCAGTCAGAGATGCTAACACTTATCCCCTGCATGTGGGAGGCAGAGTGGATGAGTGTCATCATGCCTAAGCAATCTGAGGAGGAGAGGCTGCAGAGTAGACTTTGTGCAGGGGTCTCTGATCTGCATTTTCCTCCTATGCAGGCCTCAGGCTTGGTTGTCTTTTTCCACATGTTTGCAAATGTAGAAATCTAACCAGGCCTCCTGGGCAATGCTGATATCCCACCATCCCACCCCCAAAAATGCCCATTACAGTGTTTGCTTACATCTCTAGATTAATGCTTTTTCATTTTAGCTTTTGACAGTTTTCCTTAAATTCCCAACAGTTAATTTTAAAGACACATTTAAAAATATGTCTTTCATATTTTATCTAGAATTTTAAATGTCCTTCCCTGGGAGATTCTCTCTGGACATGTATTCAGACATGTGGCCTTCAACAGAAGTCGATAATGTGATTGGAAAATGCTTTTAAGAGGAGTGTAGGCTGAATAAGTGTCAAAAAAGTTTGTGCTCAATGTGTCAGCATTGCCTCTGTTTTGCAAAAACAACAAGAAGATGCTCAGAAACATTTCATTTCTTTGCCAAGATGATTCCAATTTTGTTTCCAAGAACATTCTAGCAGTGGTTTTTTGTTTTCTTTTTTTTTTCATTTCTATGTTTCTTAGTGGTGGCAGCAATACAGTTCTCTCAAATCCTCACAAAGCTTTTGCTCTACTTGTTCCAGCACAGCCCAAAGACCAAAGAACATACCAAGCAGAGAGCTAGACATGGGTTTTATTTGGGACTTACTAACAGGAGACGGTTACTAACAGGATCAATGGCAGCTGGTCAGGAAATGGAAATCAGTGATCCTCAAAAACGAGAGGAGGAGGAGCTCCTTCTATAGTTCAGGAAAGTCCCGCTAGATATGGTCACAAAGAAGTTTCAGGAGAGTTGATTACCAACAGTGATTCAGGGAGTGAAGTTTTAATTGCTTAACAATAGCTGCTTGTGCTCAGATCATACAGGCTGATGTGTGCTTAAGGTTTCATTTCCTAAGGAGGGGTATGGACACCTAGGCTGCCACACTGCTTCTTCTAACAAAACTCATTTTGGTGAAAGACCATTCCCTGAGTTATCCTATAGAATCATATGTTAAAAGAACAGGGAGAACAATTTAAATTTTCTGCTTATCAGTAGTAAACTGCTAAACACAATTGAAAAAAGCTGCCAAAATTTAGCCAGAATTATCAATTTAAATATATTTTCATATTGATATTCTTAATAGGAAATATAATGCCTATCTTTCTTTGAAAATTAAAATTTAGAATACAACACAATATGTAGCTACTTTATTTAATACTATTATTTGAGGGATGATTTCCTTTTTCCCCATAATCAAGTTAAAGAAAAGATATGTTCTGAAGTTGGGTTCTCTAGAAGCAGATTCTGAGATGGATATTTGCCCATAGGAAATTTATTCAGGAATATCTCAGAAACAATACACATAAGGTGAAAGGGAAAGCAAAACTGGGCCGAGGGAGGGGTTGAACCTGGATGCAATTGCAATAGAAGTCATACCTTGTTTGCTGGGGAACTCTAACTGAAATGGTCCTTCCAAGTTGTCCTGAACTGAGAAAAGGGATTGAGTTTTTAAAGCCCCACGAAGTCCAATTGTGGGATGAAGGGGTCCCATCTGGAATGGAAGTCAGGGCATAACCTTGGGAAAAGAGGCTTCCTTTAACTGAGGGAAATTTCTGGGGTGAAATTCAGCTATGAGCCATTAAAATCAACCAACACTCTGAACTGGGAGAATGAGAACCTCAATTCTAATGGAAGCTAGAAGAGAAGGGGATCTGGGTAGCATGTGAAAGTATCTACTACAATCTACCTTCCGCCACCAAATCCACATACTTTGTACAATAGGATTACTTCATCTGAGAAGAGCTTCTGCAAGAGTCTGGTTGCCTTTTTCCTGAAAAAATTAATAGAAAGAAGATTAGTGGCACACTATTAATGGCTACAGCTTGTCTTGAGGCTGCAAATGATTGTCATAGTCTGCCTTCTCTACTACCAATTCTAGATTCTCCTCATCTTTGTATAAACCTCTGCTGATCTAGATGGCTTACTTGTTGGGGTAACCTAGACTCTCACCCCTAAGGGAACTGAGTCCTGGGTCACCATAACCTTCTCAAACCATGGCTGTTGGACTATGAATTGTCATCAAAATTGGACAGAATTACTAAATGACTTCCCAATGAATTGCCTGGGTATCAAACATATTCTCTGCCCCATTGTGTAACAGCAGCCCTGCTTCCTCCTGATGAAGAAGGACAATTACCTATTATGTGAAGTTTTCCTTGTCTGTCTCTTTGTATGAGGAGACTGAAGCAACTAAGCAGAAGTAGTTTAAAGTTTAACTGGACTCCTGCTATGTCCCCTAGTGAAGACATCACTCCTCTAAAGCCTAACATTGATAGGATAGGAAGCATATATTCCCCAAATGACGCAATGGGAGTGGTAGCAAACAAGGCCACTCCTATTTCCACTCCTGATTCCTGGACACCCATATTCTACTATTAAGTATATGCCACATCGTGGATAATGACAACCCATACTCTAAGGGTATCATCTCCTAGTTGGTGTCTCAGCTGAACCTTCACAAAGTCATTCCATTACTCTATCAATAGGGCTTCTAGGTAGTGTGTTATGTACTGTGACTAATGGATCCTGTGGTAATGTGCCCACTCACACACATCCCTTGTTATAAACTGGATCCACTAGTACAGGGAGATATTATGCTTTATTCCATGTTGTTGGATCAAAAACTAAATCCTCAGTTGGTGATGATTGCTGAGGCTCTGCTGGCAGAAAAGGCAAATCCATAACTATAATGTTGTCAGTTCCAGTTAAGATGAATAGTTGCCCTTTCCATGGTGAAAGGAGTCCAATGCAATTAACTTGCCACCAGTGGCTTATTGGTCTCCTTGAGAAACAGTGCCATATTTGGGGCCCAACATTGTCTTCTGGTGTTGGCAGGTTAGATATTCAGCAGAAGAGCTAGCTAGATCAGATTTGGTAAATGCAATCCCATCTATTGGTCCCAAGTGTACCCTCCATCCCTGACATTACTCCATTAATTAGTGCATTTTGCTAGCCCTGGAGTAGTCAATGGCTAAGGTTTGCTTATGTCACTGGCCAAATAATTCTCTTCACTCAGTTATTTGGTGCTTCTACTCACTAGATGCTACTGACAGCTTATAGCAGAGTTTTCCTCTGGCGATTGTCTTTGGTAGAAGGCTACTGCTTTAGTTTCCTCATTGCTAATGCTAATACCATGCAATGGGTTAGCTTAAACAATGGGAAATTGTTGGCTCAAGATTTTGAGGTTAGGAAAAGTTCATATCAGGGTATTATCAAGGTAAATCTTTCATGCCTAAGACTCATATTCTGGGGCAGGCTGCCAGCAATCCTTCATCCTGGGTGCCTCCGTCACATGGCAATGTATATGACCACCTTTCTTGGTCTCTCCCTTGTCTTCTGGGTTTCATTGACCCCCAATTTCTTGCTTCCTGTGGTCTTCTCTCTATCTGTTTGAATTTCATCCTGCTTATAAAGGACTCCAGTAATAAAATTAAGACCCATAGTGATTGAGTTGGGCCACATCCTAAGTGAAGTCACCTTACTGACAGGTCCTACTTACAATGGGTTCACACCCATAGGAAATGATTAAGTTTAAGAACGTATCTTTCTGGGGTACACAGCCCCCTTGCCCAAAAATTTAGCCCAGCTTTGAAAGCAAATTTAACAAAGGGTTAATGTGGTGATACAAAGTTTTGGCCCCTTCCTAAAACTGGAAGAACTCTGAAAGACCATCCAGTTCCAGAGCTCTCCATATGATCACCTGAGGTCTTTATTGCAGCTGCATCACAATTCAACCTCTCCTTCTACCCAGTCCTGATTCCCTCACTCCCTTATACCCTTACATGTCTATAACATTCTCCATAAACTTCCTGGGCACACCTCTGTTTTACAGTCTGTTGCTAGAGAATTTTGTATATGTGAGTGAGTGCTGGAAGTAGTACCAAGAAGCAAACTCTGAACTGGGATGGTGAAGCTGGACCACCCTTTAGCCAGCTGACAAAGTGGAGCCTTTCACTGATAGTAGTTGGATTATGGGTAGTCTGTGGCATGATATAACAATTTGCCAGTAGTAAATTGGTAGAAGGGAATGCATTGGTGTAAGTGACAGCTCAGAGATTTGAGAGGCTTGAGGAATGTAGCAACAGAGATGACAATGAAAGGCTGAAGGTAATTAACCATTAATATAAGCAAAGTGTGAAAGCCAGAGGGCCTCCTAAGCAGTCTATGATAGGATATAACCTTCTGCAGCTAGAGGGCAGAAAAAGCTGACTCACTTATCTTAAAATATGGCAAAAATACAAATTTTTATAATTATCTTGACTCCTGATTAGACAAAGGATTTAATTAGAAGGGTAGTATTTTCTAAAAAAAATATGCTTATTTCTCAGCTCAAGCAGGTCTGCTATTTCAAATCAGGGCCTTGATTGAGAAATCGTGGTACCTTGAAACTTGGTTTGAGAACATTTGTGTTGATGCACTCAAAAGCCACCCTTAGGGCAGGCCACAGTGGCTCAACAGGTAGAGTTCTCGCCTACCATGCCGAAGACCCAAGTTCGATTCCCAGTGCTTATCCATGCAAAAAATAAATTAAAAAATTTTAAATTCCCCCCTTAGAATTCCCTGAATCATCTAGGCCTGAAGAAGTGGTCCATTCCTCCTGTTACAGGCTAGTATTCCACCTGTTCTTAAAGCTTATGCAGAGGCCTCTGCTTTGCACGACAATACATGTCCTCCTCAGCATCTGCTCCTACATCCTTTTACGGCCACCAGACCAATTTCTAGGGTCAAGTCATAACATAACCTGACTGAGGAAGTGCTGGGACTCCTAAGAGAAAAATGGAACAATATGCTGAGGACCTTGAAAACCTGTACCATGAGAGCTAGGAGAGGGGACTAGATCTTGAGGGTGCTAGAACAAAAGTGTGTGGGACATAAATTTAGATAAGACAGGGATTATTGATATGGAAGCATTATCCCATGATACAGGATTCAATATCCCAGAAAGAACCCCGGTGACAGTATAAACATACTCCTAGGATGGGTCTTAGGAGCCTGGAAAAGGCTCTAACCTATACTAGGTGAAGTAGAAATGTCAGAACTGCCATGGCAGACATGGAGAAAGAGATAATCAGACTCAGGAAAGTCAGCATGCTTGAGTGGATATACTACATAAAGCTGAAAACACAGCAGCAGCTATTCCATGGGAGGGCTTGAAAAACATTCTATGAAACTGATAGAGAATGAACTGCTTAGAAGGGCCTGAGAATCATGGAGACGCTCAGTAGTGGCTGTTCTCTGTAGACCAGAGCTGATGGTAGAAGGTGTTAAAGATGGCAGTAGGGACGATAGGATCCCAAAATAACAGAGGCCAGATGGTAATGCTGCACCAGCAGGAGCAAGGTGGGGATTTTATCATTATCAGAGGGTAATGACTCACAGGTAGCTATAGAAATGGCTCAAAGTACGTGGCATTGTGAAGGGAAGACAGATGGGCAACGAACAAAAGTATTTCTGAATTTACACAACCAAAAGAAATCAAGGCTGAGTAGTCAAAAGGCTGACAGCTGCTCCAGTAAAAAGTCATGATACCTTGCCTATTTTACAGACCTGAAACACTTCTCAGACCTGAAATCCAGTGACTCAAAGAGACACCAGGTCCTTAGGGGAAAGAACCTTCCACCACCACAGATGTATATAGTAGTCCTTCCCTAAGAGACCACTAGCCATTTACTTACTCAGGTAACTAACTTACTCAAGTAACCAAAAATTGTAGAAAGAGGAATCCTAGACTTTTTGAGGACTGTTGAGCACAGGGTCTGAGTTAATATTGCTAACTAGAAGCCCAAAGAGTTATTTATCATAGTCCCCAGTCAAGTGTGGAGATATATGGGAGCCAGCTAGGAAATAGAATCCTGGCCCAATTCTGGTAGTCATTTCCACATCTCCAGTTTTATAACTGTACTGGACATACTTGGCAGTTTACAGGAGCTCTGTCTTGACCTATGGAAGAAAAGCTATCATGGTAGAGAAGGCCAAATGAAAACACCTGAAACATCTCTTTCACAGTCAAAACTAATATTTCATCCTAACGCAATGGCAGAGGTTAGTGCCAACCTTATAGGCCTAAAGAATTCAGAGGTAGGGGTCTTCATCATACTTAAATTCATAATAGCCCCAAAGAATTCTATAAAGCAGCTCGATCCTGGAGGATGACATTTGACTACCACAAACTTAACCAATTGCAACTGCTGTGCAAAATGTGGTATATTTACTAGAACACATGAATACAGTCTTAGATACAAACTGTGCAGCCATTAATCTGGCAAATGTGATCTTTTCCAGTCCTGTTAGAAAAGAGGATCAGAAATAGTGCATATTCACATGGAATGTACAATGATGCACATTTATTCTTGCCCCAAGGATGTATTAACTCTCCCTCTGTCATAATATAGTCCAAATGAACCTGGATCATCTGGATATTCCACAAAGCATTGCAAAGGTCCACTATGTTGGTGACATCATGTCAAGCAGACCAGATAAGCAAGAATTGGCAGGTATGTTTGAGGTCTTGTTGAGACACATATGCTCCAGATACTAGAGAACAAAAATTTCAAAGATTCAGGAACCTGACATGAAAGTAAAGTTTCAAGGGGTCAAGCAGTCTGGAGTATACCAGAACACCCCCTCAAAAGGAAATCATACCTTGGAACTTCCACCACTACGAAAAAGAACAATATCTGGTCTGTCTCTTCAGAGTCTGGTCTTGCAGACTCAGGAATGCTGCTCAGACCAATTTACTAAATGACACGAAAGGTAGCCAGCTTTGAGTACAGACGAGAACAGGAAAGAGCTCTTCATATAAGTATTATCTATGCTGCAGTGCAACCAGCTCTGCCACTTGGGCCATATGTTCTCTCAGGTCCATCAGTATTACAGTCTCTCAGGGTTTGAAGCAATTCTAAAAATTGATATAGTTTTTGCAGCAATTCAATATGGGTGGGTCAGACAGGCAGCACTGGCTACTTAGAGCCAGCCATCCTTCATGTTTGAAAATTTGACTGCTGGAAAGAAACATGTCAGTCTTCATGTCAGGGTTGATGTGATTACCTGCACCCATCTATACGAAGACAACATCTAGATAATGAATACAAATAGTTGTAAATGATGGGATTTTCATACACTTCCAAAAGACAAAATAATCATTTGAAAAGTATAATTAACTAATAGCTATTTCCCCTACACAAAACCATAGTCTTCAACTATTAGACCTCATAAAGACCTTCAAGGTCATCTGGCCTAAAGCTTTAATTTTACAAATGAAGAAACAGAGGCAAAAAAAGAAAAAAGTCAAGGAATTTGTCTAATATATTTTCAATTAAAATTTGACCAAGGCTTACTTTACGTGCAATTATATTCCCATAAAACTAAGTCTAATCAATGCCATATTTAACAATTAAAAACTAAGATCAATCAAATCTAAAATGCAATCATGTAAGAGAAATTCATATATTAAATCATAAAAAAGAGAACAGGTGATTAAACAAGAAGTCATTTACCCAGCCACCACCTTCTTTGGAAACATAGTTCACGTATCACATGGTCTTAAGTCTTTATTTCTTCCAACAAAATCCTTTACACAAACTCATAATGATACAAAGTTACTAAAATTTATGTCCCCATTTCCCCTGATTAATTTATAGACTGAACATTATAACTTTTATTCATTTTATGAGACTGGTATTTTTACAGCCAGGGAAACCCTCAAGGTTATCTTTTGTGTATTATAGGATTTGGCCCCCAAGTGCTATGAATCCAAAGCTTGATGGTCCAATGAGCCAGAGGAAAGAAAATAACTTACTCCTCCCAAACCTATATAAGGCTAATGGCTGCCATAAAAGTCAGAAATAATTCAGACAAAGACTTCCATTGATCAAATTCTGTCTACTTTTTTAAATACTAATTTTTCTTGGCCTCTTCCTGAAGCATGGGATGTTCTCATTCCTTGGTTTCATTAACACCAATCACTCTCCAGATTCCTATTCTACCTCTCTGACCATTTCTTCTCTAGCCTCCTCTCCATCATCTCTACTCAACCCTTAAAGGTTAGAATGCCCAAGAGTTCTATGCCTGCCTTTTCCCCTTCTTTACACACTCTACCACAGGGATTCTTAACTGGGCAGGTGTGAATTTTGATAGGAAAAATTAAATCTTTATTTCCACAAGCCACTAAAATTCAGTATTCTCTTCAATTATGAAAAAATATTTAAAACCATAGTATTATTAACAGTAACAATAACTCTGTACCTATTGGGAAAAGACAGATTTTTTCATATCACATTACAGTTGTTTCAGATATCTCAAAATATAATGTATACTCATTATCAACTTCAAAAATACAGTAGATGAAAATAATCATATACATATATATATATATATATATAATATGAGGAAGTGCAACAATAAAGTCAAGAATAAAGTTCCATGGAAATACAGTGGGAAGAGTTTGTAACTGTTTTGATGGGTTGGGAAATATTTTATAGAGGTGACATATAATATTGTTCTTGCAAGATGAATACGAATTATCCAGGCGAGAAAAAAAGGAAGAGGCCTTTCCAAGCACAGCAATCAAGATCTCAAGGACCCAGAGTTGTGATGGAGAAGGGTGAATGGTTTTGCTCCCCTGGAGTGCCAGGTGTGGGTCAGTGGGGGAACAGAAGAGCAGAGGTGGACTAAAGTTTAGAGGGCTAGATCGGAGAACAGTTGTGAAAGCCTGTGTTTTAGTTTCCTAGAATGCTCAAAACAGAGGAAATGAAATGGATTGGTTTAAAACAATGGGAATTTATTTAGCTTATAGTTTGAGGCTGTGAGAATGTTCAAATCAAGGCATCAAGATGATCAATGCTATCTTCTTCAAGACTGGCCACCAGCAATACTTGGCTCCTCTACCACAAGGTAAGGCACATGGCAGTGTCTGATGGTCGCTCCTTTTCTTCCAAGTTTTGTTGATTTCAGCTTCTTGCTTCCATGGCACTCTCTCTATATGAATTTCATTATCTTATAGAGGACTCCAGTAATAGGATTAGGCCATCCTGATTGAGGTGGGTCACATCTTAACTCAGCAAAGGGTTCTACTTTCAATGGGTTTGCACCCACAGGAATGGATTAAATTTAAGAATGTTTTTCTGGGATAAATACAGCTTCAAACCACCACAGGAGGATTTGCAGTTTCCAGCCCAGACTCTGTTGTGGTTGTGGGCAAGCTGCAGGTTAGTGTCTTTTTTGTTTTGTTTTGTTTTTGTATGGGCAGACACCGGGAATCGAACGTGGGTCTCTGGCATGGCAGGCGAGAGCTCTGCCTACTGAGCCAATGTGGCCCACCCAGGTTAGTGTCTTTTATACAAATCTTTGCATGGACATTAGTTGTGCCAGTTACTGAGAAGATGAACCAAATATATAAATTAGCTTTATCTGGTTCACTTGTTACAGAGAAACATAGCAACTGAAGCTCCAAATATTAAAGATGAAAAAGAAGGACAATATTTGGATACTTTTGGTAAACTATTGACTGGGAACATGGAATAAGACACAGAATTTTAAGAGCTAGAGGAACCTGCAATATCATATCTCTTTTATTGTTGGTGTTTGTAATACCACTTATAAAATTCTTCTTTTTTTTTATACGTTTCCCTTGATTCAGAAATGATCTATGGTTAAACTCTGTTGAAGGATTAAGTCAGAGTTTTTTAATGTATTTTCCATTTTGTTTGAATAATATTCAATACTACCCTCTTGGATATGTCTCTTTTTTCTCTTTAAATTATGCATTTATATAACTTAATTTTCAAATCTTTGTACACTACTACCCATAAGTAACCTTTTCATGTTATGTTTTCCCAATAATCATTTATTTAGCCAATCATCCAAGGATCTCAAGCAGGCATGAATTACAAACAGACCCAATATAGTGTTGGTACTTTAATAAATATCAAAACAGATGGTATATAGTAAAGCCAAGAATAAATCAATTGCATTTCTGTATAACAGCAATAAGCATATAAAAATTGACATTTTTTAAAAACAAGCACTATTCACAATACTATCAAAACTATGAAAACTTTGGGCTATACCTAGCAAAATGTGTCCAAAATTTGTATGCAAAAACTACAAAGCATTGATGAGAGAAATAAAAACATCTAAATAAATGGAGAAATATACCATATTCATAGATCTGAAGACTCATTTATGTTTAGATGTCAGTTCTCCCCTAATTGATCTACAGAAGCAAAGTAATTCCAAACAAAATCCTAGAAGGGCTTTTTTTTTTGTGTAGAAATTGGCAGCTTGATTCTAAAATTTATATGGAAAAACAAAAACAAGCTACAGTAATCAAAAAAGCATGGTACCTTGAAAGGAAAGCTATATAAATCACTGGGATAGAATATAGTCCATAAATAGACCTTGTGGTGACCTGGAGCTATGTATCCCGGAAAAACATGCTCTTAATCTCAATCCATTCCTGTGCATATGAACCACTGTAAATAAGACCTTCTGATGAGATTACTTTAGTTAAGGGGTGGCCTAACTGAATCAGAAAGTCTTAATCCTATTCCCAGATTCATAGAGAAGGACACGGGGGAAGAAAAGAAGCCACAGGAGAAGCAAGAAATTAACAGGACCTGAAAGAGAAAAGGGAAGAGTCTACCATCTGCATTGCCATGTCACAGAAAAGCCAAGGACAGGGACCGCTGGCAGCCAGCCCCCGAACACCACAATCTTTGGGGAGAAAGCACCACTTTGCTGATGCCTCAATTTCGGATTTCTCCTAGCCTCAAAACCATAAACCAATAAATTCCTGCTGCTAAGCCAACACATTGTATGGTATTTGTTTTAACAGATCTACATATATGAACAACTGAATTTGAATTTGACAATGGTGCAGAGGTAATTCAATGAAAAAAGGAAAATTTGTTCAACAAATGGAGCGGGAATAATTGGGCAGTGATATGTGTAAGGAAAAAAATGAAAATCTGTAACTAGCAGGATATACAAAATTAACTCAAAATAAGCCATGTACCTAAATGTAAAGTCTAAAGTATAAATCTTCTAGAAGAAAGACAGGGGAAAAATGTGGAACTGGGCAAAGATTCCTTATATGATACAGAAATCACAAACCACAAAATGAAAACTTGATAAATTGGACTTTATTCATTGTCTGCTTTTCAAGAAATACTACTAAGAAGAGGGAAGGATAAGCCATAGACTAGGAGAAGATACTTGCAAATCACATGTGATAAAGAACTTTCATCCAGAATAAATCTAGTGCTCTCACAAGTCAATAATAAATGAACAAACATTTTACCTGATCAAAAGATCCTGACACTTCACCAAAGATGTAAAGATGCCAAATAAGCACATAAAAAGCACTCAACCTCATTAGTCATTAGGAAAATGGATATTTAAACCATGATGAGATACCACTACACATACATCAAATTGCTAAAACTTTTTAATTGACAGCATCAGGTGTGCCATTTTGAAGCTATTATGTACCTCAGAAAAGCCATGCTTTGGTTCTGATCTGATCTCATACAAACAACCATTTCTTTTAATCCTGATTCAGTACTGTAGGTTGGAAACATTTGATGAGATTATCTCTAAAGAGATGTGGCACTGGGTGTGAACTTTTGATGAGATAGAGATGTGACTCCACCCATTCTAGCTGGGTCTTGATTAATTTACTAGAGTCTTTAAAAGGGGAAATATTTGGAGAAATCTCAGAAACAACAGAACCAACAGAAACTTCAGAGCAGAGCTGACACAGATGCCGATGCTTGAAGAACAGAGACAGATGTTTGGAGATGCTTGGAGTCTAGCAGTCATCACCATGAGATGTTAAGCAAGGCAGAACCTGGAGAGAGCCAAGGGAAGCCAAGAGATGAAAGCCAGCCCTGGAGAAGCAAAGTGAGGAACCCCACAGAAACAGAGGCTGAAAGCAATGGAATCCAGGAGCAAGGGATCAGCAGATGCTAGCCATGTGACTACTCAGCTGATAGAGGTGCTCCTGACCCATCAGCCTTCTTTGATTTAAGGTATCTTTCCCTGAATGCCTTAGTTTGGACATTTTTACAGGCTTAGAACTTAAGCTTGTAACTTACTAAATTCCCTTTATGAAAGCTGCTCTAATTCAGATATATTGCATTCCGGAAGCTTACAAACTAATACACTAGGTAAGTGCTGATAAGGATACAGAACAAATGGTTGGTAGGAATGCTCAAACATTGCTGATGAGAATGCAAAATGGTACTACCACTTTGGAAAGTAGTTTGGTAATTTGTTATAAAGTGAAATACACATTTACCATACAGCCCTATTCTTTGGTATTTTCCCAAGATAAATGAAAACACATATCCATACTAAGAACTGTACATAAAGGTTCATAGCAGCTTTATTCATATACATGAAAATCTGTAAACAGCCCAAATATCCAGCAACTAGTGAACAGATAACCAAATTTCTGTATAGCCATACAATGGAGTATTATTCAGCAATAAAAATGACAAACTACTGAGACAGCATCAGCACATATTCATTATGTTAAGTGAAAAAAGAAACGATAATATAAATGATTCCATTTATAAGATATTCTGAAAAGGGAAAACTAGAGGGACTGAAATCATATTAGTGGTGCCCAAGGAATAGGGAGAGGAAGTTGACTACAAAGAAGCATGAGGGAATTATACAGAAGGATGGAAATGCTCAAAACCTTGATTGTTGTAGTGGTTATACACCTGTATATATTTATACAAAATCATGTAACATTTAAAAAGATTAATTTTATTGTATGTAAATTATACTTAAATGAATGTGATATTAAAAAAGCAGATTAAGTTCATTACTTGTTTTTTAGATAAAATCAAAATAATAGTCTTAAAGAATTAACATGCCAACATTAGAGATGAGCATGATGTGGAAGAACTAGTTAATGTCAATAGTAATTTAAGTGTCAGAATTTTTTTAAAGTTCAAAGATGTGTTTTTGTAGATCTGTGAGCAAACATTCAATGGACTTGGGAATTATTTCAGCTTTCTCTTGATTGTATATAAATATGAATAGATCTCTGTCTAATATAGTTTAATTTTTTCAGTATCTCTGCTTTCCAACTACAGTTACTTTGAGCAACTCATCATTCGACTATCTCCACCTTTTATTCTATTATTTAAATTTTATTCCTTACTACACACACATAATTCTATTTTACTTAATAAATTTATAACATAAATTTAAATTGTACTGAGTTCTTAAAATATAAAGAGGAGAAAATCTGATCATATCATCTAAATATATAGCATATAAAACTATGGTTTTTTAATTCCTATTTTTCTGTTGTATAAGGGTTCGTTTGCCAAAGAAACAGAACCAACAGGACATAGATAGATAGATAGATAGATAGATAGATAGATAGATAGATAGATAGATAGATAGATAGATAGATGATAGAGAGATAGATAGATAGACAGACAGACACATAGTAAATATTAAAAGAGTTTATTATAGGGGTTGGCTCATGTGACCCTGGGGATTGGCAAATCTAACTTCTATAGGGCAAGCTACAGGCTGGGAACTCTGATCAAGGTTTCAGTGGATTCCCCAAGAGAAGTTGTGTGGCTGAAGAGAGATAGAAATTCTTCTTTCTGTATGCTGAAATCATTAGTTCTTCCTAAGACCTTTGACTGATTAGATGAGACCTCTCTCATTACTGAAGGCAATCTCTTTTATTGATTATTGATGTAATTAGCCTTAGATGCAATCAACTGACCTGATATTTAAATCCGTGAAATACCCTCATAGGAGCAATCAGACCAGTGCTTATTTGACCAAACAACCAGACACCATACCCTAGGGAAGTTGACACGTGAATTTGACCATTACAGTCTAATCCTTGTCAACTTGGCACCTATACACCTCTCCTTAAGCCATACTTAATCTCTAAATAAAGATAATATCAGTCATAGTTTTGCCTAAATAATTCAACTGCATTCAACTGGAAGCACACTAACCCATTTCCCAGAAGAGGATGCAAGTCCTTGGGTAATATTTTCTCTTAAACTTGATATCCTGTAACTTAACTACTATGTCATAAAGTTAATGCAACTTATGTTACATGATAAAGGGGATAACAAAGGAAATAAAACAAAGATTTTGCTTTATGTATATATACAAACATGCATAACAAAACAAGGAAGAAATACCTAAAACCATTATAGTTCTCATTTTTGCAACTGGTCACATGGTCATGTCTCATATTTATAATTACTTTCATCCAAAATCCCAATCCACATTCCTTTTACCCATAACCTTCAGCAAGTATCTCAGTTTGTTGTAGTTCTTGGTCTGGTGGGATGACCCAAACCTTCATTCCTGAAAGTTATGGACCATCAGCAGTCCTGTCTGGATTGAGTTGTTGCAGTTTTCTATTGGCTTTAATCACAGGGCATGTTAGTACTAAGATATGCCCTAAAAGATCGCTGATATTCCAGGCAAACTCTTTACCTCCACTATGTCGTGGCAGTCCTATTTCTCCTTGATAATTAGACTCAACCACTCCAGCCAATACAGTAATTTCCTCTTTGCCTATTGATTCAGAGGTGTGAGGAGCCCAAAGTGGCTTGGGGAGGACAATCTTAACTTCCATTTCAGTGGAATCATTGTTGTGTCTAATGATAGAAGCACTACTTCCTTTTGGAACTAAGACCTACTGACCAGCATAGCTTATGGTCACAATGGTGGGAAGCAATTTTCTTTCTATCCTCAGTGGATCACTGAGGATAATAACAAATGGTGCCATTCCCATTTTCACCTCTTGATTCCTGGGTCTGCATTCCTGGCTATGGGAGAAATAACACCATAAAGTGGAGGCCTATTTAGAGAATATAGAGCCTCCTGGAGAGCATGGCCCCAGATCTGCAGTGTATTGCCTTCTAGTTGGTGCTGCAATTTGCTCTTCAAAAGGTCTAAAGTTCTATCAGTCTAGCTGCTTCAGGATGATGGGAAATATGGTTAAGAACATTGAATTCTGTGAGCATGTGCTCATCCCCATTCTTCACTTTCTGTGAAGTGGGTTTCTTGATTAGAAGCAATGCTGTGTGGAATACCATGATGGTGAATAAGACATTCTGTAAGCTCATGGATGGCAGTTTTGACAGAAGCATTGTAGGCATGGAAGATAAATCCATATACAAAGTACATGTCTATTCCAGTAAGAGCAAAACTGTAACCTCCATAGTGGAAGTAGTCCAATATAAACCTCCTGCCACAGATCACCTTGGGAAGTCTATTCCAGTAAAAACAAAACTGCATCCTCCATGGCGGAAGTAGTCCAATATAAATAACTGCCACAGATCACCTTGGGGAATGGTGCCATATCAAGGATTGCATGTAGGTCTTTGCTGCCAGCAGACATGGAACTCAGCAATGACTAGCCAGATTAGCCTTGGGGAGTGGAAGTCCATATTGCTATGCCCTCATTTAACCTTCCACTCTACCCATGGTCATTTTGTTCATAATTCCATTGAGAATTGACAGGAATGGCTGGGGAAAGCAGCTGGCTGTCAGGCTGACCGTGGAATCATTAAGGATTCTACACAGCACAGCAAGTCAAAGCTCAACAGATATATTGAGGGGAGAAAACAGGGATAAGGCACATGGGAGCCAGAAAAACCTCCCAGCCAAAGGAAAGAAATGTCTCCGGCTCTCTTTCTGAGAGCTTCTGATTTTAAAGGAAAAATGCACCAGGAGGGGAGGGTTATCAACAAGAACAGGGCTTGACCACATGCCTGTTTATCATATCTGGTCTTGCTTCATTCAGCTTCTGATGGGTATGACACCTTCTGATGGGTGCAGCACTGGCATGACTGGGGATCTCTCTGCCACATCTGGTTCTGCAAAAGAAGCTGAGGGGCCCTCTGGATTAAAAAAAAGTCCCTTTTATATGTGATATTCTTTTTCTGAGACCTGACACTGACTAGTCTAGAACAGGTCATCCTATCCACTTGATTGTTAAAATCCTTCTTTGCTAAGGACACCTTCTGATGATCATTCAGCTGGGACAGAAATATCTTCGTTTTTCACCCATACAGAAAGGTCTATCCACATACCTTTCCCCCAGATCTCTTTATCATTGATTTTCCAATCATGGTCCTTCCAAGTTCCTGCCATCAGCCAAACCATTGGCCACAACCCATGAATCCATTTACAAACACACATCTAACCAATTCTCCTCCCAAGCAAAATGATCAGGTGCAACATCTGAACCTCTGCCAACTGGGAGGATTTCCTTTCACCACTGTCCTTCAAGGATATCCCAGGAAGGTGTCATGCTACAGCTGTCCACTTTCAGGTGGAACGTGTCTGTCATGCAGATCCATTTGTAAATTATGCCTGAGTTTTCTCTTTTTCAGTCAACTGATCATAGGGAACTCACCATGAAGCCAAAGCTGTAGGGTTGGAAAGAGAAAGTAATGAGGCAGGAGTGGGGGCTCATGAGCATTTTGGTCACTTCCTCACATAACTTAATAGTGCCCTCAGGGTCTGCTCAAGCTCAATCTTTTCTATACTACTTCCATTTGATGATGGGGGTAGGGTGCTACTGTGCATGCCCAATTTTATGGTTTGATGGGTCAGAAAATACCTAGCCCATGATGAACAACTCAGGTCTCATGTTAACTTGGTGGTTCATAGTTAAGCATTCAGTCTCAACCAAGGCCCAGTAGCAGGCCAAAAGTTATTTCTCAAAAAGATAGCAGTAACCTGCAGAGGATGGTAGTGCTTTGCTTCAAAACCCTAAGGCTCTTTCTTTTGATTCCCCTACAGTGGCCTGCCAGAGATTCCAAACATTATCTTCATTTTCCATGGAAACTTCAGCACCATTGGATCTGCTGAATTACATGGCCCAAAAGCCAAAGCAGCTTGCACAGCAGCCTGGACTTATTTCAGAGCCCTCTTTTGTTCTGGTCCCCATGAAAAACTAGCAACTGTCCGAGTCACTTGGTAAATAGGCCAAAGTATCACACCTAAATGAGGAAGATGTTGCCTCAAAAATCCATACAGGAAAACTAGACATTATGCCTCTTTTTTGGATGTAGGAAGGGCAAGATGCAAAAGCTTATCCTTCACCTTAGAAGGGGCATCTTGACATTCCCTAGACCACTGGACACAGCAATTTCACTGAGGTAGAAGGTATCTGTATTTTTGTTAGATTTATCTCCCACCCTCTGACAAGCAAATGCCATACCAACAAGTCTAGAGTGATAGCTACTTCTTGCTCACTAGGTCTAATCAGCATTTATTTAATCAATATAGTAGGCCACTATGATGTCTTGTAGAAGGGAAAGGAAATCAAGGTCCATGTGAATAAGATTATTACATAGGCCTGGAGAATCAATATGTCCCTAGGATAGGATAGTGAAAGTATATTGCTGGTCTTTCCAGTGAAAGCACATTGTTTTTGGTGGCCTTTATAAATAAGTATTGAGAAAAGAGCATTTGCCAGCTCAATAGGTGCATAGCTGTTACCAGGGGATATGTTGATTTGCTCAAGTAATGATACCACATCTGAGACAACAGCTACAATGGAGATAACTTCTTCATTAGGTTTACAACAATTCACTGGCATCCTACAAGATTCATCTGTTTTCTGTATAGGCCAAACAGGATAAGTGAATAGGGATGTGGTGGGAATGTGGTGGGAATCACCACCTCTGCATCCCTCAAGTCCTTCATGATGGCACTAATATCTGCAGTCCCTCCAGGAATGTGATATTGCTTTTGGTTTACTATTTTTCTAGGTAGAAGCAGTTCTAGTGACTTCCACTTGGCCTTTCCTACCATAATATGCTTCACTGCACAAGTCAAGGAGCCAATGTGGGGATTCTTCTAGTTGCTGAGTATGTCTATTACAATAATACATTCCAGAATAACCACGGAATTGGGGACCCACTGGATTCTTTTGATCACCTGACCTCCATAATCCTCTATACTGCTGGACTGCAGTGACATTTTGGGCCTCTTGGAATTAAAGTCATTCAGAGCCAGTGTCTAATAGTTCCCCAAATGTCTGATCATTTCATTTACCTCAATGCACAGTCACCAGAGCAAAAGGCCCTAGGTCCTTTGGGGGAAGGTTGGGAAGGAGATTAACAGCATAAATTTTTGGCAGTGTAACAGGGTTCTTCTCCGAGAGGACCTGGTCTTTCCTTCATTCAGTGTGTTCTAGGTCTGCAAACTGTCTCAAGTCTGGGAGTTGACTGAAGGCCATGACTCTCTGTTTTTCCAACTCAAGTTAGACTTTTGTTCTTCTGCTTATACAGATCAAGTAAGAATTTAGTTATTTTGCTGCCCATCTATTTCACTTCTAGGTAACCATGATCAACTAGCCAACACCTTAGGTCTCTGTGATTCAGACTATTCTGATAACTGCTTTGACTGTGACGTCCATTATGGTAGCCATGCCCACTTTGTCTTTGGCAATTAAGTGCTGTCACTTCACATGAGTCAACAGAGGTTCTTGATCATCCCCATTGTGTTTAAGGATCCAAGTTCAGTAGCAGCAGTACCCACTATAAAAGCAACCACAGAGCAACCACTGAGCTCTTCAGGGATGATGGAGTTAGTCTCACAAATTTATTCCTCACAGTCTTTGTAAAAGGTGTGTTTTCTGGACATTCCTGGGGTTGGGAAGCAGGTCTTACATGATAACTCCATTCTAACGTTCTGATCCTTGTAAGCCTTTGGACCCCCTCATCTATATAATACCTAGGCAGTTCATAATACCTAGGTAGGGACCATAAGGGGGTCCTCAGCCAACCACTAAACAAACTACTAGAGCTCTTTCTAACCCTTCAACTGTCAACATTGACTCTAGGATCTCAAATAAGGGGCCTCTATCAATAAAATCCCCTTGATCTAATCCTATATTCCTTCCAACATTATCCCACACCCTTAATATCCATTCTCACACATATTCCTCTGATTTATCTATATAAATTGGAAAAAATCATGCAGTTGTTTTGAAGTGTAATACACCTTTCATGGTATTTCATTGTCAGGGCCTGTTGGGACTTCAGTCTAGTTATAGTTTTGGAAGAAAAGTGGGGTGGTTAGAGTGGGGCATGGAGGGAATTAGCAGGGTCTTACAAGGTAACTACCTTAGGGCATCCCAGTACCATTTCATCTTGTAAAACAGGGTTAATCTCTTTAGATTAGTGGTAGGATGGCTGATTCCTCAAGGCCAATTATTACAGGTTTATCTAGCAAAGAAAACTCAACAGAAATTAAGATTTCAATGTCCCCACTATCATTAGCCCATAGTTGACCATTTCAATTTTTAGGATCCTATTCCTTCCCTGTCAGCACCCTCACTTGAAGAGAAGATAACCTGCAAGGTTGGAAATTCAATTTACATTATAATTCAGTTATTCACACTCTGAAGCTCTGGGTTTTCAGAAATCTCAAAAAACAACTTTCTTTCAAAGCACTCAGAAATTTTCATGAGCTTCATGCATTGCTTGAGCTGGGAATATGAAACCTTGAGTGCATCCTTTTATTTAACAGTTGTATTCATTATATTTAGGAACAACCAGCCAACATAATTATTCTTTTTAACACCACAAACTCTGTTAAGGTATCAAATAAACTGTCAACTAGAGCCTTGCCTTTTATAAGCATTTAAATGGCAGTATCCAATAGTAATAGTTTGTGTATCTCTATTGCCAATTCACACCGTGGGCTATTAGTACCATCTTGATCACTGGAAATAGAGTCTGTAGTTTTTTTTAATCTAATTGGATTAGAGAACCAATTCCAAGAACCCCAGAACCAACTAAGAAATATCATCCTTAATAGTCTGTTTCTCAAGACCCATTTCCAGTTCCAAAATCTGTGTTGGCCAAGGTTCTTCAAAGAAGCCAATAAGATATATATATATATGTATAAATATTATGAAATTTATTATAGGAACTGGCTCACACAATTTTAGGGATTGGCAAATCCTAATTCCACATAGGGTAGGCTGCAAATTGTGATCTCCAATGAAGGTTTTGATGAATTCCCCGAGAAATGCTGAAGTAAATGTATTAATTTCCTCTTTCTGACTGCTGACACAATCAGTTAAGACCTTCAAGTGGTTGGATGGAAAACTCTCATTGATGAAAGCAATCACCTTTGATTGTAAATATAATCAGCCATAGATGCAATCAACTGACTAATGATTTAAATCCATGAAATAACACACTTACACCAGTGCTTGACCAAACAACTGGACACTGTAAGCTAGCCAAATTGGCACACATACTTGACCATCAACAACTATGTAAAAAGTAACTCTTAAGCTATTGAAATCTGTTACTGTAAAATTCACATATATAATAACACAAACACACATATAAGAAAGAGAATACTAATTTTTGGATAAGGCAGTAGTGGTATAGAACTTTACATTTCTATTGTTAAGAAATAAATGGCATTTTATCTTTTTTTCAAATTTTCCTGTGTGTATTGCTAATGCTAACCATTTAACTCCTCTAATTATGTCAAAATGGTATCTTGGAAGACAATGGTTCCATTCGCTATGAATTCACAAACAGCATTTACTCAACAGAACTCCAAATCAAACCTTTTCTCCCATTTTCTCATGACAGAATCTCTAGCTCATGAATACAAGACTAGGATACAATCAGAAGTAAGTTCAAGGACAACTGTGTTGAGTTTTCTGGGTTAATACACACTGCATTTGTGAAGTCATCTTTGCCTGAGTTCTCACCCTAAGTCTTCTGAAAGACAGGCACGATTGAGCACCATTAGAAAACACTGGCGATTTGTTCTCAGGTTAAATTTCACTTCTATTTATGTATGCTTTTTGTCATGGGGGTTTTGTCATGTGTTCCCCATACAATTATTTCTCTTCTGAGTCTGCTCCACCTCCCTGCAGGGCCGGGGAGAACTCCCAAAGAGAAGTTGTGAATGCACCTCAAGATCTACTTTCTGACCTTCTTTCTACACTGTACATGACTGTTTAATTTCCATTTGAGACAAATTAATTGTTGCATGCTCTAATGAGGCCGCAAAGGATCCCGCTCCAGTCTGCAAGCTTGGAAAAGGTTACCCAGAGGTTGTCCAGATTGATGGTTCCAGAGAGGATGACCTGAAAATGAACTTTGACTAAACTTTGCTCTTTGTGCATTTGCCAGGCTGTATTTGGAAAGTGGTGATTGTCTGCAGCAGACAGTTCAAAACTTAAGGCTAAGATTTTGTTTGGAGGTTAGCCTTTGGAGGGGGAAAGGAGAAAAACCCCTTTGTCAACCTTTTCAATACCAGCTTTATCAATTGTTTCCTAAGTGTTTTATTCTTCATTATTACATCCTAGTTACATTTCAGGAAATAAAGTATTAGCCCAACTAAAATTTTTTTTCTTTTTGATTCCCTCTTAATCCAGGCACTAGAAAGGTTGGAAATTTTTTCATTGAATATCATATAATGTAAGAACATTTTGCATTTTTATAATGCTTTTCACTTAAAATTTCAGTAGAAGTCTTACTAATATTGTTTCCATGACCTATAAGTCATGCACTAGGCCCATTTTACTGATTTAAACATAATTTATCTCTCCATTTTACTGATTTAAACATAATTTATCTCTGGTTCATGTCAACATTGAGGACAAACAACCACATAGAAATCACTAGTCAACTCTCAATTCGAAACTACAGTCTGTCCAAGAGAGGCCCCCTAAAAATAATTATTCACTAAATAATTCCTCAAATGTTAGAAAACATTTTTTATCAACGTAGCAGAAGAAAGTAACAGAACATTCTGAGATAAATTATTTGGGTTTGCCTACTTTGGCACTTGAACTGGACTCTACATGTTCTATAAAGTCACCTTTCGAATAACCTAACACTACTCACCACTTAAAGATATATAAATAAATAACAATGTTACTTTGTATAATGTTCTCTACTATGTCTCCTCATAAGCAATTGATTAAATATTATCCTATTCTCATAAAGAATCATGAATAGGAGGTGCCATCCACCCATGAGAGATGGGATGTTGACCTGGAAAAATGACTTAGATCTATTGAAACTATACGTTTGTGAACAAGAAGTCAAATTTCATACTTTCTGACCAATTTTTCATTTCTCTTCATTGCTTCATCTATTACCTCCAAGAGTAACGTAGGCAGTCGCAGGTGCTTACCAATGACTTCCCTTAGATTCACAAAAGCTTCAAGCAAATAGAACAAACAAACATAAAACATGGAGGAGTCTTAATATCCCACTTTATAGTAGATAGGGAAAGAGTTCACAAGTGTGCCTTTGTCCTTGGACAAAAGCCCTATAAAAGTACAGGGAGGCATCATCAGAGATCACCACACACTTGGAACCTGATGGAAATGAACATGCAGGAATCGCAGTCTCCCTCCAACATCCTTTGTTAACTCTCAATCTTAGCAGTCAGTGCCCTGGAGAAACCAGATGATCTTAACTTTTTAGGAGCAGTCTACAGGTCTTGATTTCGGACCCTTTTGATGTACCTTTAGGAAAGATCAGAACCCCTATTGGACTCCAGAGAAGATCATCATTACCTTTTAAAATATCATGCATTCTAGTGCACACTTCTAGAACCTGTCTGCTGGGCACAAAGACAAAAGTTACTGGAGATGGCCAACCAATTGTTCTGATGCTTCTTCTAAGATTTTTGGCTAAGTTCTATGGTATCACCTGTTCCCATTAACTAGCCTAAAAGTCTTAGAACACTAGTTGTAGTGTCTCTGCAATACTCCTCCCACCTGACAAAGCAATGGCCTGAATAAACCAATATAATATATATTAAATATATTTTTATATATTTATAAATATATAAATAAACCAATAAACCTGAATAAACCAGTATAATATATTGGTTTGTGATAGTTTGAAGCGGTTATGTACCCCAGAAAATCATGTCCTTAAATTTAATCCATTCCTTTAGAAGTGGACCCATTGTAAGTAGGATACTTGATGAGTAGGATCTGAAGCTAAGATGTGACCCACCTCATTCCTGATGGGTCTTAATACTCTTACTGGGGTCCTTGATAAGAAAATGAAACTCAGACACACATGCACATACACAGAGAAAAAGACACAGGCATAGATAGAAAGACACTGAAGCTTAGAAAGAAAGTCACAACAGACCAGCCAGACATTGAAAGCAACAAAACTGAGGAGAGAAGGAAAAGACAGTAGATGCCACCATGCGTCTTGTCATGTGACAGAGGAGTCCAGGGTTGTCAGTAGCATGTCTTTGGGGAGGAAGCTTCATCTGTTGATGCCATCTTTAGACATTTCCATGGTCTCAGAGCTGTAAGCTTTTAAATTAATAAACCCCCATTGTAAAAGCCAACCCAGTTCTGGTACGTTGCATTTTGCCAGCTTTAGCAAACTTAAACATGGCCCAATATCCTTTGTGGTGAAGGAGCTTGATTGTTACATCCAAAAATGAAGGCAAAAGCTGGAATGAAGAAGCAAAATAGATCCTCTGATGAACAGAGCAGAGTGAACTGGAAAAAAGACATCTTTTTGTCTTGGAGAAGGAGAATATCTACTAAGTAGAATGTCTTCCACAATCTTACATGGGGCATCACTAGTTCTTTAGGGGCAATTTCAAATCACAACAGGAGGTACTAACTTAGCTCAGAAGCTAGAAATTAAGAAACATTTTAGACCAGATACTTTATGCAGTGCAGGATGCTGCAGAAAATGGCAGAGTGATGGCCTGTTCTCTGTTGCTTCCGTTCCTTGCACTTTTCATTCTTTTACTTTTCTCCAGAGGAAAATTTTTATTTTAGTGATATTGTTGATATGAACTTTTTTTTTTAGGCCCTGACTTATCTTTTGGTAGAGGTTTAACATACATTCCTCTACTTACATAAGACAATGCCGTAAATTGGTGGAAAAGAATGATTGACAGCTCAGTGCCTTCTGAGGGTTTCTTTCAAATTGAAGTTCATTTTTAAGACTTCCAGCCACCTAAATTCCCAAATTATTCTGCACAGACATCTCTAGGTGCTGTCCAACCTTCTCCACTGCCCACATGACTGTTCCTTTCATTTTAAAACAGATTAGGGAGCAGAGCCATTAACAAGACCAAGCGCACAGTGCAACAGAGAAACATCGGGCAGAAGCTAATTACATTTCCTTTTATGATCAGTGTCCCTGGGCACAGGTCACAAGCAATTGAAAGTGTAGCCTAGCTTGGGGTTAATTCCTTTATCACTAATAATTATGGTGAATTGGCTCGGTATTGTCCACTCTTACCATATTTTCAATTGATTTACTGTTAAAACAAGAAAAAGTCTGAAAGACAAGAGCCATAAGATCATTATGGGAACAACTATTTACTCTCTAAATTACATTTTTGAATAGTTAAGTCTTGTTCTGAGTTAAGTGACTGACATTTAGGAACAAAATGGAAGGAGGGGAAATTTGTTTTCCTAAAACATATTAATCTATTAATCATTAAGGCAATCTGTATTTGTACAAAAAAATAAAAGATTGTTTCAACTTATATGTTTTTGCATATGCCTTTTAAAAAAGACAATAGGTACAATTAAAGACTAAATTCCAAAATTAGATGATTTTTAATAGAAAATATATAGGATCTCAGACTCATCTTTAGGAATTTTAATAAAGGGAGGCCATTAAATCCAAGGATCTATGGGCCTCTGTATTATCCTTATATTCATTTTTCTTTTCCCTTTTTTTATGCTGACTTCCCTGGGATTTTCTATATTTTTCTTGTTTAAGGAAAGCAGCTTTCCTTTATATTATTCCCAACCACGTTGAGGTGTGAAGCAAACACGAGACCATCAGATGCTAGCTATTCATCAGGGGTGGGTGACAGTCAGAGCTATTCAACTCTAATTAATAAGAAGGGATGTAACAAACCCACCTTCTCGAGAGTCAGATAATATCAATTAGCATTTATCAAATAAGAACAGGCAGGTAAGGGTGACAGTATCTTACCTACCGCCCCGGAACATGTGATGATGAGTGACTCACTTCTGAAATGCTTTAAGTCACATTTCCTGAGCGCGCACAGATTGTGTTTAAGCAACTTCCCTTAGCCAGATAAAATGGAAAAACTCAACTGCACAGCAACATTTGGGTGGACAAAAGCCCAGTAAGCTTAGCATTTCACCAAGTTATAGTCCTAGCCTTCCAGCTGCTGATGTCCTAGGAGAAAAGCATTAAATAAATGACCTGGATTCCATTGAATTCAATTTCAGTACAAAATCTATTTCCTGGGTAAATATATTACTTTTATTCTAAGGAGCTCCTGGGACTCTCTGTAGTTAATTCCTGCTCGTGCCTGTGAGGTGGATACCATTCGACCCATTTATAAAGAGAGGAAATGAAAGAAGCGAGATATTGGAATGAGTTACCCAAGTAAGGAGACCGAGAATAGGAGCCCACTTGCTGGATCCTTAGGGCAGCACTTTATCCACTAAGTTGCCTGTTCTACCAAACTACTTAAAAGAATACTTTGCATGTCTCCGCTGTAATCATCATTGCTACCATATATCTATTGCCTAATGCATGTCTACTTGCTAGGTGCTCACCATAATGTGAAAATGCCAGATACAACCTAATAGAGATATCAATTATGAAAAATACAGATCTCCTTCTCCTGTTTTAGCTTATTTATAATTAAAGTAGGTTTCCTGCAATGAGAAAGAAGACTCCTTGACCTTGCAACTGCTGGCATGTTCACGTTTAAATCCATTAATAAAGTTCAGGTTACTTATATTTTATTTTAATATCTATGCTGTGCCAGTTTGAAAGGATGTATGTACCCTAGAAAAGCCATGCTTTCATCCTAATCCCATTTTGTAAAGGCAGCTGTTTCTTCTAATTCCTATTCAGTATTGTATGTCTGAAACTGTCATTAGATCATCTCCCTGGAGATGTGACTCGATCAAGAGTGGTTGTTAAACTGGATTAGGTGGAGCACTGTCTCCACCCACTCGGGTGAGTCTTGATTAGTTTACTGGAATCCTATAAAAGAGGAAACATTCTGGAGAAAGAGAGAGATTCTGAGAGAGCAGAGAACGACATAGCCACGAGAAGCAGAGAACCCAGGTGCAACACTGATCCTTTGGAAGAGAAAGCCAGCAGATAATGCCGTGTTCACCATGTCCCTTCCAGCCAAGAGAAAAACCCTGACTGTGTCCGCCATGTGCCTTTCCACTTGAGAGAGAAACCCTGAACTTCATTGGCCTTCTTGGACGTACGTTTCCCTGGATGCCTTTGATTGGACATTTCTATAGACTTGTTTTAGTTGGGACATTTTCTTGGCCTTAGAACTGTAAACTATCAACTTATTGAATTCCCCTTTTAAAAAGCCATTCCGTTTCTGGTATATTGCATTCCAGCAGCCAGCAAATTAGAAGAGATGTCAACATCTACCTGAGACCAGTATCATGAGGATGGAGTATAGTATTGAAAGCAAATGTGGCTGGTGAGTTATGGTTCATTTAGATTAAGCCTGTAAATTTGAATTCACTGGATTTCTTTAGCTTTCCAGGAAAATAGATAATTGATGCCCCCCCAAAAAAGATAATTGTCCATACTAAATAACTACAAAATGGAAATTTTATGGGAAAATTATTCAACTCAGTTATTTGGGTTTTTTCCCATTTATTTATTTTTCCAAAAAATATTCATGGAGCACCTGCCATTTTGCCCTAGAGCTGAGTGTATGGTGACTGGGTACTGTGCTGCTGGGCTGAGGGTAAACCCAGGGCATATGCAGCCTTCGACCTGTTAGGATGAAACTTACACTTTTTCAGAGAAGCAACTGGCACAAATTATATTCAAATATTCCATGATATGACAGCATTACAGTGTTGCCAATGGGACACACACCACTGGGCACCAAATCTACCAGGGAGAGTCAAACAACTGAGGAAGGCATCCTGGTGACAAAAGAGACAAGCGTGGATGAGAGAAATATTTAGGAAGTTGATTTAATTATTAGATTTATTATGAGTCCAGTTTTAGCTTCATTGTGGGGGTTATGAGTGCACTGGTAAAAAAAAGAGGGAAAAATTTTTCAGTTTACACAGACATGACCTTAGAATGCCTTTTTACCTGGAAATAAGGGGAATTTCAACTTTATAGACCATGCAAATCACTTTTCTTAAGACTGGTGGATTTTATGAGGAAATTCTGTATGAGTTAAGTTTAACACTACTTTGAAAGAATACATTTTATACCAAATCACAGAATGTCAGGATGCAATCTCATTCAAAGTGCTTCTTTACAAACATGCAATAAAACTGCCAACTACTATGCAAGGATATCTATCTAATTGGGAAAACTGAAGACAAACTAAAAGTGAAAAGATTTAGCCGTGGGAAGAATCCAGAGAACCAACTTGAAACTTGTGGTTTCCTTCTCCTTTTCAATAATAGCATTTTTGCCAATAAATAAATATCAAAAATTTGAGAAATCCTGGTCTTCACATCATGCAAATGCTCACCATTTTACCAGGGAGGTATTTAGAACTTTAGGAACGGAGAGTTCAAAAAATAAAATACTGAGATTAAGTCTAAGAAAACACGTAGACTTGACGCTGAAAACTGCCTACCAAAAAAAGAGCCATATACAAGCCCGCGCGCGCTCCCCGCGGAACCCCAGCCGGCGGCCCGGCACTCTGTCCGAGGCCCGCCCGAGCTGCCGCCGCTGCCACCGTGGCCGAGACGAGAGAGGAAGCGGCAGTGTCGGTGCGGCAGCTGGTGAAGGGTATCACTGACGCCTTCAGGAGGAACCCGCACACAGATGAAATTGAATTGATTCCACGTCCTGAAGCTAGATGTAACCGGAGTCCCGTAGTCCCGGTTGAAAACAAACTTGGTGTGGAGAGCTTTTACCATACGTTCAGCACTAGGTCCTTCTGTACAGAATAGGAAAGCAATGGCTGACCAAAGATGAACTGATAGACGTCACCATGTACCCTGCTGCTTCCAAACCCAGACTTCACCACTGCATGGAACGTGAGGAAAGAGCTGACCCTCTCTGGCATTGTAAATCCAATTAAGGGCTTATGTCTAGGAAAACTGGCCTTGGCCAAGCTTCCAAAGAGTTCAGAAGCATGGATTTACAGGCGATGGGTGCTACAACAACTAATTCAGGAAACCTCCTTGGCTTCCTTTATGATCAAAGGAAACTTGGAAACAATTCCTGCAGAAAGGACACAGCGACTAAGACAAGAAGAAATGGAGGTCTGTGGTGAAGCTGCAGGGAGATTTCCAAGCAACTATGGTGCCTGGTCCCATCGCATCTGGGTTTTACAACACGTGACCAAGCTAGACAGTAAGTCACTTCTTCCCCTACTCATCTGTCTCTGGATGAAACCATTTTGTGTAGTGGAATGAAAGTTGTACACTGAGATTGAAGTTTAGATTCTAGAACTCACTTCACCACTAATTGTGTGACACTGAACTACTTTCCCCAAGCAGTAGTCTTATAACACTTAAGGTCTCTGTAGATGAACTCACTTTCTACATGAAAAGGTAGAAAGTATAGAGAGCGTGCAGTCTTCTTAAGTCTGAGATATGCTTGCTTTGCCATTGGTAATATGCCCTTCACTTCCAGCAGCTTATAAATTTGACTGACATGTCACAAGCAAACTTTTGAGCATATGTCTCTTTCTGGTATCCATTTTAAAAGAATTAAAACAAGTACCAGCCAAGCTACTTTGGGGCCTGATCCACAAATAAGGCCATTCACGTCTAATTGGTTCCATGCCACAGATTACACTCCCGCCGCATGTGTACATGGCTCAGTTCACAGTCTGACAACTCTGCGGGAGAAAACACAATTCACACATACCTTTTCCTTGGGAAAGGATCAGTAGCATCACTTAAAATGTTTTAGTCCTAGATCTAAGGATATGGACTAGAAGAGGATAAGAATAGGCCATAAAAAAATAATACAGTTGGCAACTAAGTATGTGAAAGGACTTGTGGAAATAATTCTGATTGTAAACAATTTTATGCATTAAAAGAATTTTTAAAACTAATTTACTCAGAAATTTTTAAACCAGAAATAATAAAGGAACTCTGAGCCTCAGAGATGAAAAATAACCAGACATGGCCAAAGGAGACCCTAAGAAGCCAAGAAGCAAAATGACATCATATGCCTTCTTCGCGGAGGAGCACGAGAAGCACCCAGATCTCAGTCAACTTTTCAGAATTTTCTAAGAGGAGCTCAAAGAGATAAAAGACCATGACTTCTAAAGAGTAAGAAAATTTGAAGACATACCCAAGATGGACAAGACCCGATATGAAAGAGAAATGAAAACTTATATTCCTCCTAAAAGGGAAACAAAAAAGAAGTTCCAGGATTCCGATACACCCGAGAGGCCTCCTTGGGCCTTTTTCTTCTGAGTATTGCCCGGATACCAAAGGCGACCACTGTAAATCCAACTAAGGACTTTCGTCTGGGAAAACTGGCCTTAGCCAAGTTTCCAAAGAGTCCAGAAACATGGATTCACAGGCGATGGGTGCTACAACAACTAATTCAGGAAACCTCCTTGGCTTCCTTCATAGCCAAAGGAAACTTGGGAACAATTCCTGCAGAAAGGACCCAGCGACTACAACAAGAAGATATGGAGGTCTGTGATGAAGCTGCAGGGAGATAGCCAAGCAACTACAGTGCCTGGTCCCATCACGATGTTGCCAGGAAACTGGGAGAGATATGGAATGATGTCGCTGCAGATGACCAGCAGCCTTAGGAAAAGAAGGCTGCTAAGTTGAAGCAGAAATACAAAAAGAATATTGCTGCATACCAGACTAAAGGAAAGCCTGATGCAGCCAAAAAGGGAGTCATCAAGGCTAAGAACAGCAGTTAAAAAGGGAGGAAAAGGAAGATGAAGATGAGGAAGAAGATGACGATGAAGAAGATGATGATGATGATGAAGAAGAAGAAGTTGGTTCTAGTGCACTTTTTTTTCTTGTCTATAAAGCATTTAATGCCCCTGTACACAGCTCACTTCCCTAAAGAAAAAAAAAAAAAGAAATGTAAGGCTATGTAAGATTTGTTTTTTAAACTGTACAGGGTCTTTTTTTTGTATAGTTAACACCCTACCGAAATGTGTCTTAGATAACCCTGTCCTGGTGACCTTTTCAATGGCCACTAACCTTGCCTGGTACAGTGTGGGGGGTGTAAATTGGCATGGAAATTTAAAGCAGGTCCTTGTTGGCACACAGTACAAATCAGTTATATATGGGGATGGTAGTTTATTCCTCTTCAGCTGTCTCTGATGCAGCTTATCAGAAATAATTATCATTCTGTTAACTGAAGACCACTCTGCAATCGAAAAGAAAAAGAAAAAGTCACAGCTGTTTTGTTGACATTCTGAATGCTTCAAAGTAAATACAACTTTTTATTTTATTTTAAAAAAAGAGCCATATAAATGGAGAAGCATACTGTATTCATGTATTGGAAGATTCAATATAGTAAGAATGTCAATTCTCCCCAAATTGAATTGTAGAGAGAACACAATTCTAATCAAAATCCCAGCAGAACATGTATATATGTGTATATATAGAAAAATTTATTCTAAAATTTATATAGGAAGTCAAAGAATTAGAACAGGCAAAACAATTTTGATGAATAAGAATAAAATGGAAGGAAACACACTACCCTATTTTAGACTTACCATAAAACTACAGTGATTAAGACAGTGTGGTATTGATGATGGAACAGACATATAAGTAAATAAAATAGAACAGAAAGCAGAAATAGACCCAGTTGATTTTTAACAAGAGATACAGAGGCAGTTCCATCCATAGGGGACAATCTTTTCAATAAGTGGTGCTCAAACCGATGGAAATTCAAATACCAAAAAATAAAATAAAATCTCAACATAGACAAGCATCTTATTAAAATAAATTTCAAATGGATCACAGAAATAAATGACAATTACAAAACTATAAAACTTTCACAAAAAATACAGCAGAAAACTTTTTGTAACCTGTAGTCATGGAAAGAGTTCTTAGACATGAAACTAAAACCTTAATGCATAAAGGAAAATAAAACGATAAATTGAAATTCAACAAATTTTAAAATTTTGCTCTGCACGGAACACTTACAGTAAATAAAAGACAAAGTACAAGGTGGGTCAATATATTTGCAACCAGTATCTAAAAAGAACTTGTATTTTAGAATTCACAAGGAAAAGAATTGTGTTGGTTTGAAAAGATGTATATACCCTAGAAAAGCCATGTTTTAATCCTAATCCCATTTTGTAAAGGCAGCCATTTCTTCTAATCCCTATTCAGTATTGAATGTTTGAAACTGTAATTAGATCATCTCCCTGGAGACGTGATTTAATCAAGAGTGGTTGTTAAACTGGATTAGCTGGAGGCATGTCTCCACCCATTTGGGTGGGTCTTGATTAGTTTCTGGAGTCCTATAAAAGAGGAAACATTTTGGAGAAAGGAGATTCAGCGAGAGCAGAGCAGAACGACATAGCCATGAGAAGTAGAGTCCACCAGCCAGCGACCTTTGGAAATGAAGAAGGAAAATGGCTCCTGGGGAGCTTCATGAAACAGGAAGCCAGGAGAAAAAGCTAGCAGATGACATAGTGTTCACCTTGTGCCCTTCCAGCCAAGAGAGACACCCTGACCATGTTCACTGTGTGTCTTCTCACTTGAGAGAGAAACCCTGAATGCCATCAGCCTTCTTGAATCAAGGTATCTTTCCTTGGATACTTGTAATTGGACATATCTATAGACTTGTTTAATTGGGACATTTTCTTGGCCTTAGAACTGTACACTAGCAACTTATTAAATTCCCCTTTTTAAAAGCCATTTGTTTCTGGTATATTACATTCCAGCAGCTAGCAAAACTAGAACAAGAATTAAGAACTCACTTTAAAATGGGCTAAAAACTTTAACAGACTCTTCACCTATGAGAATACATGAAAGGCAAATCAGCATATGAAAAGATGTTCACCATAATTAGCTATTAAGGAAATGCAAATTAAAACTATATTAAGAAACCACTATACATCTACTAAAATGGCTAAAATTAAAAATATTGGCAATATCAAATGTTACCAAGGATATAGAAATCTGGAATTCTCATACGCTGCTGGTGGGAAAACAAAGTGGTACAGTCACTCTGGAAAATAGTTCAGCAGTTTCTCAAACATTCACATGCAACCTGACAATCCCATGCTTAGGGTGTTTTCCCTAGAGAAATAAAAGCTTATGGTCACACAAAGACCTGTAGGTGAATGTTCACAGAAGCTCTTTTCATAATCAGCAAAACTGGGAACAGCCAAAATGTTCTTGAACAGGTGAATGATTAAACAAACTATGGTATACATCTTTAAAATGGAATAAAATTCAACAATAAAAAAGAATGATCTCTGTTATAGATCAAGTTGCACCTCCTGCACCCCCCCCAAAAAAACCCATAAATCCTAAACCTTGGTCTTCTGAATGTAAACTTACTATTAAACAGAATCTTTTGAACATGTTATTAGGTAAGATAGGCAAAACTGGATGGGCCCTAGTCCAATGCAACTGGTGTCCTTATAGGAAAGGTAATTTGGACCCTGGGAGAGATTGAGAGAGACAACCAAGTGATGGAGCAGAGATTGAGTCATGTGGCCATGGGTGCAGGAATGCCAGGGCTGCTGGTCATCCCCAGAGCTGGGGGAGAGGCACAGAGCAGAGTCTCCCCTAAAAGAGGAACCAGGGCCCCACCCATACCTTGGTTTTTGACTTCTGGCCTCCAGAACCACGAGACAATAGATTTCTGTTGTTTAAGCCAACTAGTGTGGGGTAATTTGTTACAGCAGCCCTGGCAAAGTAAGACGATCTCTCAAAGCCATCACGCTGAGTGAAAAAAAAAAAAGCCAGTCTCAAAATTTACATCTGCATGATTCCATTTATATGACACTCTCAAAATAAATAAATAAAACCAAAATGACAGAGAACAATTTGGTAGTTGTCAGGGGTTAGGGGTTGGGAAGGGTGTGACTGCAAAGTGATAGCACAAGGGAGTGTCCAGGTAATGAAACTGTTGTGTATCCTGACTGTGGCAGTGGTTATAGGAGTCTTCAAATGTATTCACATTCATAGAACCGTACCCTCAAAAGTCCATTTTATTCTACATTAATTTAAAAGGAAAAAGAAATGGAAGAAAGGGTGCATGGGTGGTTCAGTGTATAATGCTCGCCTTCCATGTGGGTTCGATTCCCAGACCATGCACACAAATAAAATTAAAAATGGAAGAAAAAATTCTAAAATTTATGAAGAACTGTAGAACTGGATAAGTCATATCGCCAAGTGCAATTCTGTATTTTTAGGTAAAGAGCATGAGACCCAGAGAGGTTATATGACTTGCCCAAAGACCCAAGATTAAGAGCCAGAGGGAGTATTAGAACCCAGATATTCTTGTTTGCACAGTCACTCAGGCTATTTCTCAATAGACTAAAAGAAACAGTCTGTGAAGACTTCCTCAAGTGTACTAAAAAGCCTTTCTCTGATAATAATTAGGGTACTGAATAACTTTGCTTTTCTTACAAAATAATTAGTATTGTAATTAAGACAACCAAATCCATGGGGAAGGTTGTTTTCCTATTTATGGAATAAACAATTAATTCCATCAGTATCTGTACTTGACTCTCAACTCCAGAGTCTATCACTTGAGTTTTCTGATAGGATCCTCATCAGCAATTGTGCTTCCCTTGATATGTGCTCAGCTGAGCATCATCAAGATAGTGGTTCTTCAGTGTGCAAAGCCAATGCTGAAGGTGATATTAAAAAGCCCAGTGATCTCATAGTGAAGCAATGAAAACCACATATAATCCCACTGTCCGTTCTTTGTTTCTTCTATCCTACTCTGGAACTAAATTAAGGGATGTCCTTACACTAGTGCCTCAGCACTTCCCCAATTACAGCATCAAGTTCAACTTGAGACAAATAGTCCGGTGTATCCATAACCAGGCATTCTGCTTTGGATTCATTTTTAATAAATTTGTAGAAAAACTATATTCATTTCTGCCAGAAATGTTTACACAACATTTCTTTCAGTTAGTAAATGACTTGGTGGTGCAGGTACTTAACTACAATAAATTTTAAAACGACTTGACAGATGTTCATTCAGAAAACTCCATTTGAACTTATGGTGTGGAGCAAGAGTAGGGCAGTCACAGGGGGATGTACATAAACTCTGTAGACAGTAGAGGCTGGGCTGTGTTAGAGGGCAACACAAGGATCTCAGCATCAGGAAATGCCAAACCAGGAAATGCCAAAACCAAAAAGAAAACTTTGACAGAGGAAGTGAAGGAGGATGAAGAAAATCTGAACATATACTACCTAGAGTCAGCTCTGCTTAAATCCTTAATTCCAACAAGGAATATGGATGAACAAGCTCCAGTTTTACTTGAGTCAAAATAAATCTTTCTTAGAGAAAGACAGACCTTAATCCATTAATTTGAATTTATATTCCTTCTGTAATTCTGAACACTTTCCAGGGTAATGCAAAATGGTGGAGGACAGGGGTTCCAATAGGAAATGCAACAATATCTCTAAAATCATCCTCTGGTATGAATTTATCTGGAACCCACTCACGAGACTTATTGGAAAGTGCAAATGGCCCCTCAGATTTGATATTAAGAAATTGTACCATTTTTCTAATGTTAATTTAAGGGTTGTGTTCTAGTTTGCTAGCTGCCAGAATACAATATACCAGAAATGGAATGGTTTTTAAAAGGGGGAATTTAATAAGTTACAAGTTTACAGTTCTAAGGCCATGGAAATGAACAAAAGCAAGTCTATAGAAATGTCCAATCTAAGGCATCCAGGGAAAGATACCTAGGTTCAAGAAGGCCGATGAAGTTCAGGGTTTCTCTTTCAGCTGGAAGGGCACATGGCGAACATGATCAGGGCTTCTCTCTCAGAGGGAGGCATTTTCCTTCTTCATCTCCAAAAGTCACTGGCTGGTATAGTCTCTGCTTCGGGGTTCTGCAGCATTCTCTGCTCTCTCAGAATCTCACGGCTTTCTCTCTTCTTCTCTAGCTTTTCCCAAAGGGCTTCTACTTTTAAAGGATTCCAGTAAAACCAATCAAGATCCACTTGGAATGGGCGGAGACACATCGCCACCTACTCAAGTTCAATGCCCACACTTGGTGGAGTTACATTTCTATGAAGATAAGCTAATTAAAGTTTCCAACATACAGTAGTGAATAGGGATTAGAAGAAACCATTGCTGTCACAAAGTTGATTAAGATTAAAACATGGCTTTTCTAGGGTACATAAACCTTTTCACGCTGGCACAGGTTGTTTTCCAATGTCTTTTAATTTGTAGTATCTGTCAATCTATTGACACCTTTCTATAAAAGCACTTTAATGTATGAAAACCTACAGGGATGTACAGCTCTCATGTACCCACTGCCCAGCTTTATCATATCTCAACTTGCCTGCTTGCAGTTTTTCTTTTTTTTTTCAAATAAAACATTTCACATGTAGTTGAAGTGCATTTGTACTCCTCCCCAATCTGATTTTACATTTTTCCTCCAAACCTAGATGGAAACAGGTTTGGATGTTTATCACTTTCCTATGTATTTTTATATGTTTACTATATATATGCATGTATCTATGTGTATTGTTAGGTATGTTTTTAAATTTATAAAAGTGATATGCTGTACATATATTCCTACAACTTCCATTTGCTTTTTACAACAACTTTAAGACCTATCCATGTTGACAGATTGTCCTGGTTCATTTTAGCCACCATGAAAATGAGATACCACAATTGACAAACATTCCTTAATAATATTTCAACATTTCCTCTCTGTTTCCAAATAGATCAAGGTCCGTATGCTTCAACTCTTTTCTTCCCTCCCTTTATATATTAATTATACCAGTACTTTATTTCCATTTTATTTGAACTAATTTCCTCAAATTATTCAATATTATTATATTTATTTATTGTCCACATTTGTTTAGAGATACAGACAAGTTTATCAACTTGCTCAAACTTCTTACATCTTAGTCCTTTAACCTGTTGTTTCCTCTTTACTGTAGTACATGCTTTATTGTTTTTGTATTCAAAAATATATTTTCCCTAACTCCTCAGTTACAGTTTACATGTATACAGATATTTCTGGTTGATGGTTAATTTATTTCACCATTTTGAAGATATTCCCTTATCTTTTAGCTTCTTATAGCTGTTGAAATATCTACTGTTTAGACTAGTTAGAATTATTTTATAGATAATCCCCCTTTTCTTTCTTGATACTTGTAGGATTTCTCTCTTAGTCTTTTGGGCTTTGCAGTTTTAGTACGATGTATCTAGGTATGAAACAATTTTTATCACTCTTGGAACTCAGGAATATCTTCCTTCATTATCACTTTTCCTTTCTTTTGGACATCGTTTAAGCTTAGGTTGGACCTCATTCTATCTTCCATGCTTTTTTTATATTTCCAATTTTGTTTTTTTCTTTGCTATAGTATGGATAATTTCCTCAGATTTTATTTTACAGTCTATTAGTTATCCTTAGCTATGTATAATCTGCTACTTAAGCCCTCTTTTTTTAATTATTTCAATTAACTTTAGCTCTGACTCTAGAAGTTCTATTTGGTTATTTTTTTTTTAATCTTGCTATTTTTTTATAGTGTTTTTATTTTTCTCTTTTTTAATCCTTTTTTATATATTTAACCATTACAATCATACTGATATTCTATTGTTCTGTGATCTAAAAATATTGGGTTTTATCCTATAGTTTGTTGTTTCAGTGATAAGTCTCTTAATGAAATATTTCCTGTTGTGGTTACTTAGAGCTCATCTGCAGCAGGGCTTTTAGCTGTGAGAATTGGTGTCTGGTTCATAAAATGTTCCCTAAAAGAAGTTACATTTTTTTTCTGCTAGATATCTCCAACTATCAAAAATTATATGTTAATTTCTCACCACCTGCTGGGCAGGAAGGAAAAGCAACAGAGTCTAGAAGCGCAACAGGAAAGTCAGACAACTTGCTGGGTCTGATCCTCAGGAAACTTGATTCTGATTACATTGCCCAGGAAAATCTGATTGGGGTTGATCATATCTGGGGAGACCATCCTCAAAAGATAAGCTTCTTTTAGGGAAGTTAAGAGCCAGGAAAACAAGAGCTGAAAACTTCTGAACAGTGAAATAGAAACTATACTAGAGGCCTTTAATAAGTTGAACAGGATGCCAAAAAACAGAGAACAAAGCCAACCAATAAAAAAAACTCTAGGCTAAAGAGTGAAAGCAAACTCCAGAACAAGCTAACCAAGGAAATTAGATGCAGAGACACCAACAAAAAATTACAAGTCATACTAGGAAAAATGAAGCTATGGCCCAGTCAAAGGAATAAGCTAACACTTCAAATGAGATACAGGAGTTAAAACAACTAATTAATGTTCAATCAAATATGCTAAATTAATTCAAAAATCAAATCAATGAGTTGAGGGAGGATATGGCAAAAGAGATAAAGAATATTAAGAAGACATTGGGTCATCATAAAGAAAAATTTAATAGCTTGAAGAAACAAATTGCAAAACTTATAGGAATGAATGGCACAAAAGAAGAGATGAAACACACAATGGAGACTTATAACAGAATTAAAGAGGCAAAAAAAAGGATTAGTGAACTAGAGGACAGGTCAACTGAAATCTTATACAAAAAAGAACACTAGGGAAAAGAATGCAAAAATATGAAGACGGTCTCAGAGAATTAAAAGATAACTTGAAGCACATGAATATACATTTTTTGGGTGTCCCGGAAGGAAAAGAGAATGAAAGGGGGGAAGAAAGAATAACAGAGAAAATAATCACTGAAAATTTCCTGTCTCTTATGAAAGACAAAATCACACATTCAAGAAGCACAGCATAACCCAAACAGAATAAATTTGCACAGACCTACTCGAAGACACTTACTAATCAGACTGTCAAATGTCAGAGACAAAAAGAGAATTCTAAAAGCAGAAAGAGCAAAGCAGTGCATTACATACAAGGGACACTCAATCAGACTATGTGCAGATTCCACAGCAGAAATCATGGAGGCAAGAAGGCAGTGTATGATATATTTAATATACTAAAAGAGAAAACCTGCCAACCAAGAATTCTATATCTGGCAAAACAGTCACCAATAGAGTTTGCGAATAAGAGACCAGCTCTACAAGAAATACTAAAGGGAGCACTACAGGAAGATAGAAAAAGACAGGAGAGAGAGAGAGATGGAGAAGAGTGTAGAAATGAACAGTATTAATAAGGATAAAAAGCCAAAAAAATAGGATATGACATAAAATCCAAAAGGCAGAAGAAAGGACAACCTTTACAGGAATAACATTAAATGTTAATGGATTAAACTCCCCAATAAAAGACATAGACTGGCAGAATTGATTTAAAAAGAGGACCCATCTATATGCTGTCTATAAGAGACTCACTTTAGACCCAAGGATAAAAACAGATTGAAAGTGAAAGGTTGGAAAAATACATTTCACACAAAGAATAACCAGAAAAGAGTGAGGGTAGCTATACTAATATCCAACAAGCTAGACTTCAAATGTAAAACAATTAAAAGAGACAAATAAGGGCATGACACTATGTATTAATAAAAGAAGCAATTCATGAAGAAGACATAACAATCAAATATTTATGCATTGAGCCATCATGCCCCAAAATACATGAGGCAAACATTGACAACACCGAAAGGAGAAGTAGATACCTCTACAATAATAGGTGGAAACTTTAATATACCACTCTCATGAATGGATAAAACATCTAGACAGACGATCAATGAGGAAACAGAGATTTTGAATAGTGCAATAAATGAACTAGACTAACAGACATTTACAGAGCATTATATCCCACAACAGCAGGATGCACATTTTATGTCAAATACTTATGAATCATTCTCCAGGATAGTCCATATATTGAGTCACAAGGCCAGTCTCAATAAATTTTAAAGGATGGAAATTATACCAACACTATCATTTCAGATCATAATGGAATGAAGTTGACAATCAATAACATGAGGAAGGGTAAAAAAATCACAAACACATGGAGCCTAAACAACACACTATTAAACAACCTATGAATCAAGGAAGAAATTACAAAAATAGTCAGTAAATATCTTGAGGCAAGTGAAAATGAAGACACAACATATCAAAACTTATGGAATGCAACAAAGGCAGTGCTGAGAGAAATTTATTGCCCTAAATGTCTAAATGTGAAAAGTAAGGACTTAACTATTCACCTGGAGGAACTAGAGAAAGAACAGCAAACTAACTCCAAAGCAAACAGAAGGAAAGAAATAACAAAAATTAGAGCAGAAATAAATGAAATTGAGAACATGAAAACAATAGAAAGAATCAACAAAACCAGAAATTGGTTCTTTGAGAAATCAGTAAAATCAAAAGACCCTTAACTAGGCTGATAAAGAGAGAGGGAGGGAGAGAGAGAGGGAGAGAAAGAGGGAGGGAGAGAGAGAGAGAGAGAGAGAGAGAGAGAGAGAGGGAGGGAGGGAGGGAGGGAGGGAGGGAGAGAGAAAGAGAGAGAGAGAGAGAGAGAGAGAGATGCAAATAAACAAAATCAGAAATGGGAAAGGGGACATAACTGCTGTTCTGGTTTGCTAGCTGCCGGAATGCAACACACCAGAGATGGATTGGCTTTTAATAAAAGGGGATTTATTTTGTTGGTTCTTCAGAGGAAAGGCAGCTAACTTTCCACTGAGGTTCTTACTTATGTGGAAGGCACAGGATGGTCTCTGCTGGTCTTCTCTCCAGGCCCCTGGGTTCCAACAACTTTCCCCGGGGTGATTTCTTTCTCCATCTCCAAGGGCCCAGGCTGAGCTGCAAGTGCTGAGATGAGGAATGCCGAGCTGCTAGCTGTGCTATGTTGCGATCTCTCATTTAAGCACCAGCCAATTAAGTCAAACGTCACTCATTGCAGCAGACACGCCTCCTAGCCGACTGCAGATGTAATTAGCAACAAATGAGGTTCACGTACCATTGGCTTGTGTCTGCAGCAACAGAACTAGGTATGCTCACCTGGCCAAGTTGACAACTGAATCTAACTAACACAACTGCTGACCCTGAAAAAATAAAGGAGATAATGAGAGGATAGTATGAGAAACTATATGTTAATAAACATCATATATGAAATGGACAACTTCCTAGAAAAGCATAAACAATCAACATTGGCTTCAGAAGAAGCAGATGACCTCAACAAACCAATCAAACGTAAAGAGATTGTATCAGTCATGAAGAGGGTCCCCAAAAAGAAAAGTCAGAACCAAATGTATTCATATGTGAATTCTTCCAAGCATTCAAGAAAGAATTAGTACCAATTCTGCTCAAACTCTTCAAAAACTGAAGGAAAGAGAAAGCTACCTAACTCATTCTATGATGCCAACCTCACACTGATACCAAAGCCAGATAAAGATACTATAAGAAAAAAAAATTACAGACCAATCTCTTTAATGAACATAGATGCAAAATTCCCAGCAAAATACTTGCAAATTGATTCCAGCAGCACATTAAAAGAATTATACACCGTGACCAAGTGGGATTCATTCCAGGTAGGCAAGGATGGTTCAACACAAGAAAATCAAATTGTGGTGTAATACACCACATTAATAAATAATAGCAGAAAAACCACAAGATCATCTCAATTGATTAAGAAAAGGCATTTGACAAACTTCAACATCCTTTCTTGATGAAAACACTTTGAAGGATAGGAATAGAAGGGAACTTCCTCATCATGATAAAAGGAATATTTGAAAACCCACAGCTGACATCATACTTAATGGGGAAAGACCGAAAGCTTTCCCTCTAAGATCAGGAAAAAGACAATGATGTCCAATGGCACTGCTATTATTCAGCATTGTGCTGGAAGTTCTAGCTAGAACAATTAGATAAGAAAAATAAATAAAAGGCATCCAAATTGGAATGGAAGAAGTAAAATTTTCAGTTTACAGATGACATGGTACTAAATATCAAAAATCCTCCCCAAAAAATCTACAGCAAATCTACTAGAGCTAATTATACAAAACACTTTCTCAGATCATAATGGAATGAAATTGGAAATCACTAACAGGTGCAATGCTGGAAAATTCACAAATATATGGGGCTAAACAACACATTCTTAAACAACCAGAGGGCCAAGGAAGAAATTACAAAAGAAATCAGTAAATATCTTGAGGCAAGTGAAAATGAAAACATAACATATCAAAATGTATAGAATGCAAAGCTACTAGAGCTAATAAATGAACACAGCAAAGTGGCAGGGTACAAGATCAACACCCAAAAATCAGTTGTGTTTCTATATACTAGTAATGAGCATTATGAGAAGGAAATCAAGAAAAAAATCCATTTATAATACCAACCAAAATAATAAAATATTTAGGAATAAATTTAACAAGGGCCACAAAAGTATACACAGAAAACTAAAAGAAATTGCTAAAAGACACTTTTAAAAAGACCTAAGTAAATAGAAGGAAATACCATGTTCATGGATTGGAAGACTAAATCTAGTTAAGATGTCGAATCTACCCAAACTGATTTATAAATTCAATAAAAAACCAATTAAAATCCCAACATATTACTTTGCAGAATCAGAAAAAACAATACACAAATTCATTTGGAAGGACAGGGTGCAATGAATAACTAAAAATATCTTGAGAAACAGGAATAGTGGAGGCCTCACACTACCTGACTTTAAAGCATATTACAAAAACAGTATGGTACTGGCGTAAAGATAGATAGACTGATTAATAGAACTAAACTGAGTGTTTAGAAATAGACCCTTTCATCTCTTAACAATTGATCTTTGATAAGCTGTTCAAGCCAACTTAATTGGGAGAGAGCAGCCTCTTCAATAAACGGTGTTTGGAGAACTGGAAACCCATAACCAAAAGAATGAAATAGGATTCCTGTCTCACACCTTATACAAGGTCAAAGACCTAAACATCAAAGCCAAGACCATAAAACTTTTAGAAGAAAATGTAGGGAAATTTAGATCTTGTGATAGGAGGTGGTTTCCTAGATTGTACCACCAAAGCACAAGCAGTGAGAAAATAAATAGATAAATGGGATCTCTTCAAAAGTAAATACTGTTGTGCATCAAAGGACATTGTCAGGGAAGTTAAAAGGCAGCCTACATGATAGGAAACAATATATGGAAACCATATATCAGATAAGAGTTTAATATTCAGAATATTCAGAAAGAGTCTACAACTCAACAACAAAAAGACAAACAAACCCAATTTAAAAATGGACAAAAGACATGGACAGACACTTTTCAGAAGAGGAAATATAAATGGCTCAAAAACACATGAAAAAAAGAAAAAGAAAACATATGAAAAGATGTTCAACCTCATTGGCTATTAGGGAAATGCAAATCAAAACTGTGATGAGATATCATCTCATATTACTAGGATGGACATTCTTGAAGATGATTGAATAATGATAGAGATTTTAAGGTGCGACCATGTGATTGTGAAAACCCTGTGACTGACATGCACTTTATCCAGTGTATAGACAGATGAGTAAGAAAAAAAAAAGACAAAAAATTAATAATACAGGGGGATGGGGGATGTATGGGATGTTTTGGGTGTTCTTTTTTACTTTTACTTTTATTCTTATTGTTATTTTTATAATTTTGGGGGGAGTAGTGAAAATGTTCAAAAATCGGTTGTGATGATGAATGCACAGGTGTGTGATGATATTGTGAACCACTAATTGTACACTTTGGATGTTTATATTATGTGTAAATATATAATATATTTCAATAAAAAATTAAAAGGAAAAAGAAAAGTGACAAGCATCTGGATTAGTAAAATTCAATGCATAACATTTCACAGAGAAATAATCATAAAGAGGGTTATAGAGTAGAATTTGACATAAATGATATAATCTTTGATTTATAAACTACTCAATCTGCTTATCAATGATTAAAATGGCTGAACATTTAATAATAGCATTTTTTGTTTTCAGAATAACAGAGGTGCTTTTTCATTAAAAAATTTCAAGACTTGTTAAAGAGTTTCCTTTAATATGTTAAGAGAGAAAGAAATAGAAATGTGCAATTCAATATATGTATTTCTCAGAGTGGTTTTCAAATTGTTTTAGGGATTCCTAGAGTTTGGGATTGTTAAAAGATTCAAAGGGAGCATGATAGCTGAGCTGTCTTCAACCATTTAATCAAATTTTGTCTATTGGAAATAGCATCAATGATTGAAATTTGCAGGGGAGCATATATTAATACCATTTACAGCAAAAAAAGTCTAACAATTAGAGCTGCCAGAAAATGAAACTAGCTCTCGTATGAAGTAGCAAGCTTTCTATCAGTGGATTTAAAAATGGGATGATTTACATGAAACCATCTGGCATATAGAATGTTCTCCAATATTTGTAAATTTGAATCATATCCAATCTGGGTGATTCCCTATCAGAAGTACTACTACAGATGACTTGAATGAGCTAATTTATAAGTTCTCTTTCAGTTCTAAAAGTCTTTATTAACCAACAGAAAATGTGTTCACTTACTTTGTAATTTTATTCCCTTTGTTTTTGTTCTGGTTTGGGCTCTTCCAGAAATATTCAAGTACCGGCTCAAGTTAATTCACTGTACAAGGCAAGCTACAGTGTGAGAAATCATCAAAATATAATCAGCCCAAGGTTAAATGGAACCTTAACCAAAAGACAGTGGTAGTAATTCTAGATCAGATTGTGAGTTGTGAATAACAAAGCAAGCAAATATCATTTGAAATTAGGGTAAAACAGACTTTCCTGATGTGGTGATTCCATTTGTAGCTCCTCTGAAAAAAGAAGTTGCGATGGCTTAAAAAATGGTGTTCTATTGTTTACTCTGGAAACCGATGGCTTGAACTTTACTCTACTGGTTATGTACCAATATTATATAATCCCTGAGATCTTTTCCAATTTTGCATCTCCTAGCATCCCTAGGGGAGTATATTTTATGTGGTAGACATTTTAAGATGTCTGTAAAATTGAATAAATTGAGTTCAATTTTATTTGTCCTTTATTAAAATCATAATGACAGACTAAGTTGGAAACATTTTGTTGGAATGCAAAACAAGCACCATGAATAACCTTTATTCATGGCACTTTGTATTTCAAAGAACATGTATATTGACATAATAATAGTATTGTAAATATTATGGCAAAAATACCTAATGAAAAAGTACATAGACAATATTGGCACTTACCTAAAACTTCCAATAATTAAAAAGAAATTTCCTAAAATGTATTTATTTCTTTAATACCAGGGCAATGGTCTCCAATTATTGCTCTAGTACCTTATCAGTAATAAAATTGGACATGACCCCCAATGTAAGGATATTTGTTTGTTTGTTTCCTCATTTACTTGTTCATAAATGAACTTCTACATTAGCTAATATCCCAAAGTACAAAATACAAGTTTCATTGTAGCAAAAGCAGAAAATTTAAATAATCCTCTTGACACTTTCAAATTTCTTTTTGGCTAACTTCTTAATAAATTTGATAAAATCATCATTAAGTTTATTATACTGTAGATGGAAAATAATAAGGTAGGTATTTTGTTCACTTGTATATACATTATTACTATTATCTTTTTGCTTTCATTTTTTTTTTCAAGAAATTTTTAAGCTACTTGTCCAGTTAGTGAGGGTAGCATTTAGCTAATAAGATCAGGGATTTCCTTTGGGTCCTGAAAATATCGATTATCAAAAGGAATGCCAGTCTACCTATGGGGAGAAATTTACACTCAGGCTCATTTTTTAGGAAAAAGATTTTTTCCAAGCAGAGGTGTCAATTTGGGTGGGTTCCTATAAATGCAAAGGCCACCTGCAACCTTTCCCAACTTCATGGATGTATTGTGAAGTCATTAATAAGGGCTTGTTGGGAACACTTAGTACCATACAAATATCAGCATGGGTAGAATTAAGAATCATTGTTGGGCAGGCCACAGTAGCTCAGCAGGCAGAGTTCTAGCCTGCCATGCCAGAGACCTGGGTTCAATTCCCTGTTCCTGCCTATGCAAAAAAGAAAAAGAAAAAAGAAAGAATCATTGTCATTATTGCTTTTAGCTGACCATAGAAGTTTTCATATACAGACCTTCTCTGGGGGAAAAAATCAAATAGGTACTTTGTTTTCTTTTCAACTCCCTTTTTAGCAGAGCCTTCTGGGCCCAGTGTCAGTTCCTTATTACATCTAAATTTTGGTGGCATGCTAAAAGGAAAGGACTAGCCAGATGTTTTCATTCATTCATGTACATATTAATTTTTTGGTCATGTATTAATTACACACCTACTATCCTTTGAAGGTCACATTACTAAATACAAAGAATACAATTGTGAGCAAGGAAGGTGATCCCTGCCCACCTATAGCATATGTTAGCAGTTATATCCCATTAGGTTCCTACTAGTGGGAATTTTCAGCCTAAGAAGAGATTCCCATAAGAGATTGTTAGAGAAATCATTTGGAGAAAGTGGAACAGTGATGCTCAGTCAATCCTAATTTTTACATGGTTGCCTACAGGCACAAGCAAAAGTCCCATTGGCCCAAGAATTTGCTTCCAGGATTTAAATCCACTCTTTCCCATATTTAAAGAAAGCAAATCTCCCAGAAGTCAATCCTGGGGGGACTAAATTCTGTAAATTCAGAACATCTATTCTCCCAGAACTAGACTGAGAAAATTTTTAGCTAGGATGCATTTGTTGTGGTTTTACTCCACCATTACCCACCACAATCTCACAAAGAGAGAGATGCCATGCTATTATACACTATTTTACCTGACATTTCATCCACTCCTCATCACAATAAAGCTTAACCCTGCTATGTTACCACTCTGCAGACTCTCACACAATCAAAAACACTGCTGCCGCTGATTTCTGCTGGGAGAGCAAGTAGTGATAACCCCTCAAAGGGAACGAGCAAGAGTAGAGTTTAAGAAGGCATGTGGTTTGAAGCTATGTACCCCAGAAAAACACGTTCTTAAATCTAATCCATTCTCATGGGTGTAAATCCATTGTAAGTAGGATCTTTTAAAGAAGCTACTCCAGTTTTGCCACTTACCTCATTCAGGATGGGAATTGATCCTATTACTGGAGTCCTTTATAAATGGAATGAAGACAGAGAAAGAGAGAAATCTAAAGAAGCAAGAAGCTGAGATCAATGAAATCTAGAAGAGAAGGGAGCGAACAACAGACACCACCATGTGCCCTGCCATGTGGCAGAGGAGCCAAGGATTGCTGGCAGCCAATCTTTGGGAAGAAAGACGCCTTGATGATACCTTGATTTGGACATGTAAATGAATAAATTCCCATTTCTTGAGTCGAACCATTTCACTGTATTGCTTTAAGCAGCTAGGAAACTAAAAGAGAAGGGTTTTTTTCTCACCAGTCTACTATACCACCACCCCAGGTAACAGGCAGGCTTTTCTATCTCCCACCCCTCAGTGTGTACGTGTGTAAATTATTTAAATTATGACACTATCTAAGCTTCAGTTGCTTCCGTTATCTCAATAAAAGGAGATAACAATTACTACCAAATGAAAGTGTCTAAGAATTGAATTACATACATATATAAAAATCTTACCATCCTGTCTAAAACATATGAGGCAATCACTAAATGTTAACTACTATGTTTCCCTACCTCATAAAGCATTTATAGTATTTAGAAGATATGAGATCCTGTCTGTAACAAAGTCACTTATGCTTTTGATGAAAGTACCTAACCATTAAATATCTGGGTCAAGTCATAGAAACCTAAATATATCTAGGGAGTGATGATAAATTCTAGGGCTGTCTTCCAAATACCACCTTCTCTGATATAAACTCAAACTGATTATTATAATGTACTTTTCCAATTCACCCTAGAGGCAACCATGATATATTTTGTGCCTGAATGAACTATGTTGTCAGAATGTTTTGGGAAAGGTTCTACTGCCTCATTAGTAGAAAAGACTACAAAACACTTGGATCTCCATCACTGCTGCACCATGGAAGGGAAGGGAAAACAGTTCAGAGTGCTAGAGAGACAAGAGTCAGAGACAGAGAGAAATGCCATGCTATCATATACTATTTTCCCTGAGATTTCATCCTTCCTCAAGTTTTGGTGTTAAAATATCCTTCATTTATGAAATGATGGTGTGTCAGTATATGTAGTTATATTTTTTGGTCTTACTAGCATCTCCCCTCTCCCACCCCACCAAGGATAAATGTCAGCTATTCTTTGTTATGTTGCCCCATTATTTTTTAAAATTTGACTGTCCATATAATCCAATGTCCTATAACTATCACTACTGACTTTATTAAATAGACAATTCAGATTGCTCCTATGTGGAAGGAATTAGTCAAGATTTCTTTGGATGGCAGAATAGTTTGCATGATTCAAGATACGTCTTCTCATGCACCTGCTTTCTCTAAACATCTCTAAAGCACTGAATTTTGATTGACTTCCATCTGAGGGAAATAAGCAAGACTAGACATCCTGAAAAACTTCCCAATACAAAACACATACAAGATAACAAACATCCTTCTAAATGCTGAGCTGAATGTAAAAGAAAGTATAAGAAATATCCATGAGCCCAAAACGAAGAAGTTGAAAACCAGAAGATACAACTGTCCGATGAGTGGTTGCTGCTCTTAGAAACCAAAAGACTCAGATTTCAACAACTGCACAAGGGACAGGAGACATACTCCTTGGACCCAACATAATAGTCAGACACCTAAAGGGTTGCACTCTTAGTGAAAAGGTAGTCCAGGAAAAAAAGTCTTTCCATCAACCAAAGTGAAGGAATTTTGTCTTTTTTCAGCCTAGGCTCTGTTTGGGGGGAAAAAAACTCTCCTAAGAATTTATACCTACAGGCCCTCCCTCACACTCAAATTTGTGATATGTGGGGGGTCCAGGAAACCCCATACCTAATTTACCTCAAAATTAATCTAAAGCAGCCTTAACACCCTGAGACACTTGACAGAAGTGAGTGCAAACTCAACCCAGGCCTTATATGATTGCCACAGATAAAGCCCAGTCAAAAATATCTCACAATTCAAAATTGTGAGATACACACATAAGGAAATAAGCAAATGTGATACTGTAAGGGAGAACTGGCAGAAAAATCATACAATACAATTAGACCCCTGTGAACTTTAGATAATTATTATGATAGGATAGTATTTATGTAAGATAAAAAATAAATATATTTAATTTGAGGAGATAAAATCTGGAATCAAAAATATGACTGGGAAGTAAATAGCATCAAAATAAGATAAAGTACAATTTGTAAAGAATTAAATGAATGACGTAAGCATTAATCTATGGTCACCCTTATTTTGAGTGGTGGGTCAAATCAACCTTGTAAGTAAAAGGTGTTGTAAATCTATGCACACCTCTGCCGGTTCTTCTGGTTTACGTTTGCCTGACATTGTCCACTGGTTCTGGCCTTAGCTACCTTTATAATAGTGGAAGAATTACACATAGTAAATTAGGGTGCCTACTGTAATTTCATCTCTCTTTTTAATATTCTAGGGGAGTAGTTTTCTTTTTTTCCCCTCAAACAGACCCAACATAGAAAATAGATGTAATTAGAGCTTTCCTGTTAGATTGGTGTACAGTAATTGGGGATTCCCACCAGCTTGAGCTCAATATACAGTCCCCTGAGACGTGAAACCCTAGGGATTCCTAGAGCCCAATTTGAAAAAAAATCACTGCTCTAGTGCAATTGACTACTTGCTGCCTCAATTGAGTTTTCCCCTTCATTTTCTAAAGGCACAATTCCTGTGTGGTTTTACCATAAGAAAGAATTAAACTTTGTAGCAAATGACTAAAATGATTGTAAGTGTAGGGTATTTTTGTTTTTATTCCCAAACGTTCAGTCATTTTAATATCATTTGCCTCTAAACTAATACCATTAAATATAGTTAAAGAGGATTTCTTTCCCCCACAATAGATGTAGGATATATTAGAATAATTCATTGTTCCTTAAAGACAGCAATACACACATATTGCAATTGTTACAAATCACATAGCTATCATCTTCTCCTTTTTTTTTTTTTTCCTACTGAGGCCTTGTTTTGCAGAGTCAAAATTTAGCAACTTCATTACATGCATTGCCTGATGCACTTGTTTGGATTTGGTGTCATTTTATTTTCTCCAGCACATTTTTATTCATGATGTACAGAATATACCAGAGGCTGTATAGGGACTCTGAGACATCTGTTCCCAGCAGTTCGCTTAAACCCACAAAAAGTGTTGAAGAAAAAAATCAAACTTTGGGGCAACAATTTAACCATTCCTTTTCAAGTATCCTATATTGATGGAACATGTCAACTCTGATACATCCACTATGACTGTTCAATGCTTAGAATAACCATTTAAGCAAAACTGATTGCACTCTAATGAAAGCTGTCACCAAGAATAGTGTGAGGCCTGTAAAGGAAAAACAATAAAACAATGCAGGGAATATTATGAAAAACTCTTACTGGAATGGAGTGACTATGAGGAAAACATGCAACATATCTATACACTTAATTATGTACGAGTAATTGAGCCTATTAGCATAGAAGTATTCATCCAGTAGAAAACTATCCAAGAGCAAGTACTTAAATTCTTAAATTCAGTTCTAGAGTCCTAGAGTCCCAGTTTTCTGAAAGCTTCCTTTTATCACATGCCAGTGTGTACAGTTCAGTTCTCAAGCTCTCTTCGGGGGGGGGGGGGTTGGTGATTGAAATTTGGAAAACTTATGTGCAACCAAAAGGGAAAGAAATGATGGGGTAAGCAAAAGGGATAAATGTGATATTAACAAAAGGAAATAACTTTTTCTAATCTTAATAAACTCCTTTTAAGAGTCAAATTTAGTTCTGTGTCTCACATCAGCTTTCCTGTGTGTGTGTGTGTGTGTGTATGTGTGTGTGTGTTCCAATAAAACTTTGTTCACAAAACAGGCCTGCCCATGGGTCATAGTTTGCAGATCCCTGGAATAAAAGACACACAAGATCTAACCAAAAGGAGACAGGTGGCTTTGATATTTAAATTATGAGGATTTATGAGGTCTCCAAATGCATTCTCATAGACACCATGAGAGATTGAGTGACTACAACTCTTCATTCCTCCCTATATCTATGCCCATTGGAATTTGATTTTGAAGCTTCTCCTCCTAGAAGTAGTGATTTTCCCCACCTCTGGAATCTGGGCTTACCTTGTGACTTGCTTTGGCCATTAGAAAACAGCAGCAGTAATGCTTTCTGCTTCTGACACTAGCACTCAAGAGGCATCACCTGCTTTCCCTCATGCACCTTCCTGGAACCTTCACACTGTCATATGAAATAAGCCCAACCTGACCTGGTCAGAAAAGTGAGCAAGGCCATCCTACATAAGGCAGCAACCAGCAGACCTACTAGCGAACCACATGTGCGTGAAGGAGCCCAGCCAACATCAGTTGAGCCTGACCCAGACCAGAAAAACTATGCTGTCAACCCACAGACTCCTAAGCGAAATACATGTTTATAGTTTAAGCTTACTGAATTTTTATATTGTTTGCTAACAGCAATAGTTAAGTGATTCACTCTCCAAACCAAAGTACCATCTCATGTCACCTTTGTCATATATATGTATATATATGTGTGTATATATATATATATATGTTTATTATATATACTATATATATATACACACACACACATACACACTGAGTCAGTCATTTATTCATTCACTTAGGTTTCTTCAGTGTCAATTATATACTGTTAGGACATAAACTATTCAACAAGCAGTTTTTGAGCATCAACTTAGTGCTACAAGCCCATTGAATACAAAAATGGAGACGGAAAATTATGCTCTCAAAACATTTTTTTCTTGTGGTAAACATGAGACATTTGGAGTCATGACAAAGGAGCAGCACAAGGAAATTTAGGGGGTAAGGAATTGTTCTTTAAAGAACTGTAGTGGTATCACAACTCTGTACATTTGTTAAACCCACAGAACTGTAAACCACAAAGTAAATTATACTGTATATAATTTTCTTTTAATCAAGTAGGATGTGGGAGAATTCAAAAAGTGAGCTATACTATTAGACAAATGAATCAAGCAGTGTAATAAATAAATTACATAACTACCCTAAGGGACTGGGGAAAAGGAGCTGAACTAAGTATCTAGTTATATTTGACTCAATGCAATAGGTCTAAATAAAAGGTACTGTACTCAAACACTGTACTTCTGTTCTAGGAGATAAATTTTTTTCTCATAGGGATATGCATTAGTAATCCTGAAACTACTTTCTATGTATCATGAGGTTGAACAACTAAGCATATATATTATAGGTATTGAGAGCTAGATTTCTCACTGTCAGAGAAAGAAGGAAAAGGGGAAAGGCTAGAGTGGACTCTGTGGTGTTGGATTGAACACCATGTTTCAATCAGTATGAAATTCTATTTCTTTTTCCTTGTTTAATATACATACAGGTAGATACAAAAATGAACATGTATGTGAGCATGTATGGGTCACTGTACAGACATAATTTCCTAGCTCAGTCTGCTGAAAGGGCTTAGAAGTCTATATACACTGCCTGTATCTATGCCCTTTGGAGTAGTAGTAATGTGTATACAGACTTACCATTCAGATTTTGATTTCTAAATATCACTCTACAATTAAAAAGAAAAATTCTCCTTGTAAAAGTATTTGATTCCAGGACTAGGGCAGGTAAAATACAAGATGAGGCAGGAGCATCTTGAGGTGCAAGAAAGTAAGGAACTCCTCAAAAATAAATAAGCAAATAAAAAGAGAGGGTAAAGTAGAAAGGGCACAGAAGCCAACTTGAAAGTATTCCAGAATAAATGCGAAATCTTCAAGAAATTGAGCAGCAAAATAAATAGCAATAATATTGGCTTAAAATCAAAGAATAAAATACTCTTGATTCAAGATACTTATTTTCTTAACAGTTTTTAAATTTACTTATTTAAAAACAAATGGAGTGGAAGGGACAACTCTTCTTTACTTCCTTATTTCCTTCTCCAAACAATAAATGTAGAAGGACTGAGTGAAATAGAAAATCATCATTAGAACACAACAGCAATAATTGCTATAGTCAATATCCGTTGATAGATGCAAAATTAGTGGGCAAGTGAAGGAGAAACAGGATATTTGCATAATTAAAAAGTTCCTCCCCTAAGTAACTATTTATTAATTCCAATTGAATAATAGTAACTTTACAGTGCAGGAGCCTGGAAGACACTGCCTTAACTAAGTGATCAAGGTTAATATCCCCAGAAATAAAATATAACTACATAATGTACTCCCATAGCATGCACCAAGAATTCTATGGTATTTTTCCTAATAATGACTAACCTCAATTTAATAAGGCAAAGACATCAAACAAACCCAAATTGAAGGACGTGCTACAAAAGACTACTACTCTTAACAAGTCATGAAAAACCAGGAACTGTCACAGATTGGAGGACGCTAAAGGAGACATGGCAACTAAATGCGAGGTGGAATCCTGGATTAGAATCTGGAAGAAAAAGGATGTTAGTGGAAAATGCATAAAATCTAGTCTCTTTTTTAGTGAATTCTAGTGTATAAATATTAACTTTTTCATTTTGCTCATTGTACTCTGGTTATGTAAGATGCTAGCATCAGGGTAAGCTGGGTAAAGGGTATACAGATTATTTTTGTACTATTTTTGCAACTCTGTATGTCTACAATTATTTCAAAATGAAAAGTTTAAAAATATATATCCATAAATAATTCCTTTTTAGCAGTAGACACTACTAAAGTAATGAAGCGTATGTCGACAGGATTATGTATGCCAAACTCAGACAGGTGGCGTTTTAATAGATATTTATTTACAGCTGTTTAGACTCTCAAGCCAACTGAAACTTGGATTTGATTGACAGCTAGAGCCAGCTGGATACTGCTAAACTTCCATGTGCACTTACTACATATAGACACTGACCAAAATAAGTGTAAGTTTTGCCAGTGTTTACTGCACTTGGCATTGAATCAGGAAACTATTAAATCCTTATTCCATTAAAAAAAAAAAAGGAAAATGAAATAAACCTTAAGTAGGCAAAATTTGCAGACACAGTACTCAGTACGTCGATGAAGTGGTTTGCAAGTAAGAGCTGGTCATATAGTTTATATTCTCCCACTAAGATTATTCACTTATTCAGTTCTTTGGACTTCATTGAGACTCTCCCAGACAATTGTTAAAAAGTCTATAATGGCACATAAACTTCTCACAGGCAAGAATTCTATCATCTTTTCCTTTAATCCCAATTGTGATAGTTAGGTTCAATGCGTCAACGTGGCCAGGCGATGGTGCCCAGTTGTTCTGTTGCTGTGGACTTAAATCATCAGCATGTGAAATTCATCTATGGCTGATTACATCTGCAGTAGACTAAGGGTAACACCTTCCACAGTGAGTGATTTTTAATTTAACCAGCTGGAGACTTAAAAGGAGAAGTTAGAAGAAAGAGAAGCAGCTCAGCACAGCTCAACAAAGCTCAGCACAGCTCAACGGCAACACAGAACCAGATGTTTTGAGACGCAGAGAGGAGCCACACCAAGGAAAGCTGTTTACAACCAGAAGCTGGGAGAGAAGGCCAGCGGACGTGTGCCTTCTCATTGACAAAGGAACCCAGATGAAAGGTAGCTTCCTTTCCTCAGAAGAAATGTAAATTTGTAACTAAGTAAATTCCTTTTATAAAAGCCAATCCATTTCTAGTGTATTGCATTCTGGCAGCTTTAGCAAACTAAAACACCAATGAAATGTTATGTATACAACTTAAGTCCTCAATAAATTCTCTTGTCTGACACAGACCCAGCAGGTGCACATTACAAATGTGCTTTGCTCAAATCTCTGAAGATTCATAAGTGTAAAGATAAGAGACAGCTTTGGGGAAATATTCTCCACATTACAGATTGTAGCAAATTGCTCAAGTTGACCATTTCTGTCTACCTGTCACCACATTAACTAGAAGACTGGCTGCAGAATTATCAGAAACAAATTATCTATTAACACACATACTTCTGTTTAGAAATAATGGAAGATTCTCTCTCCTCTTTGGTGATTCCAACTGTCAATTATTGATAAACATTGGCTAAGAAACTATACAAACAGATTCATCTATTAATACAAATGAGACCATTTGAATAGTAAGAGCAAATTGAAAAATCTGTTCTATTATGGCAATTATTCATAAGGCAGTTTCAGATCATTCCCTACCAAATATTTCCTGTTATTGTACCCAGCTAGTATTATATTCTGACTTTTATCATTCATATATCTATTAAATATGTAAGATGCAGCTATCACTCAGAAATAGAAAAAGAATGTCTAAGTAAATCAGAGCCCCAGGAGAGTGATTAAGATGGCCAGAGAGCTTGAAATCTTGTATTATGAGACATAGCTGAGGAAATAAGTTATGCTTAGCCTGAAGATAAGGTCTTAAAATATTATGTTTTATGTGGAAGTGGAATTAAACCTGTTCTGTACTATGTAATTCAGAGGAGTAGATGGGGGGCACATGGGTGGAAGTTACATAGGAGCAGCTTATAACAATTAGAAGTAGGTTTAACTGAAAGTGGCATAAAACCCAAAATATAACCTACTTTGGATAAAAGAGAATTTTCTTTCTCTCTCCAGTTAATGAAATTTGGAAATAAGCTGTCCAGGCTCTTTGGAAGATTCTACAATCAGAGACCCAAACTCTGGAAATCCTCAACATGTAGCTTCCAACTCTCGGTTGAAGATGGTTACTCAGGTTCTAGCCATCATGTCTGCATTCCAATCAACAGAAAGGAAAAGAGAAAATGTATAGACATAAAATTCTGTTTATATTCCACTACCCAGAACATATAATATGGTACACTTAACTGAAAGGAGACTGAGAAATCATATCTTTATCCCAGGCAGTCATGCATCTGGCTAACAGTCAGAATTCTCCCTCTTAAAAAGGAAAGGGAGAACAGACATTGGGAGACAATTAGTGGTCTCTGCTACATGGATGCTAAGTCAAAAAAGGGAAATATTTTCTAATAGATAAATAGCTCCAGAATGTCAGAGTTACTTGGGACATCAAATGTTCCCCATCACTAGAGCCGTTCTCAGCAAAAGCTAGATGGCCACTTGCTAGCAATGCCAAACTGGAATCTAAGCATCTTTACAGGTTTGGGCTGGATTACTTCCAAGACCTACTGTAGTAGTTAGATTCAGATGTCAACTTGGCCAGGTGTTGATGCCCAGTTGTGCTGTTGCTGTGGAAAAATCACCAGCATGTGAAATTCATCTATGGCTCATTACATTTGTGGTCAGCTGAGGGGGCGTGCCTTCTGCAATGAGTGAGGCTTGAAAGGAGGAATCAGGGGTGGACCACAGTAGCTCAGCAGGCACTGTTCTCACCTGCCATGCCAGAGACCCGCCCATGGGGTAAAAAAAAGGAGGAGCTCAAAGACACCTCAGAATCAGGCATCTGGAGATGCAGAAAGGACACACCCCAGGAAAAACCATTTGAAGCCAGAAGCTGGGATAGAGAGCCTGCAGAAGTCCTTATGTGCCTTCCTAATCAGTAAATTTATAACTAAATATATCCCCTTTATAACAGCCAGTTCATCTCTGGTATATCACATTCCAGCAGCTTTAACAAACTATGACATCTACTAAACCACAAGATATTAAATTACAGATAAAATAAAATTTTTAATCACTGGGCTTACACCCATTTGCTGGTGTCGTTTTTACAAAAATTTGAATGTCAAAAAGTCTCTAACTTCTTTCCATCTTTTCTATTCATTCTCCTCCTTTCTGCTTTGTGTTAAAAAAAAAAAGACACTGAAATAGATAACAAGAAGTATGAGATGAAAAACTGAAAGTTTTATAATGTTAGTGATTAATCAAAATCTATCTGTATTGATGTAGATTGTATAACAAAACAAGAGGAATTCCCCCAAAAGAAAAAATAGTATTAGGGGTTGAGGAGATAGTGAGAGACAGATTTTTACCAAACCAATCTTATTCTCTAAGTATGTATCTATTCATACATCTATTTAAAAAAAAGAGAATTAAGGAATTCTGACCAATATGTCTACCTGGGAGAATAAATAAAAACACATTACCTGCCTTCATGATGTATTTGGTGCAATAATTCAATTTTCATTTATCCAAGAGATTTTAGTGCAATGTAACAATGATACAGAGAGTTTTTTCAATGTCATAAACACATTTGAATTTCACAACTCTGTCCTTTGCAACAGTGAGCCAAATCTAGCCACTCCATTTCTGTGTGAAGTCTACTAAATAAGGCATCTATATTGTCAGTATGCATTTCTTGGGTTCCTTCATTTAACAAATATTTAGTGAATGGCCGTCAAGTGCCAGAAACCAGGGCTACCACAGCAAATGAGACCTTCTCAGTCCCTGACACTCCCTGCTCTCAGAAAATCTGTAATCTGGTCACATGGGCAGAGAAACAGACAAGCGATTACCACTCTGGGTTATAAGGGCTCTGGTGAAGGCAGGCAGGACAGCCTAACCTGCGTGTGGGAGCGCAGGGCAGGATTCCCTGCAGAGCAGTGTTTAGGAAGGCAGAGGAAACAGGCTGAGGTGGTGGCAGACAGGTCATGGCAGGCTACAGTCTGCTCCTATTTTATTCTTCTTTTGTTCCTAACTTTTTATTTTGTAAAATTTCAAAGCTACAAAAAAAGATTTTTAAATAGAACAATAAATATTCATATTTCTTTCGACTGAATGCACCAACTGTTATCAATTTGCTAAATTTGTTCTGTCTCTCTATATAGATACATGCACCACACACATGCACACATTTTTCTCCTGAACCATCCTGAAAATGAATTGCCTGCACTTTCACTAAGTACTTTAACACTCTCCTGTGTAACCACAATGTGATCACCATACCCAAGATAATCACAATTAAGTTAATATTGTCTAATATAGAACCCATATTCAAATATCCCCAATTATTCTCACAATGTCATTTGCAATTTCTTTATTTTTCTCTTATCCAGGATCCAGTCAGGTTCATCCTAGGTGGCTTTCAGTAAGCTGGCAGGAAGCAGGCTATTCCTTCCCTATGGAAAGACACCTCCACATCAGAAGTCCAAATCTCCAGGTGATGGGAAGCCGGCATCTCATAACTCCCTAAAACATCAATGCTCAGACTCCTTGATACCTGAGTCAAATATTTACTTCCAAGGCCCCCAACCATCTCTAACTGGGCCACAGTCATGCTCACCCCATAAAAAAATGAGAAACTCAAGGATGCACTTGATAGCCCACTGCCCATAAGTTCTAGCCTGACCCAACTGATTCCGTAGTATTCACACAGTGCTTTCTGTATGACATATTCCTTCTTGACCGAGTTTATTTGTAGCAGTCATGAGGGTTTTTCCCCTGTTCATCTTTGCATTGAGCCTAGCACAGTCCCTGAAATATAATGGGCACCTGATAGATGTTTGCTGAATGAGCACATTACAAATGAAAGTATAGACTTTTATTATCCTCCAAATGAGTCTATGAAGTGTGTTGCCTGCCAATAACAGTGTGCATTCATAGGTATTTATACATTTGTGTCATATTACAATCATGCAGTTTTAACACCAGTGAATTTCCTCCATCCCAGGTTCCAGGGAATAAAATACCAGTGTGTTTTCATAGCCTCCTTGCATATGTTAGTAGTAAAATATTCACGACTTAGAGAATTATGCAGTATGTTTTCAACAGCAGCTTTTGAAAGCCACTTTTTCCATTAAAACTGTCAGTTTGGTAATACAGCCATGATTTCAAAGCAAAGGGGTATTATAGCGCAAATCAAAGATAGATTACATATTTTATGTTTGCATATTCTAGGACCTTCACGGTGTAAAGTTGTTGGATTTTTCTTAGACTTTATGTAAGTCTCATCCATTTTGGAATTGGAATGTATCACCTTCATTATGAACTAAATAAAACCAGTGTATAATATATTTGGTGTTGCTAGGTATTAAACCTGCTCTATTCGCTAGCAACTGCAGGCGAAAGAGTGGCAGTAAGAACTGGGGAAAAACATTCCCTGTTGCTTTAATTTTTAGCAAATGAACCTCTATATCTCCTAGCTTCCTTACATTCTAGGAAGATAGGCAGACACCCTCAAAATGTCTGTGTTCAGGCTAACTTCTGACTTTCAGAAGGCCATCTTCCTGGCCAAAAAACAAAAATTTATAATAAAGGTCAAAAAACATAAATCTATAATAAAGGAACCCTAAAAGTGAGAAGAAGCCCTGATCCATTTTTTTCATTAGGTGAAAATGTCTCTGACAATTATTAGCAATGGAAAACTATTATTAGGTTTTTGCTGAGAAGAAGGAAAAATTGCTTGACAATAAGACAGACTGTATCTTAATTACAGTTTACAGTGAATATTTGAGCATGCTCTATTTGCAGGGGATATAATGAAAGAAACTAAAGCTCTTAAAATATTAACATTTGTTCATGAGTGGTGAGATAACTTCAACAACATCTGGAAGTCACAAGATGATAGCCTGTTTAAATATAGTTAGATAATTTGCTTCAGAGGTTTCCATCTACAGCAATGTGGTGGCAAATAAGGGCATAAGTTTAATATTGGAATAGTCCTGCAGTCCTGGATTCAAATTTGATGAGAACCATTTTGTTTAAGCATCACTCTGGTAACCAAGTAAATAAAATGAACTAAAGAAATATAGAAACAATGTGGCATCATGATTAAGAATATGGGCTCTGGAATCAGATGGACATTCACTCTGCCATTTCCACTCCTTAAAAAGCTACTAAACCACTCTGTGCCTTGCTTTCCTGATCACTGAGTGGTAATAGCAGACGCTTGGGCTGGGTTGATGTAATGTAATCACATATGAAACCAAAAATAATGTTTTATTCATCCTTTTTTTTTAAAGTTCATACTTCAGAAAATTACTTCTTTAAGAATTCTTAATTTTAAAAATATTTATCTTCCTCTTATCTTAGCCTTAAAAGACAATGCCATTCCTAACGCATTTTTCCTTTACCTAAGAAGGAAAAAGAGCTAATGACTTGCTTTATCAGGTATCCTTGCAGCTAAGACTGAGCAAGTGGTATCATTCCAGCAAGTGAGCTCTAAGCAAGAGTGTGGTGGGAATGACTAGGAAAGCACACTCTTTCTTGTAAAAGGGATAATGGTAGCTGGTGGTTCTACCCCTCCCCCATCTTTCTGCCTTGACCATAGATGAAATGTATTACACTATGCCATCCATATTGCAACTTGAGATAAAGGCCCAGAGAATCCCAAACACTGGCCCTGACATCATCAAGCCACAGAATAATCATCCAAAACTGCCTATCTCCAAGATTCTTTTCATGCAAGAAAAACGAACGCCTCTTTACAAGCTGTTGTAAGTTGAACCTCCAGATATTTGACACTATAAGCATTTCTAACTGACGTGATGGGATTAGTGACAGTGGTTGCTCCATAGAGATGTTCGTAAAAATTAAAATAACTCACCAAAAACCACTTATCATAGTGCCTGGTACATAAGGGTAACTGAATAAACTCTTATTAGCTAGCAGTACTGGTAGTAAAACGTATCATCAGCACTATCGTCATCATTACATTTTTAAACCTACTGGGAAAAGGCATATACCTCCCACATTGTACCCACATGTGTGCTGCCTTTAGTCATGGGTCTTAGGTAGAGGATACTCAAAGTTTCAAGCATCCCTCAGGTTGAATTGGCCCCAAAGAAAATCTAGTATCCAGAAAGAACAACTGTGGCTGTCAAAGGAGCATTGCCTATAGCCTCAGACAATGAGGGAATCAGGGCTGGCTCTAAAATCCATTGCAAGAAAAACAAAAATAAGATAAAGCAGAACATAAGCAATTGGGGTTACAAAATTTTTAATTTATATGAAATTCAGAGTTAAATATTATGAATCTAAAAGTATACATTAAGAACAATTTAATTTAATTTAATTTAATGCAGTTACATAAGAAACAGAAAATGACATGGAATTTATCTTTTTATTTTTAAAAAGTGTTCATATTTTAGAAAATTACTTCTTTCAAAATTAATTTTTTTAAAGTTTTATCTTCCTCTCATCATAGCCTTAGAAGAAGACAAACACTTGCTTCTCTGCCACCACATATATAATGGACACTAATCATCAAAAGTACTGATCATCAAACACACTATAGCCAGTTTTGCTTTTGCAGAAGACAGAACAAGAGGTGATATCATGAACATGATGACATACAACATCCCCAGAGAAAACCTCCTCAGGGATTCAGCAAATAAAAGGACAAATCCACTTGCTTAGAACTCTGGAGTCTGTAGAGACTGGGGAAGGACTCCACAAATGCTGAGTCAAAAAAAAAAAAGGGAAATGTCAATCCAAGACCCTCCAGTCCATTCTTTTCTGCTTTACTTGGTCCCATGCAGCTTGGGAGTCACTCACACTCTCTCCCACTGTGGACATACTACAGAGCCATTCACAGCCATGAGTTAGAACCCCATACAAATCCAGGCCAGGAGACTTAAGCCTTCAGAGACCCAGTGTGAAACACAAGCCACTGAGGAGTGCTGCATACAAAAGGGCTCCCAGTGGGTGAGAGAGAGAAAGAGAGAGAGAGAGAGAGAGATAGAATGTTTGGTAAGAGATGCATTCACTCAATCCAGTTTCTGTTAGCTGGAGCACCTAAATGCAAACAGACTTTTCTACAGTGACCCATCTTTCTGCATTGAACCCATCTGGCTCCCTAGAGCAGTATAGTCTTATGGGGAAGAAATCAGAGGCTGAAGATCCTCATAGAAAAAAAAATGAGGGGTGGGAAGACAGGTTAAACTGAACTGTTGTGAGACAAGACAGGATACAGAATTGAAAAGTATAAGGAAAATTGGGCACTGAGTGAGGGAAAGAATTTAAACAAACAGAAGGACCTGGGGAGAAAATTCTGCACAAAAACAAACAGATGAAGATTCTCAGAGAAGTAAGAAAGGAAAGGATGCTATCTCCTGGAGGTGAAACAATTGCATAAGAAGTGTGATCTTAAAAATTACACCACATATCCAGGGCAAGAATCAATGAAGAGGAGCTGAGGAAACATCAACAGTTAAACACAGGCTATTCTAAAGCTCTAAAAGAAGGTGGACCAAGTGTCAAAGAAGAGCCTTAACACAAAGCCACTCAAAAATAAAACCATAGACAAGGGAGGAAATCTGACTTCCATAGTTAACTCATCAAGGTAATCAGATGCCCAGACATCAGCAAAAAATTACATGCCATACTAAGAAACAGAAAGATATGAACAAATTAAAGCTTCAGAGGAGACACAGGATTTGAAACAACTAATTAAAGAAGTTGAGACAAATCTCCTAAATCAATCCAAGGGGGTATAGAAAAATATGGATAAAGAGCTACAGGAGATTAAGAAGACACTGGATGAGCATAAAGAAGAATTTGAAGGTATAAAAAGAAACATTAACAGAAATTGTAGGGATGAAAGTTGATGGAGATGTCATAATTTCTTGCCAACATGGCTGCCGTGGTTGATGCAGGGCAACACAAAATGGCCTAGCCCGTGACTGGCTTTCTTCCCAGAACTAGTGGTGGCTAACGCCAAAAGTGCTAAACCTCGTGCCAAAAGCGCTAACCTTAAATCTGCCCTCCACCCTAGCAGCAACAGTGACCAATCCCAGCCCGACACATGTCCCTGCATGCTCCCAGCCTATATAAGCCTGTGCACTTCCTCAATAAAGCAGACGCCTTCCACTAACCTCTGAGGGTTGTCTCCTGAGTCATTTCTTTGTGACTGTGTGCTGTGTGCCTGACTCAATACGGCCTCTTACCCCCAGCCATCAGCTAAACAGAAAGTCACAATACTAGAGATTAAAAATACACTAGAGGCATATGGTAGCAAATTTGAACAAGCCAAAGGAAGAATTAGTGAACTAAATAAAGGACAATTGAAGTCAGAACAGAGAGAGAAAAGAACAGAAAAAAATTGAGCAGTGTCTCAGTGATTTGAGTGACAGCAAAAACATATATGCCATGGGTATCCCAGAAGGAGAAGGGAAAGGAGGCAGAAAGAATATTTGAGGAAATAATGGCTCAGAATTTCCCAACTCTTATGAAAGAAAGAAATATATATGTCTAAGAAGCACAAAGTACTCTAAATAGAATAAATCCAAATAGACCTATTCCAAGTCACATACTAATGGCATACTAGAATGGAAAAGTCCAAAGACAAAGAGAGAACTCTGAAAGCAGCAAGAATTCATCATACACAAGGTGCTGATTTCTCATCAGAAACCATGAAAGTGAGAAGACAGTGGTAGTAAATATTTAAGGTACCGAAAGAAAAAAAAAGTTCTAGCCAAAAATTCTTTGTCCAGCTAAACTGTCCTTCAAAACTGAGGGGAATTTTAAAATATTCAAAACAGAAACTGAAAGAATTCATCAGCAAAATGCCTGCCCTACAAGAATTACTAAAGGGACTTCTGCACTTTGAAAGGAAAAGACAGGAGACAGTGTCTTAGAGTAGTGAGAAGTGAAGATCATCAGTGAGTGTAAATGCAAAATCCATTAGTACTATACCCTTAATACACAGCTCTACTATTTAATTCCTATAACAGTCAGAATACAACTGAGCAAGAAAAAGGCATATTTCCTAATAACAAACACACAAAATATAAAGTGGTAAGGTGGAACGAAAACAACATGAAGTGATGAAACAGAAGGATACAGGAGCAGAGAACATGTATGTTATTGAAGCTAAGTTGGTATCTTTTCAAATTAGTAGGTTATAGATGTAGGTTGTGTAACATAAACCCCAGGGGGATCACAAATGAAGTATTTTAAAAATATACAGAGACAGAAATATGAAAGGGATCAGTCAGATACATCACAAAAAATCAACTGTACAGAAAAGGAGGTTGTGACAAAGGAAAAGAGAGACCAAAAAAAAAAGAAAGATATGCAATATAAAAACAAAAGATAAAATGACTGAATTAAGTACTGCCTTTAGAGTAAAAACATTGAATATTAATGGATTAAATTCCCAAATCAAAAGACACACATTGGCAGAATGGATAAAAAAGCATAAACCAGCTATATGCTCGTCATACAAGACTCGCCTTAGACCCAAAGACACAAATAGGTTGAAAGTGAAAGGATGGAAAAAAGATATTCCATGCAAATAACAACCAAAATAGAGTTAGGGTACCTGCACTAATATCAGACAAAATAGACTTTAGATCAAAAGTTGTCATAAAAGAAAGACAATATATATTAATAAAAGGAGAAATTCACCAAGAATAACTAACAATCATAAATGTTAATATACCTACCTACAGTGTCCCAAAATACATGAGGCAAACACTGGCAAAACTGAAAGGAGAAGTCGTCAACTCTACATTAATGGTTGGAGACATCAATACACCACTCTCATCAAGAGGTAGAACATCTGGACAGACGATCAATAAGGAAATAGTGAACTTAAATAATATGGCAAATGAACTATACCTAATACATACATACAGAATATTGCACCACAAGATATCTGGATATCAAGATATCAAGGAGTACACATGATATTCTCCAGGATAGACCACATATTAGGTCACCAAACAATCTCAATAAATTTAGACAGATTGTAATTATGCAAAGCATCTTCTCTGATCATAATGGAATGAAGCTGGAAATCAATAACAGGTAGTGAAGCAGAAAATCTGTATATTTGTGGAAGTTAAATAACAGTCTTGTAAATTATCAGTGGGCCAAAGAAGAAATTGCAAGGGAAATCAGTAAATATTTTGAGACAAATAAAAACAAGAACATAGCATACCAAAACTTATAGGATGCACTAGAGTAATCTATGCATAAGATTAAAAAGTGTTTGCAAAGTCACCATGAAGCACTGGGGGAAAAGAGAAGACCAGATATTCTTGCAATTGTTGGGAGCTGCCAATTTGATGGGCCAGGCCCTCAATATTAGAGCACGTGCCCTTATGAAGCTTATTCCAATAAAAAAAGCTAAACCATTATTATGGAAGAATCATCCCCAGAACCTCTTTTCTTGCTCAGATGTGGCCTCTCTATCTCTCTCCAAGCCAAGTCTATAGAAGAACTCACTGTCCTCCTCCCTCCACAGGATATGACTCTCAGAGGTGTAAATCTCCCTGGCAATATGGGACATGACTCCAGGGGACTAGCTGGCTCTGGCATCTTGGGTGTGAGAAAGGTCTCTTGATCAAAAGAAGGAAGAGAAATGGAACAAACAAGAAAAAAGTTTCAGTGGCTAAGAGATTTCAAATAGAGATGAGAGGTCATTCTAGAGGTTATTCTTATGCAATATATAGATATCCCCTTTCAGGTTATGATGTGTTGGAGTAGCTAGAGGGAAATACCTAAAACTGTTGAAGTATAATGCAATAGTCTTGATTCTTGAAGATGATTGAATAACTATAGCGCTTTAAAGGTGTGACCATGTGATTATGAAAACTTTGACACTGACACTCCCTTTATACAGCATATGCACAGATGAATCTGAAAGTAAAAAAAAAAGACAAAAAATAAATAAATAATAGGGGGAGGGAGGTAAGGGATGTTTGGGTGTTTTTTTCACTTTTATTTTTATCTTTATTTTATTTTTTGGAGTAATGAAAATGTTCAAAAATCTGTTGTGGTGATGAATGCCCAGCTGTGAATCATTGCTTGTACAATCTGAGTGATTACATAGTATGTGAATATATAATATATCTCAATAAAATGGCACTAAAAAACTTATGGGATGGTGGGACATGTTGGCTCAGCAGGCAGAGTTCTCGCCTGCCATGTCAGAGACTTGGGTTCAATTCCCAGTGCCTGCCCATGCAAAAAAAAAACACAAAAACTTACGGGATACAGCAAAGGCAATACAAACAGAGAAATGTATAACCCTAAACACTTACATTTTAAAAAGAAGAATAACTAAAATCAAAGACCTAATGGCACACTTGCAGGAACTAGAAAATGAACAGCACACTAACCACAAAGTAAACAGAAGGAAAGAAATAAGAAAGATTAGAGTAGAAATAAATGAAATTAAGGATAAAAAATCACTAGAGAACATCAACAAAACCAAGTTTATTATTTAATTAGATCAATACAATTGACAAACTCTTTGTTTCCCAGAGCCTGCCCATGCCAAAAAAAAAATTAACAAACCTTTAGCTAGACTATCAAAAAAAAAGAGGGAGAAGATGCAAATAAATGAAATCAGAAATGAGATGGGGGACATTACTGCAGACCCCACAGCAATAAAAAGGATCATAACAACTCTCTACCAACAAATTAGACAACCTAGATGAAATTAACAAATTCCTAGAAACACACAAAACAATCTACACTGACTCTAGAAAAAAAAGACAATATCAACAGGCCAACTACAAATAGAGAGATTGACTCAGTCATCAAAAACTCCCAGCAATGAAAAGTGCAGGATGAGATTGCTTCACAGGTGAATTCTACCAATCATTCCAAGAAGAAATAATGCCAATCCTGCTCAAACTCTTCCAAAAAATTGAAGAGGAGGGAATACTATCTACCTCATTCCAGGAGGCCAGCCAAATAAAGATACAAGAAAGGAAAAACATAGATCAATTTTTTTATGAATTTAGATACAAATACCCTCAACGAAATACTTGCAAATCAAATCCAACAGCACATGAAAGTATTATACACCATGATCAAATGGTTTTTATTGCAGATGTGCAAAAGTGGTCAACACAAGAAAATCAAGTAATGTAATACACCACGTTAACAAAACAAAGGGAAAACCCGCATGATCTTCTCAATTGATACATAAATGGTATTTGACAAAATCCAGAATTCTTTCTTGATAAATACACTTAGAAAGATACGAAAGAAAGAAACTTACTCAACATGATAAAGGGCTTATATGAAAAATCTAGAGCTAACATCATATTCAGTGGTGGAAGATTGAAAGCTTTTCCTTTAAGATCTGGAACAAGACAAGAATGTCACCACTGTTATTCAACATTGTGCAGGAAGTTCTAGCGAGAGCTGTTACACAAGAAAAAATAAATAAATTCATCCAAATTCAAAAGGAAGAAGTAAAACATTCGCTATTTGCAGAAGGCATGATCCTATTTAGAAACTCCTGAAAAAGGTACAACAAAGCTACTAGGACAAATAAATTCATCAAAGTGGGAGGATACAAGATCAACATGCAAAAATCAGTAGTGTTTTTACACACTAGTAATGAGCAATCTAAGGAGGAAATTGTTTTAGTTCGTAAGCTGCTGGAATGCAATATACCAGAAATGGAATGGCTTTAAAAGGGGAATTGATTAAGTCTCAAGCTTACAGTTCTAAGGCTATGAAAATGTCCAAATTAAGGCACCAACAAGATGTGACCTTTACTCAAGAAAGTATGATGCTGTCTGGAACAGCTGACGAGTCACATGGCTCGCATCTGCTGGGGTCTTTGGGTTCTGGATACCTCTCTCACCTGGGAAGACACATGGTGAAGTCGGCTAGCTTTTTCCCTTTATTTCATGATGCTTCCCTGGGAGTGCAATCCTTCCACATCTCCAAAGATCTCTGGTTGTGTTGACTCTGTTGGTTCTGAGCTTTTTCCAAAATGGTTCCCTCTTAAAGAACTCCAGTAAGCAACCCCACCTGGAATGAGTGGAGATACATCTCCATGGAAACTACCTAATCAAAAGTTACCAGGTGCAGTTTGGGTAGGTCTTGTCTCCACAGAAACAGTTCAAAAGATCCCACCCAGAAATACTGAATGAGGATTAAAGATATAGCTTTTCTGGGTTTCAAACCATCACAGAAATTTTTTAAAAAACAAAAAACCTCCATTTACAATAGCAATTAAAAGAATCAACTATCTAGGAATAAATTTAACCAAGGATGAAAAGGATTTGTACACAGAAAACCGCAAATCACTGCTAAAAGTAATCAAAGAAGATCCAAATAAATGGAAGAACATTCCATGTTCAAGGATTAGAAAGCTAAAAATCATTAAGATTTCAATTCTACCTAAAAGAGATTTAGAGATTCAATGCAATCCCAATAAAAATTCCAACAACCTACATTTGCAGAATGGAAAAACCAATTATCAAATTTATTTGGAAGGATAAGGGACCCTGAATAACCAAAACCATCTTAAGAAAGAAGTTGGAGAACTCACACCTCCACTTCAAAAAATATTACAAAACTAAAAAACTAGTTTTGTAGCCTAAAGAGCATGGTACTAGCACAAGGATAGATATATTGACCAATGGAATCTAATTAAGAGTTCAGATATCAACCTTTACAACTATGTCCAATTGATTTTTTACAAAGCTCCAATTCCACTCAATTGGGAAAAAATATTCTTCAAAAAATGGTGCTGGGAGAACTGGATATCCAAATGCAAAAGAATGAAAGAGATCTCCTATTTCACACCATATACAAAAGTTAACTCAAAACTGATCAAATATTTCAATATAAAAACCAGGACTATAAAACTCCGAAAGAAAATGTAAGTAAGCATCTTCAGGATCTTGCATTAGGCAATTGTTTCTTAGACTTTTCACCCAAAGTATGAGAAACAAAAGAAAAAATAAATTGTATCTCCTCAAAATTAAAAACTTTTGTGCAACAAAGGACTTTGTCATGGGAGTCAAAAAGACTACCTGCTCAGTAGGAGAAAATATTTGGAAACCACATATCCAATAAGGGTTTAATATCCAGAATACATAAAGAAATCCTACAACTCAACAATAGAAAGACAACAACCCAATTAAAAAATAAGCAAAAGACTTGAGAAGACATTTCTCCAAAGAGGATATGCAGATGGCCAAAATGCACATGAAAAAAATGATCAACATCACTAGCTATTAGGGAAATTCAAATCAAAACCACAATGAGATATATTTTCATACCCACTAGAATGGGACAATTAAACCAACAGAAAACTACAAGTGCTGGAGAGGATGTGTTGAAATAGGAGCACTCATTCATTGCTGGCGGGAATGTAAAATGCTGCAGCTGTTATGGAAGACAATTTGGTAGTCCCTCAGGAAACTAGGAATAGAATTATCATATCATCTGGCAAGCCCGCTGCTAGGTGTGTGCCCAGAAGAATTGAAAGTAGGGACTGGAAGAGATATTTGCACACTGATGCTCATAGTAGCATTATTCCCAATTGCCGAAAGATAGAAACAACTCAAGAGTCCATCAACCAATGAATGTATAAACATACAATGGAATATTATTCAACCATAAAAAGAAATGAAGTCCTGATGCATGTGATAGCATGCATGAATCTTGAGGACATTATTCTGAGTTAAATAAGCCAGACATAAAAATATGTATATCATATGATCTCACTGACATGATTTAATTACAATCAGCAAACTCACACAGTTAGAATATGGAATCTAGAATATAGGTTGCCAGGGGATAGATACATCAGAAAGAGAATGGGGAGTTGATGCTTAATTTGTACAGAATTTCTATTTAAGTTGATTATAAAAATTTGGAAATGGATGATAGTGATGATAGCATGGCACTGTGAGGGTTATTAATCGCACTGAATTATATGTGTGAATGTGGTTAAAAGGAGAAATTTTAGATCATATGTTACTCGAATGAAAATTAAAAGATGAAACAAGACTGTATGACTCAGTGAACTCTATTGTAGACAATGGACTTTATAATAGTACAAGTATAAGAATGTTCCTTCAAGAATTATAACAAAGTATGACACTAATACAAGGTGTTAATAATAGGGTGATATATGGCAAAATAAATAGACCTAATCTAAATTATGAACTATGGTTAATAGTACTATTTTAATATTCTTTCATCAGTTGTAACAAAGGTACCACACTAGTGCAAAGTGTCAATAATAGAGGGGTGTATGGAGATGCTGTAGTTTTTACATGATTTTTCTATAAATCTACAACATTGCAATTTAAAAATAGATTTTAATAATAATAAGACATATTTCACAGGCTGTGTTTTGAGTGTTTTAAATGAGGTAATCCATGAAAATTACTTCACAGATGCCTAGAACATAGAATCTTTCTGTAAATTCTGCTACTACTGTTAAAAAAAATTAGTACAATTATTTTTTTTAAAAAAAGGCTATCATCAATTGTAACAAATGTTCCAAAGCACTGCATGACGGTCACGGCGGTGGTGAGGTGGTATATGGAAATCCTGTATTTTTATCATGATTGTGCTATAAACCTACAATTTCTCTAGTAAAAAATAAACAGAGTTGAGAGTCAGACCCCTAAGAGAGTCACCAGATAAGCAAATGGCAAACTCCAGGATGTCAAAACAAAACAAAACAAAAACGCATTAAAATCCACAAAACGTGGAACTTTGTTTTAGAGTAGAGTCCAGGTCCGAAAGATCACAAAGCCTGTGCTTTTAGCATCTTCAAGGCAGTGTCTCTAAGTCTATGCTTAGGTTCTTGCTATTACTGCAGAGGAAACAGAAGCTAAGCAGCAGGGTAGAAAGAAGAGCTGCTGCAAACGGCGCTGGCCCTGCCCATCGTCACAGAGCAGCTGCTTCCCTTTCCAGTGCCCCACAGCGGTCTGTGCCACCAACTGGCAGCACGCTTGATGCAGGCTTATTTGAAGAGAAATGGTTACAGTCACTCAAGTTGGTAAAGTGCAGTGTGAAATAAACAATATTGTGTAATTCCCCAATTTATCGAGCTGTCCTTTCTGGAGCAGAATAGACCTATTTCCTGTCTTCTGGGTAAACACTGTGCAGCTCAAAGCTCTGTACTACCCTGGCCCATTAGAAGAGCTATCCCAGGCTGTTGGCAGCAAAACTATAACTTACACAGTGCCCCTTTCTCCCCCCTTCTTATTCACAGTGGTGTAAGGAGTAATTGTTTGCTTTAACTTTGAGCTTCCTGGCATTGGTCCATTGGTATCACCACCCTGGCATTATTTAAACACAGTGTGTTTCATATTTATGAGCTTACAAAATTTCTGGTCTCCCGCTTCTGCCATTCTTAAGAATCATCAAGGGAAAAGGGTGTGACCATAAAAGCTAGTGTGTAACAAACCTCATTCAAATGCAAGCAGTGTATTGGGAATCTTAATTCTATTAGGGCATGGACAATGAATGTATTTGTGTTAGTTACTTTCCCACTTTGAGGTTAAACAAGCCAGTGAATGGGACTCCGGGTGGCAGCAGAATGAGAAACTGCATTGGATGACGCAGGCAGACAACTGCCAGGGAGCATTTTAAAGAAAACAAGTGTCTTTCCTGCCTTCCCATGACTTTTCGGCAATTCGGATTCTGTGCACGGAAATGAATGGCCTCAGTCCTCCAATATCTTCATTCAGCAGTTCAGTTCTGAGGGTCACATGATGCATTTATCTCTATGGCTGTTTCTAAGAACATGTAACCCATTCAAAGAGGATCTGAATTAACCATAGTCAATGTGTTCCATCTACTCTTAAACTGATATCCTTTCCTAAATAAATTTCTAATTTACAATAATTGCCAGACTGAATAACTTGCTACAAACCTCCTACCAATGCCACCACAAAGCATGGTTCCCACCAATATAATTAACTGAATACATTTGTGTTTAAAACATCATGCACACACACACACACCTTTTAGAGTGGTGTAGCTCAGAGACAGGTCTTCCTCCACTGCATCACCCATGTATCATTAATAAGCATTGCTTACTCTAAAGGTGGGGGGCTACCCACAAACTGCCTCTACCACCTTACTAAAACCTTCTCTTTGCACAGTGACTCAATACCTCTGGGATCTAGCATGATCTTTAGATAACTGGAGGAATATGAATTCTACTTGCATGTTGTTCCTTAGGTAAGGAATCTGGTGTTGGATGCGGGGACAAAATATTAGCGGGGCACTACAAATTTGGTGTCATCTGTGCTGGTTTGAAAGGATATATGTACCCTAGAAAAGCCACATTTTAATCAAAACCCCATTTCGTAAAGGCAGAATAATCCCTATTCAATACTGTATGTTTGAATCTGTAATTAGATCATCTCCCTGGAGATGTAACCCAATCAAGAGTGGTTGCTAAGCCAGATTCAGGGAGATGGGTGGGTCTTGATTGGTTTACTGGAGTCTTATAAAAGAGGAAACATTTCGGAGAAAGCGAGAGATTCACAAAGAGCAGAGAAGAATTACATAGCCACGAGAAGCAGAGAGAATTAGCCAGTGACCTTTGGAGATGAAGAAGGAAAATGCCTCCCGGGGAGTTTCATGAAACAGGAAGCCAGGAGAGAAAGCTAGCAGATGATGCCTCGCTCACCATGTGCCCTTCCAGCCAAGAGGGAAACTCTGTCTGTGCTTGCCATGTGCCTTCTCACTTGAGAGAGAAACCCTGAACTTCATCAGCCTTCTTGAACCAAGGTATCTTCCCCTGGATGCCTTAGATTGGACATTTCTATAGACTTGTTTTAATTGGAACATTTTCTCGGCCTTAGAATTGTAAACTAGCAATTTATTAAATCCCCCTGTTAAAAAGCCATTCTGTTTCTGGTATATTGCATTCCAGCAGCTAGCAAACCAAAACACCATCCCTTTACCACCTCCCCAATCAGTATCCTGCATTATGGGCCTGAAGTTGTGTCTACCACAGTAAGCATCATTTTTTTTTAACAAATATCAGAAAAGCGCTAAGAATTAGACCCTTCCAAACCAGGTTTATGCTGACTGATTAGACTGAACACAGATGAGCAATAAGAGAGAGGTGAAACGTGGATGACATAGTGTGATAAGATTCTTGGTGTGTTAAGGATTTCACGGGTGTGTACGTCAAGTAGGAATCACTGAAGATAAATTAGTTTGCCTCTTGCTTCAAGGAATGTCACCCCCATAAAAAGTGGTGCTTATTCTATACTTGAAATCTACTAGAGAAGGATAATATACTAAAAAAGAATCCTGGTTACCTGTTATAAGAACCTTTCCATAAGTTTTTCTAAGACTCTTGTCCTCACTGGTTCCTGCCTATTTGACACTGAATACATATTTGTGGTATTTCCAATGTTTCCAAAACTTCAATAATTATTTAAGTTTACAAATCTTGCTTTCTAAGGAAAGGAAAATTAACTATTCAGGTATTTTCAGGGTTAAAGTCAAATTTTTGCCTTCAAATTTACTAATTCACTTATGATATCACGAGAGCATAGAGAGTACATAATCTACCATGGTACCATGCTATTAATTTTTACCCCCAAAAAACTTAGAAAAATGCATCACTCTTTCAATTGGCCTAAGAGAAACAAATGTGAAAGTAAGACAAGAAAACTGGGAAAATGTTTGAAAACGTATCTCTCAACAAATGCTAGAACTCTTAGTTTCATGTCAAGCCTTAGGATTCTTAGTATTTTACTGTTTTTTCAGTTCCTAAGAATTATGGCTATCCATTCCAATGTTTGCTATTAGAGCCTTAAGTAAAAGAGATAGTGTGATGAACTAGCTGGTAATGTGTAATCACAAGGGAGGACTGAAATGAATTAGAAGGCTTATGATGATTAAGGTGACTTAAAGTTTATCATTCAGTCCAGTCATTTTTAATGTTAAAAATATATTGAGCAATAAACTTCTACAGCATAGAAGATAAAATAACGTAGGTTGATACTGTCTTTTTTATGAGTAGAGACCAGGCCCAGAGAAGCAAGTGAATAAGAACTGCTTAACGCTAACTTGCAAGACATCTCTGTAGGAAATACCAGCTAATATATATGTAAAAACACAGCAGATTTGATGGTGGTAAAACCTTCCCAAGAGTTCAGGGTTGCAACAGCTGAGTCCTCTGGCTTCTGTCCTTGACCGGTCATTCTAGGCCACAAACTTTTCCAGAAGTACTAAGAAGTATAAATCCATATTTGAAGAATGACAGAAATTATAGACACCGAACTGTTTAAATTATCTTAAGACTAAAGCCATTTTTCTGCAGCTTTGAAAGTCAGCATTGCTACATACAACTGTTCAGGTAATTGAAAAAGAAGTCCGTCTTCAATGAGAGATAAAAATGAAGCCAATTTGGTTGGGACTAAGGTAAATCAGAGGACAGAACAAAGAAGATAGTGAATGTATTCTAGAGCCTTATCTACTGTGTGAGACCAAAGGTAGAGAGGTTTATTGTGTCTAGAACCTAAATCTTCTGTAACACACAACCTAAATCAGCCTGCCTGGATAGCTCACTTAAACAACCCAAGCACATTGAGCTCAGAACAGGAAAGAGGCCCTGTAATTTTATATAGCCTGGATCCATCCCAGACTATGGTGGGATTATAATTTTAAAATATTAGTAGAGTCCCTTGATGAACTAGAGGAAATATATGGAACTACTGAGCTTTCCCGCCTGGGAAACCCTTGGCACTCTCCTGAAGATTAGGAACTCCCAAGAGGCTTACCCTTACAAAATCCCTTTTTTTTATTTTTTATTTTTATTTTTTTTTGTAGCAGAGAAGCTCAGACTACCATAATTATGCCTGAGAGTTGCTTCCAGGAAGCCTCTTTTGTTGCTCAAATGCAGCCTCTCTCTCTCCCTGATCCCAACTCTCCAAGAAAAATCATTATCCACCTTACTACATGTGAGACATGACATTCAGGGGTGAAAGTCTCCCTGACAATGAGGGGCATGACTCCCACGGATAGCCTAGCCTGACACCATGAGATTGACAATGTCTTCCCAAGCAAAAGGGGGAAAAGAAATGTAGCAAAATAAGATATCAGTGATTAAGAGAGTTCATAAAGAGTCAAGAGGCTGTTCTGGAGGCTATTCTTATACAAGTTTAAGCTAGGTACTGCTAATTGCCATCATTTGCCAAACTACAACCAACCTCACTCCTACTAACCCTAAAGAACCCAGGGATCTATGTGAAATCCTACAAAAGTTACACATACTAAGTTTACTTCTCAGAAACATAAAACTTTCAGATGATTCATAGGCCAGATAAGCCTTGAAACCCAGAGGTGCTAGATTCTCCAAGAACATTAACCAGTTCCATTCTCCTATCCCATATTGATGACGCCTGTTTTCAACATGAAAAAGTTTGAATGGGCATAGCCCAAATATCCCTAAAGATTGGGAGAAGGATCAAAAGAGAAGGAGGAGTATAGCAGAGAAGTTACCATTTAACACATGCGTACGAGTACTGAATCATTTCTTTTTAGTCCCCAGTATCTTGGAGCAGCTAGAAGGAAAACTCTGAAATTGTGATTTCCAAATTTTGAAATCTGTTCTATAACTACTAGTTAAAATGAACATTAAAATTTATTGCTTTTCTGTATGTCTTATATCTCACAATAAAAAATGTTTTTTAAAAAAGTAAAGCAGTTTATCTCCATTTTATAAAGCATATTAAAGCATTACATAAAGATTTTCCTACATGTCTTCCAGCTTCCACCTCAAAAAGGGCTGTTTTCCCTGGTTCAAAAAATATCACATAATGTTCAGTCATTGGATATCTTCTACCGGTTTTATCACTGAGGATTTGGAGCCTCTATCACGATTCTGCTGTGACAGTGAAGAAAAGCCAGATGCAAATGTTTCCTCAGTATGATGTATCCCTGCCATAGTTAGACAAATACATTTACATTTTAATGTCCCTTGGGACTGGGAGTGTATTAGGTATTTCTCTTTCATGATATGTAACAATAAAACCATGCACATTAAGGACTTAATAATTTTTCACTATAAAAGAAGTCCTAAAAAGTAAAATCTTCTTACATGGAAAATAGGCAAAGCATTAACAGTGACTACAACAGTTTTCGTTTTTCAACCAAATCAACCAACAAAGGAAGGCCTGTACTCATCAGAATGAGAAACCCTTTAGGCCCCAGTTCCGACTTGGCCCTTGACCTCAAATGTGACTGACAAGTGGAATGGTGATTTGGGAATGTGTTCAGACACCTGTCCACTGAGGAATGGACTGGAGCCAACAGCTCATTACACAGAAAACTACTAAACAGCCATTGTAGAACAACGACTTTTCATCACCTGGGTCAGATACAAACCAATAACCTAGAGGTGAAAGGCTGTCCATCAAATTCCAGTTCCCACTTCCCAGGTCCATTCAATTCCATCTATTCAATTTTAAGGACTCTGTTCTATAGGTTTGTGCAAAAGAGGCCATGTGATTCAATAGAGTTCAGACTTATTATTTATAGGATGAACTGAAAGGATTATAGATTCGATCACAATTAAGTTCTCCCCTAATGAATCTGCAGGCTTTAAATAATCTTCTCAAAGTGCACATCACTTTTCTTTTCTCCTCAGATGCTCTTGAGAAAAGGCACACTGGGTGATTTCAATGGTAGATACTCTTAGCCCTGAAGTGGATTTGACATGTAGACGAGGCTGTTAAGCCCAAGACTGTGAAGTCCACACTAGTTGCAGTGTTCCTGATGTCTGGGCACGAATTCAGAAATTAGCAGCCCAAGTGTTTAATTTTCATGCAAGTACTTATCTGTTTATTAAAGATTAGCATTTTAATTAGTCTATATTTTTCTCTGAGACAATTGACACGAATAGTATTTGTGGATACCTGATTAAGAGGATGCAAAGTAAAAAAAAAGTCATAGTTGTATTCAAAAATCCTAATTAGTCATTCCCTTAGTATGAAACAAAATGACATGAAATATTAATAGTTAGGTAACCACTGAATTTTTATACTTGATCAGTTTAGTTTGGTGGTTTATTTTTATTATTATATATGTTTACTGGTTATTTTTGTAGGTTTTTCTTCTCCGATTATAGCTCTCTTATAGAGAGTTCAATAAAAGCCTTTTCTCTCAGCTCTCTTTGTATTGTGTATATGGGTCATGCTTGGAATATTAAACATTTTGTCTCCTCCATTTTTGGTTCTGATAATGTAACTTTATAAAGTGGCTTAATTTAGCTAATTTATGAGAGACATCAAAAGAACATAATTGAGGTACTTCAGCTCAGTTTAGGGACTTTTTGCTGCAATTTGGTAAAATTTTATTGTGAGGCTTTCCTAAATGGAATGCCTGAAGAAATTTAAAAGTTGCTGAGAACATAAGACAAGCAACCAGAAGGAAACAGAGGGACTGCACCTGGAACTTCCCAAACTGATAGTCATACTCAATGTAATTAGAAAGAATTGTTCCTAAAGTCGGCTTACAGACCCAAATGCAGAGACAAAATTCAGAGACTGGGTGTGATTCTCATGGGAATCCAGCAAATTAAGTCACACATGACTTCCTTTTCTCTCTTATTACCAGATCATTAGAATGGAAACCTTTTGGAAGCTTTCTATTCTGCTTTTCTGGGTTTTCCAGGCATAACTTTATCTTCTATTCCATACTTCATATTTTTTTATGTGTGTATGTTCAGTATTTCATATATATATATATATGAAATATATATATATAGTCTCATGTTAATATTACACCCCACAAAATAATGAAATTTGCTCATAACAATAATAATAGTATGAGATTTCCTCTTGTTTTGTAAATTTTTTCTCACCAATTTTCTAAAACAACATGCTTGGGAGGCATTACTTTGTGGTCACAGATAATTCATTTCACATGGTCTAGAATTGATGCACTAACCACCAGCATTTAATAGGAAAAGTTTGGGACGTTTATAATATGTGTGCTCATCAAATGTAATATTAACCTGTGTTGTCTTTTTCCAAGTAATAGTTAATTTGAAGAAAAACAGAAAAGAAATATGGTTTTAAAAATTAGCACCCAGTGATAAGCAAGGCAGCAGCCTATGTTGTAAATATCACAGTCATAATGGAATCTGATCATCTTCATTGGAATAGTCATGACTAACTGTCACATACATATATTTTATGGTGCTATATACAACCATGTGGCGCTACAGCATGCAACATGGCATTTGACAGACATTAAATGGCTCTTTGAATAGAAGAGGGCAAGGAGACAGAAGACATCAAAATTTTCATGAAAAATAAAATAAAACAAAGCAAGTAAAAGGGCAAATGATTTAAAAAGGAATAGCTTTTATGATCTCTCCTTTCATAGGATCACTCAGAAAATAGTTTTTTCATTTGGAGACTTCCAATACTAATTTTAAAAATTTAAATGCCTGGGGGAAATTTCAACCCCATTATCAAAACCCTGGCGACTTTCTAAAATACAATGGCTCCCCTCATTTATCTAATATCGTCAGAGAATAAGCTTTCCACACAAGTGAAGCTTCCACCAAACTTTTTTGTGGACTTTTTCTCTTTTTCTTCTTTTTTTTCACATGAGCAGGCACCAGGAAACGAACCCGGGTTCGAGAGCTCTGCCAGTGAGCCGCTGTGGCCCGCCCTTCTCTTTTTATACAACCCATTCTAAAATGTACTTCACAATTCCTTGCCTTCTCAAATTGATTGTACTGATGCAATTGTCATTTTATTGATGACTTGGTGTCATCATAATAGCAACCCTTATTGTGCAGTGAGATCCTCATTGGCTCTTTATAGAATTTATTGCTCTGAAGAGAATTTGTTCCATGTGGCCATTTTTAATTTGTCATTTTATTTATTTATTTATATATTTACCTAGATCTCTTCAGACTTTCAGCTGTCCCTATTTACTGCTATTAATATTCCTGTGTCTAGAAATCACTCTGAAATTCTAATTCAAAATTCCAATTAATTAGAAACACAGATGATCTGATATTGCAATTGTGTCCAAACTGAGAGAAAATAGGTTCTGAGTTGGGTACTAAGGCATCCTTTTATATTTAATATGAAACATATATGCAGATACATTTTGGCCTCTGCATTTGCTTCTCAGAAACTTCTTTGCTTTCTCCCCCCTATTTACTACATCCCTCATTGGTTCCAGTAGCTGAATGACTGCTCTCCAAAGGTGTTATACTTTCATCAAAACTCTGTTTCTGTAGGGTAGAAAGAACCTGGACAGTTGAATTGGACGTACTGCCATCTCACCACTTAATTTTGAATCCCAGTGAAAGAGTCAACCATATCATCACCTGCCCCCCATCTCCACCCTTGCTACATTTATAGGCAATCATTGGTTAACACCATCATTCTGTCGTAGTATTAGGAAAAAATCCAGCCCTGACTGAGATCAATTTAACCTGCTGTTCATGCAGCCACTTTCCAGACAGCAAAGAGTATTTTGGCACCAAGACTAAGAAAACTTATAAGACACTACCAATGGCAAAGCATTGTGTTTACAGGGCAGTCTGCACCTGCATAGGACATTAGAATAGTAATAGTCACGTAACAAACATTTTGAACCATCTCTCCAAAAGAGTATGCAAGTGCAAAAGGGACTCAAAACCAAAACTGGTGTCAGACAGCCCTTCTTCCCTCGGTATTATGTGGTCAGTAAAGTAAAGCACAAGTTATTTCCCTAAGCAAAAAAATTTCTCATATAAGATGACCGACAACAATTCACAAGACATTTTAAAATGCAGTGCTTATCCAGTAAGGAATCTGCAAATTTACATAAAAATCAAAGTACATAAATGGTTAGTAATCTAAAAATAGCTAAGTGCCCTGAATAATAGCACTTAGTAACCAGACTAATTATTTGTCATCTTTTTCACTCAGTTTCTTCTTCATCTGTGGAGTTGGGGCTACTTACAAAGGGATCATGGGAGTATTGTTTACTTTGCATGGCTGTTTAGGGAATTAATGACTGACACTATTTGAAAATGTCTTGAATTTATGATGTCAAATGAGATAGTAAATGCAAAAATGACTTTGAAAACTTTTTGAACACTATAGTGATGACTATAATCAGTACAAAAGAAATAATCTGTCTATAAAATGGTACTTCAATGCATACATATGCCAGGTATAATTATTTCACTGTTTTAAATCATTTCTATGCATAAAATTTAAATTTTAAATGTTATAAAAGTAATTTTGCACACTTCCCAGACCATGTACTTAAAATAATAATAATAATAGCAATAATTTTGCACCAAAAATATTTACTCAAAAACTAGTGTTGATAATAAAAATTTGAACAGAAACCCCATTAATAAATAATAGCAATAAGAAGATGAAAGCAAGAGAATGTTTGTGAAAGAAAACCTCTTAAACATGTCTCTAAAACCTTCATTAAACCTTAAAAATGGATCAATACTTTTGACAATTAAATGAGTCTGCTCAAGTAAAAACCTAAAATTGTGGAATTGTAACCCATACCAATCTATTCTACAACTAATTGACATGCTGTGCTTTGAAATCTATTGCTTTTTTGTATATATGTTATTTTTCACAAAAAAAGCCAATTATGATGATAAAAAAAATTTATTACTTCTTGCCTCCAATGTTCTGGAGCAGCTAGAAGGAAGAATCTGATATGCTGATATGGCAGCCCATGACAAATTTTGGGATCTGTCCTATAACTTCTTGTTGAAAAGTGCTTTGAAAAGTATTGCTTTCTTCTTTCTTTGCTTTGTATATATATTATATTATGCAATGTGGTGGTTAGATTCAGTTGTCAACTTGGCCAGGTGAAGGCACCTAATTCTGTTGCTGTGGACTTGAGCCAATGGTATGTGAACCTCATCAGTTGCTAATTACATCTGCAGTCGGCTAGGAGGCGTGCCTGCTGCAATGAATGATGTTTGACTTAATTGGCTGGTGCTTAAATGAGAGAGCACAATGTAGCACAGCCTAAGCAGCTGGCATTCCTCATCTCAGCACTTGCAGCTCAGCCTAGGCCCTTGGAGATGCAGAAAGAAGTCACCGCGGGGAAAGTTGTTGGAACCCAGGGGCCTGGAGAGAAGGCCAGCAGAGACCATCCTGTGCCTTCCCACATAAGAAAGAACCTCAGTGGAAAGTTAGCTAGCTGCCTTTCCTCTGAAGGACTAACAAAATAAATCCCCTTTTATTAAAAGCCAATCCGTTTCTGGTGTGTTGCATTCTGGCAGCTAGCAAACTAGAACATGCAATTTAAAAAGTTAAAAAAAAAAAAAAAAAAACGATCTGCTTCCAGATAAAAGAAAGAGGAACAAAAATCTGTAGCATTTCTATACACTAGTAACAAACAAGCTGAGGGGGAAATCAAGAAACGAATCCCATTTACAATTGCAACTAAAAGAATAAAATACCTAGGAATAAATTTAACTAAAGAGACAAAAAAACTATATAAAGAAAACTACAAAAAACTGTTAAAAGAAATCACAGAAGACCTAAATAGATGGAAGGGCATACCGTGTTCATGGATTGGAAGACTAAATATAGTTAAGATGTCAATCCTGCCTAAATTGATTTACAGATTCAATGCAATACCAATCAAAATCCCAACAACTTATTTTTCAGAAATAGAAAAACCAATAAGCAAATTTATCTGGAAGGGCAGGGTGCCCCAAATTGCTAAAAACATCTTGAGGGAAAAAAACGAAGCTGGAGGTCTCGCACTGCCTGACTTTAAGGCATATTATGAAGCCACAGTGGTCAAAACAGCATGGTATTGGCATAAAGATAGATATATCGACCAATGGAATCGAATAGAGTGCTCAGATATAGACCCTCTCATCTATGGACATTTGATCTTTGATAAGGCAGTCAAGCCAACTCACCTGGGACAGAGCAGTCTCTTCAATAAATGGTGCCTAGAGAACTGGATATCCATATGCAAAAGAATGAAAGAAGACCCATAACTCACACCCTATACAAAAGTTAACTCAAAATGGATCAAAGATCTAAACATTAGGTCTAAGACCATAAAACAGTTAGAGGAAAATGTTGGGAGATATCTTATGGATCTTACAACTGGAGGCGGTTTTATGGACCTTAAACCTAAAGCAAGAGCACTGAAGAAGGAAAGAAATAAATGGGAGCTCCTCAAAATTAAACACTTTTGTGCATCAAAGAACTTCATCAAGAAAGTAGAAAGACAACCTACAGAATGGGAGACAATATTTGGAAATGACATATCAGATAAAGGTCTAGTATCCAGAATTTATAAAGAGATTGCTCAACTCAACAACAAAAAGACAGCCAACCCAATTACAAAATGGGAAAAAGACTTGAACAGACACCTCTCAGAAGAGGAAATACGGATGGCCAAGAGGCACATGAAGAGATGCTCAATGTCCCTGGCCATTAGAGAAATGCAAATCAAAACCACAATGAGATATCATCTCACACCCACCAGAACGGCCATTATCAACAAAACTGAAAATGACAAGTGCTGGAGAGGATGCGGAGAAAGAGGCACACTTATCTACTGTTGGTGGGAATGTCAAATGGTGCAACCACTGTGAAAGGCAGTTTGGTGGTTCCTCAAAAAGCTGAATAAAGAATTGCCATACGACCCAACAATACCATTGCTGGGTATCTACTCAAAGGACTTAAGGGCAAAGACACAAACGGACATTTGCACACCAATGTTTATAGCAGCATTATTTACAATTGCAAAGAGATGGAAACAGCCAAAATCTCCATCAACAGAAGAGTGGCTAAACAAACTGTGGTATATACATACGATGGAATATTATGCAGCTTTAAGGCAGGATAAACTTATGAAGCATGTAATAACATGGATGGACCTAGAGAGCATTATGCTGAGTGAGTCCAGCCAAAAACTAAAGGACAAATACTGTATGGTCCCACTGATGTGAACCGACATTCGAGAATAAACTTGGAATATGTCATTGGTAACAGAGTCCAGCAGGAGTTAGAAACAGGGTAAGATAATGGGTAATTGGAGCTGAAGGGATACAGACTGTGCAACAGGACTAGATACAAAAACTCAAAAATGGACAGCACAATAATACCTAATTGTAAAGTAATCATGTTAAAACACTGAATGAAGCTGCATCTGAGCTATAGGTTTTGTTTTTTTTTTACTATTATTATTACTTTTATTTTTTTTCTCTATATTAACATTCTATATCTTTTTCTGTTGTGTTGCTAGTTCTTCTAAACCGATGCAAATGTACTAAGAAACGATGATCATGCATCTATGTGATGATGTTAAGAATTGCTGATTACATATTTAGAATGGTATGATTTCTAAATGTTGGGTTAATTTCTTTTTTCCCGTTAATTAATAAAAAAAAAAAAAAAGAGGAACAATTGTCTAGAAAGAAAGTGATCGAGTTTGTGTTTCCTCCTGGTGATTCTTCCAAAGCATACTCTGTGAAAGTCTACTGTCTATTAAGTGCCGCTTTTCCACTAGTCCCTACTCGATTGTTCAGTCTCAAGATAGGCATTTTCCAAAAGTACCTGTCTGAATGCGATCTGCATTTCTTCTACCCTACTGTTTCTCAACATTTCATGGCAATTACATCTTTTCCTCCCCCAATAGAATGTGGAAGCTCTGGAAAGCCTGAGTCCTTGTCTGTCTTTGTGCCTTATAGTGCCAAAAAAATATGTGTTGAATGAAGAAACAATAGACCATGTGCTAGGAAATGGGAATGCAAAGGAGCTCACAGTCCAGTGAAGAAGGCCTGCGTTCAAATGAACAATGATAATCCCAGAGTAAGTGAACTGGAGCCAGGTCCCCTAGACTGAGGAGATTAGGACATTGAGGAAGAACTTTCTGGACAAAGTAATGGGATAAGGAGGAAGGGAGCTAACTAGCAAATCACAGAACCCATCTGGACTGTGTTCCCATTTATAAAATGAGATATGTGTACTAGATCACTCCCCTAAGATAGTTTCCAGAAAAGACGCTATAAAATTTTTCATTGCAATCAAAAATATCATCATAAAGATTTATAATTGAATTACGTGAAAAACTGGGTTTCGAATACATGGAAAAACTACATTTTCTATGCTGGAAAATGTTCCTCAAAACATGAGCATTCTGCTGGAATGTTAATAGTTATTTGGTAGAATAAAAAAAAGATATATTTGGAGACTATCACATAGTTTATCCCACTGGTTGATTCACCGCGCTCATTAGACTGTTACAGGCTCTAAGTAGTCCTATGGGGAAGAAGCTTGCTAAACACTCCAAACCTGCTTGGTCAGAAAACTCTCTTTTCACAAAATACCACTGCCGACTCAGCGGAGACCATCTGAAAACACTGTTCCGGACATGCACAACACAGCTATATGTAGCCATCTTCATCAAGAGTATCACATGAATTATAGCTTTTATTAGAGTATAATATTCCAAAAGACGCGTAAACTATGAGGGAGAATCACCCAGAAAATACAGCAGTAATATTAAACTTAAACAGAGGGACTTCTCCTCATATACCTACAAAACTATTCTGTAACAGGAAGGGTTAACTCTAGCTTTCCCTATATGAAGATTATGAAAGGATTCAGCATTTATTTTCTTAAATATCCCAAATTTCACGTTCATCTCTAATATTAAGATAATGAAGGCACATTCTCGGTGGCCAGCTGTGAAACCCTGCAGTGGTTTCGATCACATTGTTCCTCACCTGGGAATTTGGGGCGCTGACTTGGATGAGCTCTGAATACTCTGGCCTCACAACCATCCCCAATGGATGCTTTAATGCACATTTCCCTTTTGACACAGCCAGTTTTCACAATAAGAATGTGGCGTTAATTTTTTATTGTTTCTTTTCATTCCAATCACACACACACACACATCCCGAATGTTAGCAAAAGTCTTTGGCAGACAGGAATATTTAAGAAGAGCTTTTGAGCCTCTAAATGGATTGCTTAGCTCTTGTATAATAGGCATGTTCCAAGTGTCAATCCATGGTGAGTTGCTACTTTTGGTCATGGAGGAAAACTTCTTTTATTTTTTCTGGCAGCAGGCCAAATCCCTGAGCATTTTTAGTCAGTTCCATCTTACTTCAGTTTGGGAAAAACTTTATTCATTCCACTAAAGTCTTTAGGAGTAGATGGCATAATGCATTCCCAAACTAAGTTACAAGTTGAACACCTAATGTTTGTGCAGAAGCTCAGGAACATGTCCTCTGCCGATGTGAAAATTAAAAACAGTCCTTTAAGTATAGGTGTTTCACCATCCAAAAGATGGCATTTAGTTTCTCAGAGATATCATCCTGTTTTTCAGAAGATGCCAGATGACATTTAATGGCAAAAGACCCAACAGCTATGGAAATACTGAAAGCTGAGAATGTAGTAAGGACTTCAGAGAGCAAGAAGAAATGGGAAGAAACACAGCACACCTGAATTGGCAGACAGCAATTTTAACTGGAGAAGAGGGACAGTCGTCCTTCATATACTCGTACTGTCGGATAGTTTGACAAATCCATGTGGAGGCAAATCAAGGCAACAGAGCTTCTTGAATGTTTATAGATTAAGAGCCCCTAAGGTGGAAAAGTCTGGGTCGATGCATTTCGGGCCCATAAAAGGACGTGATAGACTGATGCGTTCCTGTGAAAGCAAAACACGTAAGCTCCCATATGGCCCTTTATTTCTTGAGAGTTCCACACTTGGGAGAAAGAATAAAATCTTGATTCTGGCCCATAAATCTGAAATGGTTTTTCAAGGTTTGAAAAAAATCTTCCTCTTTTTGAATTATAGTCCTGCCTTCCTTTGGCATTGGAAGGCATTCATGAACTGCTATCCAAGTAAGATAGAAATTGATGGATTGCGAGGCCTTGTTTCTCTTAGCCGGTGTCATTTGAGGATTTGCTGGTGAGAACAGGGATTTATTATGTGTTCATTAGCTCTAAGACTATGAGCCATGGTTGGTAACTTTTAGGATCATGAGTTCCCTGATTCAATTATGAAGTGTTAGAGATGAGGAAGCCTGTACAGCCTGGGGAACCCACACCAGAACTGAACTATCAGTGCATCCTATCAGTGCCCTCTTTAAAAAGCCTCTTTATTTAACAGTTTCTATTCTTAAAATATGTGTTTACATATCCAGAAATAAAGTGATAATAAAGAATATCTAGAGTTATCAGCTGTCAAAAAAAAATCAGGGTATTGACAATTATAAGGAAAAGCGAAAATTTTAGGAGTAAATCAGTCTTTTGAAAGGGTTTGCCCTACAAGAAGGTTAAAAAGAAAACTATCTCCACTTTGTAGAAGGAATCATCTGAGAGATTCAAAAAAAAAAAAAGGCCATAGGGAAGAGTCCATTAATGACTGGTCACAAGCCACAGGAGACAGAAAAAGGCTGTGGGGTTGAATACAAGAGTGAGTAGGAAACAGATGCTGCCGTGGAGGGCCTTAGACAAGCCTCTGCAGCATAGCTCAGAACAAAGGTTTATTAGACAAGAAATCTCTTGGTGAGCTTATCTTAGAGATTTAAGAGTTGAAAATCATAAATAAACTGGAATGCAATGACATTTTTAAAGGTAAAGATGAGCCACCAAGTTTGAAAGGTCATAGAGTAGACCCCACAGCCTTAGAAAATTGTGGCCCCAGGGCCAATCTTCAAGAAGTATTCAGAGAGCTTATGTCTATTTTTAAATAGTCTGAATTCAAAAGAGGGAGTTAGAAATAGTACTGACAATAGGAGATAGGTCAAATAACATAGTTAATAACAATGGCTCTCAACTTGGGCTGCCCTTGGAATAGCTGGTGCCTTAGTGGCCCAGTTGCTAGAACAAATTCCATACAGTGTGTTGGCTTAACAACAAGAACTTATTGGCTCATGGTTTCAGAGGCTAGAAGGCTTGCTTTCTCCCAGGGTGGGTATCTTCTGCCTGGCTGGCAATCTTGGAGTTCCACGGCCTTTTGATCACACAGCAATACACTCGGAGGCTCTTCTGCTTTGTCTTCTCAGCTCTCCTTTCTCTTCCAGTTTCGTTCCTCTCCTGTGGCTTTCTCTATATCTGAATCTCATTCTGCTTATAAAAGCCTCCATGAATCTGGATTAAAGCCCAATCTGATTCAGACAGGCCAAGCCTTACCTGAAGTAACAACTTTGTTTCAGTTTGTTAGCTGCCAGAATGCAATATACAGAAACGGAATGACTTTTTAAAAGGGGGAATTTAATAAGTTGCTCGTTGACAGTTCTAAGGCCAAGAAAATGTCCCAATTAAAGCAAGTCTATAGAAATGTCCAAGCTAAAGCATCCAGAGAAAGATACCTAGGTTCAAGAAGGCCATCGACATTCAGGGTTTCTCTCTTGGCTGAAAGAGTACATGGCGAAGTCTGCTGGCTTTTTCTTCTGGCTTCTTGTTTCATGAAGCTCTCTGGGAGGCATTTTCCCTCTTCATCTCCAAAAGTCGCTGGCTGGTGGACTTTCTCTTTGTGGCTCTGCGGTATTCTCTGCTCTTTCCAAATCTCATGGCTTACTCTCTTGTTGTTCTCTAGCTTTTTCCAAAGTGCTTCTATTTTTAAAGGATTCCGGTAAAACCAATCAAGACCAGCCCGGACTGGGTGGAAACATGTCTCCACCTAATCAAGTTTAAACCTACACTTGATTGAGTTACATCTCCATGGAAATAAGCTAATTAAAGTTTCCAACATACAGTACTGAATAGGGATTAGAAGAAACCGTTGTTCCCCAAGGTTGATTAGGATTAAAACATATCTTTTCTAGGGTACATAAACTTTTTCAAACCAGCACGACCTTCAACAGATCCTATTAACAATCATCCACCCCTACCATAATGCAGATAAAAACCAAGAGCATGTCAAAGGGATACACAATTCAATCCACCACACCTAGGGACCTTTAAATACATCCTCAAACCTCAGCTCCTGATATTTGGATTTTGAATTCCAAGTATTTCTGTTTTTGTTTGTTTGTTGTGTTAGGAATAAGTGGTAAAATTTATTTAAAAGAGAAGTTTATTAAAAGAGAGAGTATACATTAGAGAGGTGAATGTAGATATGCCCAAGAGAGGGGCACACACTGAGTGGAATGGGACAGCTTGTTTAATAGGAAAGCTTTACCAATGGCAGGTTTCAGTGGTAACCGTTGAATACTAGGTGCCTTCTTTGTTCTAGGAGGGGATAACTAGCAGAATTCATGGTTTGTTGTCACATACCTAAAATTTGTCTTTGGTCAAATGGTTAACAATCTTTCTGGCTTACATGCAAAAACATTATTACGTTACAATCCACCCCATCCCACCACTCTTACAATCTTTCTACCACCTCTTCCACATAAGTCCCCGAGTGTGGGACTGGGAGGTTACAGGTTTACAGCTTGCAGTGCTGAGAAATGGGAATAAAGTAGCATTTGGGAAAAGGCAAGTATGATTTGGCTCTCTTAGAGCTGCTTTGCCTACTCCCCCCCCCCACCCCTGTTCATTTATTTTGTCACATAATGATGTCCCAGTTACACCTGAATGTGGACAGCCACCCTACATGCTGGTGTGCAGTTGAATTGGGAGTTCTGGTTCCCAGGATGCTGTCTTTAGTGTAATTATCCAGACTGAGTTGCTCCAAAGATGTCACAGATGGGTAGGTCCTGTTTAGATGTACTCTTGCTTCTTTTAAAAGTTTCTTTTTGTTGAAGATGAATTTCTGACTTGTAGTTACTGCAAGCGGAAGCATGGGTCTCGAGGAAGTGGAAGTCTTACAGGGAAGATGCTGCTCTCCCCAGAACTTTTGAAATCACTCCTGGTTGGCTCACCAGAATATGTAACCAGTGCCCTGCTGGCAATGGTGCCAACTGAATCCCAATCCAGGTTCAATAGTCTCGAAACTAAAATAATTTACAGATGAGAGGGCCAGTAGACATAAGTAGTAAAGTTTATTAAACAAGAAGTTTATTAAAAAGAGAGGGCAAGGTGGGCCACGGTGGCTCAGCAGGTAAGAATGCTTGCCTGCCATGCCCGAGGACCCGGGTTTGTTTCCCGGTGCCTGCCCATGTAAAAAAAAAAAAAGAGAGAGAGAGAGAGGGCATGTTAGAGAGGTTAACATGAACCTGCCCAAGGTAGTGACATGCTTAGCCTTTTGTTTTACCACGACTCCTCATTCTAATAACCATTCATTCCACTGATCTCCAAATACAGCTTTTTCATGCCTTCATGCCTTCTTTCACAAGGATTCTGCCTCTAACACATTCCCCTGCCCTGCTTCCCCTTCTCTGGCTGGTGAACTGTACCTTCTTGTAAAGTCCAGCCCAAATGTCATCTTTTCCATGACATTTTCTCCAGAGCCCTCTTTCCGACCCTCCATGCTTCCATAGCACTTAATTCAATTCAGAAGCCTACCATTTACTACTGTATTATAGTTCACAGTACCTCGGAGACTAGCTCTAACAACTCCAGTTCGACTGAAATTCTTAAGCAACTAGGCTTTGCATACATGCCCCTGCCTTCTCGGGCTATGGCTGAGTGGAACAGGGCAAGCACCTGACCTAAGCACAATCAACCCACAGGCTAACCAGTGACCCATGAGTCAGATTAAAATGCATTTCCATCGGATTCCAAAACTTGTGCTTATTGTGCTATGATCCACTGTCTGTTTCTTTTTTGTAATAATACCTATAATAAGGGTGAGATAGATCATTGAAAATAGCATGTTGATGTAGAAAATTTAGAAGAAAAAATTTTGCAAAAAAAAAATTTTAATTACCTACAATCCCACAGACCAGAGACAATTAAATTAACTTTGGGGATATGATTAGTTAGCTAGTTAGTTAGTTCTTTAGTTTGTTATATAGCGGAAAAAGAAGACTTTTTAAATTTTATATATATATATATTATTACATTCTTCAGGAAATTAAATATAATTTACAAAATAATTAAATTATATATAATATGCTATATTTGAAGATACCATGATTTACTGCAGGGCATTTACACTATATCTAATTTTTATATTATAAGATATACTGAAATAAATACTATTGTTAAATATTTATATTAACTGTTAGCTATTTTAAAAGATATATTAATAGAAACTGAGAGCTAAAAGATATACATATTTTCAGGTTATTTAATTACCTTCTGTGGTAGTTAGATTCAGTTGCCAACTTGGCCAGGTGAAGGCACCTAGTTCTGTTGCTGTGGACATGAGCCAATGGTAGATGAACCTCGTCTGTTGCTCATTACATCTGCAGTCAGCTAGGAGGCTTGCCTGCTGCAATGAATGATGTTTGAGTTAATTGGCTGGAAGCTTAAATGAGAGAGCACAATGTAGCACAGCCCAAGCAGCTCTGCATACCTCATCTCAACACTCGCAGCTCAGCCCAGGCCTTTGGAGATGCAGAAAGAATCACCCCAGGGAAAGTTGTTGGAACCCAGAGGCCTGGAGAGAAGGCCAGCAGAGACCACCCTGTGCCTTCCCACGTGAGAAAGAACCTCAGTGGAAAGTTAGCTGCCTTTCCTCTGAAGAACTAACAAAATAAGTCCCCTTTTACTAAAAACCAATCTGTCTCTGGTGTGTTGCATTCCGGCAGCTAGCAAACTAGAACAACCTTCCAAAGAGTCTTTCTATGTGCCCATTTCCCACATTCCTATCAACATTTGTAATATACTGACTTTTCAATAATATTTTCCAGTTTTAAAAGTAAAAATGGCACCATCTTGTTTTAATATGAATTTCTGTAATGACTATGTTGAGCATTTTTCTTTTTGTTCTTTTTTATTTTTTGGTCATATGTATTGCTTTACTATCAATTTCTGACATTTCTTTTGCATTTTTCTTTCTTGAATTGTTTTTCTTATTGATTTGTAAATGTTCTTTATATGGTGGTGCTATTGACTCTTTCCTCCCATATACATGGAACCCTTTCTTTCTACTTTATAACTTACACTTTATTTTATAAAAGTTTTCTGATCTGCTGAAGAGTTTATGTCATATAAAGTTAAATCTATTAACTTCTGTGTTGGCTTCTGCTTTTGGAATCATGCTTAAAAAGGTTTTCCCTGTCCCCAAATAATACAAATATTCACCTAACATTCTCATATAATTTTGAGTTCTCAATTGTAAACCTTCATATTTTTTATTGTCTAGAACTGATTTTTATATATGATGAAGACGGAATTTAGCTCCAATTTCCCCCAGAGAGTTTGAACTTGTCATAATATATCAGTAATTTGATATGCCAACTTTCTTTTATACTAAATTTATATTAAGGTCATATATATATATATTGGGATATGTTTCTGCGTTTTCAATTATGTTCCATTGATCTGCCTATATTTTCCTATACTGACCCATTGTATGTTAATCATTGTACTCCTTTTTTTATTCCATTCTTGATATATAATCAATAACTCACAATATCATCACATAGTTGTATATTCATCATCATGATTATTTCTTAGAACACTTGCATCAATTCAGAAAAAGAAATAAAAAGAAAACAAAAAAAATCATACATACCTTATCCCTTACCCCTCCCTTTCATTATCACTAGCATTTCAATCTACTAAGTTTATTTTAACATTTGTTCCCTCTATTATTTATTTATTTTTAATCCATATGTTTTACTTGTCTGTCAATAAGGTAGATAAAAGGAGCATCAGACAAATGGTTTTCATAATCACATAGTCACATTGTAAACGCTAACATTATATCATTATACAATCATCTTCAAGAAATATGGCTACTGCTCTACATTTTCAGGCAGTTCCCTCCAGCCTTTCCATTACACCTTAACTAAAAAGGTGGTATCTACATAATACATAAGAATAACCTCCAGGATAACCTCTCAAATCTGTTTGGAATCTTTCAGCCATTGACGCTTTGTCTCATTTCACTCTTCCCACTTTTGGTCAAGAAGGTTTTCTCAATCCTTTGATGCTGAGTCCCAGCTCATTCTAGGATTTTGTCCCACATTGCCAGGAAGGTCCACACCCCTGGGAGTCATGTTCCATGTAGACAGGGGGAGGGCAGTGAGCTTGCTTGTTGTTTTGGCTGAGTGAGAGAGGCCACATCCGAGCAACAAAAGAGGTTCCATGGGGGTAACTCTTAGGCCTAATTTTATGTAGACTTATCCTATCCTTTGTGGGGTTAAGTTTCACATGAACAACCCCAAGATTGAGGGCTCAGCCTATTTCTTTAGTTGTCCCCATTGCTTGTGAGAATATCAAGAATTCTCCACTTGGGGAAGTGGAATTTTCCCCCTTTCTCACACAGTCTCTCAAGGGGACTTCGCAAATACTTTTTTATTCGCTGTTCAAATCACTCTGGGATTTATCAGGGCATCACTCTGGATGAACCTATAAAACCTCATGCCATACTCAAGGCTCCATGTACTTACAGTGTTCAATAAAGCTGTCCACATAAGTTATATTAGGAAATGCACTAATCAAAATATAAATTTTGTACCAAATAATCATTTTTTTGCTTTAGTCTCACATATAAGTTAAAGTTTTAAAATATTAATTACATCTATTTTCATCACCCTGCAGTATTGACATTCCTCTGTTCTTCCTCATGCAAAAACATTTTTACATTTGTACATTTAGTCACTACCATTATACACTCTAGGCATCCCTAGATTATGCCATCTCAGTCTTTATCGTATATCTTTCCTTCTGATTTCATTTGTGGCCCCAGGCCTCCTCCCTCTATCATTCTCACATTCAGCTCATTCAGTGTTCTAACATTATTGTATTACAGTTAGGTAGTATCGCACTATCCATTTCTGAATTTTTACAATCAGTCCTGTTGCACGATCTGTATCCCTTCAACTCCAATTACCCAATATCTATCCTATTTCTATCTCTTATTTGTCTCTGTTACCAACCGAAATTCTCCAAGTTCATTCATTAATATCAGTTTATATCAATAAGACCATACAGTATTTGTCCTTTTGTTCTTGGCCAATCTCACTCAGCATAATGTCCTTAAGGTGCATCCATGTTATTGCATACTTCATAACTTTATTCTCTTCTAGAGCTGCATAATATTCCATTGTATGTATATACCACAGCTTGTTTAGCCACTCATCTGTTGATGGATATTTGGGCTGACTCCATCTCTTGGCAATTGTAAATAATGCTGCTATAAACATTGGTGTGCAAATGTCCGTTTGTGTCCTGCCCTCATGTCCTCTAAGTAGATACGTAGCAGTGGTATTGCCGAGTTGTATGGCAATTCTACACTTAGCTTCCTGAGGAACCACCAAACTGCCTTCCACAGCGGTTGTACCATTAGACTTTCCACCAACATTGGATAAGTATGCCTCTTTCACCATATCCTGTCCAGCACTTGTCATTTTCTGTTTTATTGATAATGACCATTCTGGTGGGTATGAAATCATATCTCATTGTGGTTTTGATCTGCATTTCCCTAATAGTCAGGGAAGTTGAGCATCTTATCATATGCTTTTTGGCCATTGTATTTCCTCTTCTGAGATGTGTCTGCTCATGTATTTTGCCCATTTTGTAATTGGGTTGTCTGTCTTTTTGTTGTTGAGTTGAACAATCTCTTTATATATCTGGATACTAGACCTTTATTTGATACATCATTTCCAAATATTTTCTCCCATTGTGCAGACTGTCTTTTTTTTTTTTTTTTATTAACGGAAAAAAAAAAAAAGAAATTAACACAACATTTAGAAATCATACCATTCTACATATGCACTCAGTAATTCTTAACATCATCACATAGATGCATGATCATTGTTTCTTAGTACATTTGCATCGGTTTAGAGGAACTAGCAACACAACAGATAAAGATATAAAATGTTAATATAAAGAAAAGAAATAAAAGTAGTAGTAATAGTAAAAAACAACAACAACAAACAAACCAACAAGCAAACAAAAACAAAAAAAACCCTATAGCTCAGATGCAGCTTCATTCAGTATTTTAACATGATTACTTTACAATTAGGTATTATTGTGCTGTCCATTTTTGAGTTTTTGTATCTAGTCCTGTTGCACAGTCTGTATCCCTTCAGCTTCAATTACCCATTGTCTTACCCTGTTTCTAACTCCTGCTGAACTCTGTTACCAATGACATATTTCAAGTTTATTCTCGAATGTCCGTTCACATCAGTGGGACCATACAGTATTTGTCCTTTAGTTTTTGGCTGGATTCACTCAGCATAATATTCTCTAGGTCCATCCATGTTATTACATGGTTCATAAGTTTATCTTGTCTTAAAGCTGCATAATATTCCATCGTATGTATATACCACAGTTTGTTTAGCCACTCTTCTGTTGATGGAGATTTTGGCTGTTTCCATCTCTTTGCAATTGTAAATAACGCTGCTATAAACATTGGTGTGCAAATGTCCGTTTGTGTCTTTGCCCTTAAGTCCTTTGAGTAGATACCTAGCAATGGTATTGCTGGGTCGTATGGCAATTCTATATTCAGCTTTTTGAGGAACCGCCAAACTGCCTTCCACAGTGGTTGCACCCTTTGACATTCCCACCAACAGTGGATAAGTGTGCCTCTTTCTCCGCATCCTCTCCAGCACTTGTCATTTTCTGTTTTGTTGATAATGGCCATTCTGGTGGGTGTGAGATGATATCTCATTGTGGTTTTGATTTGCATTTCTCTAATGGCCAGGGACATTGAGCATCTCTTCATGTGCCTCTTGGCCATCCGTATTTCTTCTTCTGGTAGGTGTCTGTTTAAGTCTTTTTCCCATTTTGTAATTGGGTTGGCTGTCTTTTTGTTGTTGAGTTGAATAATCTCTTTATAAATTCTGGATACTAGACCTTTATCTGATATGTCGTTTCCAAATATTGTCTCCCATTGTGTAGGCTGTCTTTCTACTTTCTTGATGAAGTTCTCTGATGCACAAAAGTGTTTAATTTTGAGGAGCTCCCATTTATTTATTTCCTTCTTCAGTGTTCTTGCTTTAGGTTTAAGGTCCATAAAACCACCTCCAGTTGTAAGATCCATAAGATATCTCCCAACATTTTCCTCTATCTGTTTTATGGTCTTAGACCTAATGTTTAGATCTTTGATCCATTTTGAGTTAACTTTTGTATAGGGTGTGAGAGATGGGTCTTTTTTCATTCTTTTGCATATGGATATCCAGTTCTCTAGGCACCATTTATTGAAGAGACTGCTCTGTCCCAGGTGAGTTGGCTTGACTGCCTTATCAAAGATCAAATGTCCATAGATGAGAGGGTCTATATCTGAGCACTCTATTCGATTCCATTGGTCGATATATCTATCTTTATGCCAATACCATGCTGTTTTGACCACTGTGGCTTCATAATATGCCTTAAAGTCAGGTAGCGCGAGACCTCCAGCTTCGTTTTTTTTCCTCAAGATGTTTTTAGGAATTCGGGGCACCCTGCCCTTCCAGATAAATTTGCTTATTGGTTTTTCTATTTCTGAAAAATAAGTTGTTGGGATTTTGATTGGTATTGCATTGAATCTGTAAATCAATTTAGGTAGGATTGACATCTTAACTATATTTAGTCTTCCAATCCATGAACACGGTATGCCCTTCCATCTATTTAGGTCTTCTGTGATTTCTTTTAACAGTTTTTTGTAGTTTTCTTTATATAGGTTTTTTGTCTCTTTGGTTAAATTTATTCCTAGGTATTTTATTCTTTTAGTTGAGATTGTAAATGGGATTCGTTTCTTGATTTCCGCCTCAGCTTGTTCATTACTAGTGTATAGAAAAGCTACAGATTTTTGAATGTTGATCTTGTAGCCTGCTACTTTGCTGTACTCATTTATTAGCTCTAGTAATTTTGTTGTGGATTTTTCTGGGTTTTCTACATATAGTATCATATCATCTGCAAACAGTGATAGTTTTACTTCTTCCTTTCCAATTTTGATGCCTTGTATTTCTTTTTCTTGCCTAATTGCTCTGGCTAGAACTTCCAACACAATGTTGAATAATAGTGGTGATAGTGGACATCCTTGTCTTGTTCCTGATCTTAGGGGGAAAGTTTTCAATTTTTCCCCATTGAGGATGATATTAGCTGTGGGTTTTTCATATATTCCCTCTATCATTTTAAGGAAGTTCCCTTGTATTCCTATCTTTTGAAGTGTTTTCAGCAGGAAAGGATGTTGAATCTTGTCTGCAGACTGTCTTTTAACTTCCTTGACGAAGTTCTTTGATGCACAAAAGTGTTTAATTTTGAGGCATTCCCATTTATTTATTTACTTCTTCAATGTTTGTGCTTTGGGTGTAAGGTCTAGGAAACCACCTATTATTTTAAGATTTATAAGATATTTCCCTACATTTTCTTCCAACAGTTTTATGGTATTAGATCTAATGTTAAGGTCTTTGATCCATTCTGAGTTACTTTTTGTATAGAGTGTGAGATATGGATCCTCTTTCATTCTTTTGCATGTGGATATCCAGTTCTCTAGGCACCAATTATTGAAGAGTCTGTTTTGTTCCAAGTGAGTTGGCTTGACTGCATTATCAAAGATCAATTGTCCATAGATGAGAGGATCTATATTTGAACACTCTATTCAATTCCATTGGTCAGTATATCTCTCTTTATACCAGTACCATGCTGTTTTGACTACTGTAGCTTCATAATACACCTTAAAATCAGGTAGCATGAGACCTCCAACTTCATTTTTCTTTCTCAGGATATTTTTAGCTATTCGGGGTACCCTGCCCTTCGAGATAAATTTGGTCATTGGTTTTTCTATTTAGAAAAGTAAGTTTTTGAGATTTTAGTTGGTATTGCATTGAATCTGTAAATCAATTTAGGTGGAATTGACATCATAACTATATTTAGTCTTCCAATCCATGAACATGGTATGCCCTTCCATTTATTTAGGTCTTCTGTGATTTCTTTTAACAATTTCTTGTATTTTTCTTTGTATAAATCTTTTGTCTCTTTAGCTAAATTTTTTTTTTACATGGGCAGGCACCAGGAATTGAACCCGGGTCCTCTGGCATGGCAGGCAAGCATCCTTGTCTGCTGAGCCACCATGGCCTGCCCTCTTTAGTTAAATTTATACCTAAATATTTTATTCTCTTGGTTGCAATTATAAATGGAATTTTTTTCTTGATTTCCCCTTCAGATTGTTCATTACTAGTGCACAGAAACACTACAGATTTTTGAGTGTTAATCTTATAACCTGCCACTTTGTTGTACTCATTACTAGCTCTAGTAGTTTTGCTGTGGATTTTTCAGGGATTTCAATATATAGTATCATATTATCTGCAAAGAGTGCAAGTTTTACTTCTTCCTTTCCAATACTGATACTTTGTATTTCTTTTTCTTGTCTAATTGCTCTAGCTAGAACTTCCAACACAATGTTGAATAACAATGGTTATAGTGGACATCCTTGTCTTGTTTCTGATCTTAGGGGGGAAGTTTTCAGTTTTTCCCCATTGAGGATAATGTTAGCTGTGGGTTTTTCATATATTCCCTTTATCATGTTGAGGAAGTTCCCTTCATTTCCTATCCTTTGAAGTGTTTTCAACAAGAAAGAATGTTGAATTTTGTCAAATGCCCTTTCTGCATCAATCGAGATGATCATGTGGTTTTTCTGCTTTGATTGGTTGATATGGTGCATTACATGAATTTATTTTCTTGAACCATCCTTGCATACCTGGGATGAATCCTACTTGGTTATGGTGTATAATTCTTGTGGTACTGGCTTCAATTTGCAAGAATTTTGTTGAGGATTTTTGCATCTACATTCATAAGAGAGATTGGTCTGTAGTTTTCTTTTCTTGTAATATCTTTTTCTGGATTTGGTATTGAAGGTGATGTTGGTTTCATAGAACGAGTTAAGTAGTTTTCCCTCCTCTTCAATTTTTTTGAAGAGTTTCAGCAGGATTGGTACTAACTCTTTCTTGAATGTTTGGTAGAGTTCACATGTGAAGTCATCTGGTCCTGAACTTTTCTTTTGGGGAAGCTTCTTAATGACTGATCCAATTTCTTTACTTGTGATTGGTTTGTTGAAGTTGTCTATATCTTCTGTAGTCAATGTTGGTTGTTCATGCCTTTCTAGGAAGTTGTCCATTTCATCTACATTGTATGGCTTATTAGCATAGAGTTGTTCATAGTATCCTCTCTTTACTTCCTTTATTTCTGCGGGGTCAGTGGTTATATTTCCTCTTCCATTTCTGATTTTATTTATTTGCATCCTCTCTCTTCTTCTTTTTGTCAACCCTGCTAAGGGTTCATAAATCTTATTGATTTTCTCATAGAACCAACTTCTGGCTTTGTTGATTTTCTCGATTGTTTTCATATTCTTAATTTCATTTATTTCTGCTCTAATCTTTGTTATTTCTTTCCTTTTGCTTGCTTTGGGGTTAGTTTACTGTTCTTTCTCTAGTTCTTCCAAGTGGACAGTTAATTCCTCGATTTTTGCTCCTTCTTCTTTTTTGATATAGGCATTTAGGGAAATAAATTTCCCTCTTAGCACTGCCTTTGTTGCATCCCATAAATTTTGAAATGTTGTGTTTTCATTTTCATTTGCCTCAAGATATTTACTGATTTCTCTTGTAATTTCTTCCTTGACCCAATGGTTGTTTAAGAGTGTGTTGTTGAGCATCCATATATTTGTGAATTTTCTGTCACTCTGCCTATTATTGATTTCCAACTTCATTCCTTCATGATCTGAGAAAGTGTTTTGTATGATTTCAAGCTTTTAAAATTTATTGAGACTTGCTTTGTGACCCAGCATATGGTCTATCCTTGAGAATGATCCATAAGCACTTGAGAAAAAGTTGTATCCTGCTGTTGTGGGGTGTAATGTTCTATAAATGTCTGTTAAGTCTAGCTCATTTATTGCATTATTCAAATTCTCTGTTTCTTTATTGATCCTCTGTCTAGATGTTCTGTCCATTGATGAGAATAGGGAACTGAAGTCTACAACTATTATGGTAGATGTGTCTATTTCTCTTTTCAGTGTTTTCAATGTTTGCTTCATGTATTTTGGAGGATTCTGGGTTGGTGCATAGATATTTATGATAGTTATGTCTTCTTGTTGAATTGTTCCTTTTATTAATACATAGTGTCCTTCTTTGTCTCTTTTAACTGTTTTACATTTGAAGTCCAATTTGTTGGATATTAATATAGCTACTCCTGCTCTTTTCTGATTGTTATTTGTGTGAAATATCTTTTCCCAATCTTTCACTTTCAACCTATGTTTATCCTTGGGTCTAAGATGCATTTCCTGTAGACGGCATATAGATGGGTCCTGTTTTTTAATCCACTCTACCAGTCTATGTCTTTTGGTTGGGGAGTTTAATCCATTAACATTTAGTGTTATTACTGTAAGGGCAGTACTTTCTTCTACCATTTTGCCTTTTAGGTTTTATATGTCAAATCTAAGTTTTCTTCTTTTTACCTTTACTGACAGTCTTCATTTCTACACTCTTCTCCACACCTCTCTCTCCTGTCTTTTTCTATATGTCTCTAGTGCTCCCTTTACTATTTCTTGCAGTGCCAACCTCTTGGTCACAAATTCTCTCAGAGATTTTTTTGTCTGAAAATGTTTTCACTTCCCCCTCAATTTTGAAGGGCAATTCTGCTGGGTATAGAATCCTTAGTTGACAATTTTTCTCTTTTAGTAACTTAAATATATCATCCCACTACCTTCTTGCCTCCATGGTTTCTACTGAGAAATCTACACATAGTCTTATTGGGCTTCCCTTATGTATGTCTATTTGGATCTATTCTGTTTGGGGTATGCAGAACTTCTTGGATCTGTAATTTTAAGTCTTTCATAAGAGTTGGAAATTTTTTAGTGATAATTTCCTCCATTAGTTTTTCTCCTCCTTTTCCCTTCTCTTCTCTTTCTGGGACACCCACAACACATATATTTGTGCAGTTCATTTTGTCATTCAATTTCCTGAGTCCCTACTCATATTTTTCTATCCTTTTCTCTATATTTTCTTTTGCTTGTCAGATTTTAGATGACCCATCCTCATTAGTTCACTAATCCTATCTTCTTCCTTTTGAAATCTGACATTATAGGTTTCCATTGTTTTATTCATCTCTTCTACTGTGCTTTTCATTCCCATAAGTTCTGTGATTTTTTTTTTCAGACTTTTGATTTCATCTTTTTGTTCATTCCTTGACTTCTTTATATCCTCCCTCAATTCATGGATTTGATTTTTGGTGAGGTTTTCCATCTTTGTTTGAACACTCTGAATTAATTGTTTCAATCTTGTATCTCATTTGAATTGTTGGTTTGTTCCTTTGACTGAGCCATATCTTCAATTTTCCTAGTATGATTTGGGGTTTTTTGTTTTTGTTTTTTTTTTGCTGGCCTCTAGGCATTTAATTACCTTAATTAGTTTATTCTTGTTCTGGTTTGCTAGCTGCCAGAATGCAATATACCAGAAACAGAATGGATTTTAAAAGGGGGAATTCAATAAGTTGCTAGTTTACAATTATAAGGCTGAGAAAATGTCCCAGTTAAAACAAGTCTATAGAAATGTCCAATCATAGGCATCCATCCAAGAACAGATATCTTGGTTCAAGAAGGCCGATGAAGTTCAGGGTTTCTCTCTCAAGTGACAAGGCATATGGCGAACACAGTCAAGGCTTCTCTCTCGGCTGGAAGGGCACATGGTGAACATGGCATCATCTGCTAGCCTTCTCTCATGGCTTCTAGTTTCATGAAGCTCCCCAGGAGGCATTTTCCTTCTTCGTTTCTAAAGGTCGCTGGCTTGTGGACTCTCTGCTTCATGGTGCTGCAGCATTCTCTGCTCTCTCTGAATCTCCTCCATTCTCCAAAATGTTTTCTCTTTTATAGGACTTCAGAAATTTATCAAGAGCCACCCAAATGGGTGGAGACATGTCATCACCTAATCCATCTTAACAACCACTCTTGATTAAATCACATCTCCAGGGAGATGATCTGATTACAGTTTCAAACGTACAGTATTGAATAGGGATTATTCTGCCTTTACGAAATGGGATTTTGAATAAAACATGGCTTTTCTAGGGCCCATACATCCTTTCAAACCAGCACAATTCTGGAGATTGTTTTCACTTTTTTTTAACTAGGATTTTCTTGCTGGATGACTTTATTGTCTATCTGTTCTTTGACATTCAGTTCAGTTTATTCTAGACCTCTAGCTTAGATTTTGTTTAACAGATTTTCAATTCTTGCTTTCTTGTTTCTTGCCCTACCTGTAGGATGCCTTTTTTTTTTCCTCCTCATGAGGAGGGTCTACTTAGGTATTATAGACCCCAAACAGATTTTCCCAGACCAAACTGGCCTCCTCTCAGGAGGAAATTGTCACCTGTATCAGTTTTCCCTGTGGGTGAGACCCAGCAGGTTGTAAGACTTTCCTGTGAAGCCTCAGCATTCCATGTTTCCCCTATCCTGCCAAGCATGTGGTGCTTTTCTGCCCTTGGGTCCCACCAGCACAAGGTGATGCATATCTTTAACTTCAGCAGACTCTCCCTGCTGGGGGCGTGGCTGAGACAGAGGAGAGGTTGTAGGCTGGGTTTAATGGCTTCAGTTTTCCAGACCCTGGGGTCTGAATTCCTTGAAGGTCTGAATCCCTTGAGGGGCCCTGAGCTGGGCCCCACCTCTCTCCCCAGGGAAGACACAGGATCCAGGCAAACACTCAAGTAAGCTTAATTCAGCTTATGCCTGCAGCAGTTGGAGCCTGAGAAGCCCGGCAGCTGCATCCAAACAGTAGTCTAACCATAGAAACACAGCCACCAAAAAGAAAAAGAAAAATCCTTTTCAGAGCAGGACCCACATTCCTTGAGTTTGCTAATCAAGAGCTTAAGTTGGCATGTTGCTTTCTGTATCTCTGGGTCCTATGTTCCCCCTCCTTTCCTTCAGGGCCCAGACCCTTTTAAATTTAAAAACCTCTGTTTTTTTTTTTCTTTTTTTCTTTTTCTGTCAGCCATGCCCCCTCTGTGCCGGGACAAAAACCAGCAACCTCTGCTTATACTCAAGGTTCAGCTGAGCTGGGGGCTTATTTTTAGTAGTCAGAACTTGTTAATTAATTCCACAATTGGAGCTTGGTTGTGCTCAGCCCCTGCTGCTGGTAAAGTTTCTTATGTAAATATTCTATATTGCTTTTAATAGTGATTCTTAATTGCTCAGTCTTGGCCAATAAGGCAAGTGGTTGTCTTCGGATTGAAGTCACATTAATTCCCTCAGATCCAGGATAAAAATGAAGTATGTGTCAAGTTGCATCCCAAGTATATCAGTTTTTTATTTTTGCATGACAAATTACCATTGACTCAGTGACTTAAAATGCAACCCATTTTGTAGCTCACTGTTTTGTAGATCAAAAGTCCAGCACGGCGAGGATAGGTCTGTTCAGGGTCTCAGAAGACTAGAATCAAGGTGTTTGGGGGGAGGGGCATCGGCCATGGCAGCTTGGGGGCTCATGGTTCTCGGTGGGCTCACAGCTGGTCCAGCTTGTCCAGATTGGGGTACACTGTGTGTCTGGTCCCTGACGTGGTCCCAGCAGTTGTTCTGTACTGTTCCTGGCTATTTACTAGCTGCTCTGGAGGATAAACTAAATCCCACACCTCACTAAACCACCTTCTTGGTCCCAGCCCCCAATCATTGTACTCTCACCAAATTATTAAGTTGATTTGAAGACTCCCTCTTATTAATGCTTTTTTAAAAAACTAACTGTTATTGCTTGCTTATTCCTGCATATAAATTGAAATGCCCTAAAAGCACCTTTGAGGTTTTTATTGAAACTTAATTACATTTAGAAATTAACTTGGTGTACAATACCTCATTTCTATCTCCATACCCAAGAGCAATGCTTGAAACACAGCAAAAACTAAATGAATCATTATTGCTAGATTTAAGCAGATCACACTATTTTTGGTTTCACCTTTGTTCTAGTTTGCTAGTGCCAGAATGCAATATGCCAGAAATGGAATGACTTTTAAAAAGGGGGATTTAATAAGTTGCTAGTTTACAGTTCTAAGGCCAAGAAAATGTCCCAATTAAAACAAGTCTATAGAAATGTCCAATCTAAAGCACCCAGGGAAAGATACCTTAGTTCAAGAAGACTGATCAAGTTCAGGGTTTCTCTCTCAAGTGAGAAGGCACATGGCTAACACAGTCAGGGCTTCTCTCTTGGCTGGAAGGGCACATGGCAAGCATGGCATCATCTGCTAGCTTTCTCTCCTGGCTTCCCGTTTGATGAAGCTCCCTGGGAGGCACTCTCTTTTTTCATCTCTAAATGTCGCTAGGTCGCTGGCTGGTTCTCTCTGCTTCTCACAGCTATATTGTTTTTCTCTGCTCTTTCTGAATCTCCTTCCTTCTCCAAAATATTTCCTCTTCTATAGGACTTCAGAAACTAATCAAGACCCACCCAAATGGATGGAGACATGCCTCCAACTAATCCAGCTTAACAGCCACTCTTGATTAAATCACATTTCCAGGGAGATGATCTAATTACAGTTTCAAACATACAATGGTGAATAGGGATTAGAAGAAGCAGCTGCCTTTACAAAATGGGATTAGGATTAAAACGTGGCTTTTCTAGGGTACATACATCATTTCAAATCAGCACAACCTTATATAGTTTACTTCATTATCTTTGTCTGCTATAAGGCCATAAAATGTATACCCATATTTACATGTTTTTATTTTTAATATCTATATCAATAGAAATAATGAGGCAAACTGCCAAGATTCTTGTGGGCCACCTATATAAGATTAAATAAAAGAATATACATTAAGTTTTGCTCGTCAAGGCACAAATCGAATTCCTTTACTGTTGTTAGAGTCTTCTTGTAGTAAGAAAAAAAGTTAAATTAATCCCACCAACTGAGATTTGGATGAACAGTATTCTGAGATTTCTGGGTGAATCTCAAGATTTCCACCCCTGATGCACATACACCTTCAAATTATTCAGTGAAACAGTAACTAGGTGCCACTTTGAAGGGCTTGGCAGATGTAATTAAAGTTACAAATCAGAAGACTAAGAAAGAGAGATTATCCTGGGTGGGCCTGATCTAATCAGATGAGTCTTTTAAAGGGACAAGGCTCTTCCTGGGAAGGGGGTGAGATTAAGAGGGTGAAAGGGATTTACAATTACGGAGATTATCCATTGATAGTGTGATGATGGAGAGGGCCTCATGACAAGGGATGTGGGAACCTCTAGATGCTGAGAGCAGCCCCCAGCTGATGCCAACAAGAAAATGTAATTCTCAGTCCTACAATCAGAAGGAACTGAATTTTGCCACAATTTTGTAAGAATACAACCCACAAACACCTTGATTCTAGTCTCCTGAGACCCTGAACAGACCTATCCTCGCCATGCTGGACTTTTGATCTACAGAACGGTGAGCTACAAAATGGGTTGCATTTTAAGTCACTGAGTCAATGGTAATTTGTCATGCAAAAATAAAAAACTGATATACTTGGGATGCAACTTGACACATACTTCATTTTTATCCTGGATCTGAGGGAATTAATGTGACTTCAATCCGAAGACAACCACTTGCCTTATTGGCCAAGACTGAGCAATTAAGAATCACTATTAAAAGCAATATAGAATATTTACATAAGAAATTTCACTCACTAGAAGACACCCAATGATCCATTTATCATTACAATAACAGTATGTGTCAATGGCATCGTTCATATGCTGTCGTCTTTAATAATGAAAAGTAACATTTGGGCATTTTTCTTTCTTCATTTTAAAAAAGCCTCTAATTGTTCAGCAGCTAACTAGGTTTTAGGAGTTAAATGTTTTAAAGTGATTTCTTCTATACATTCCATTCCTCTCCACAGTCTACCTGATCCTCTAAGGCATACATGAAAGCAGTAGAAGAGTTTCATTTCTATACAGAGAATAAAGGTGTTTTTAAGGTTTTCTACCTTGGTCAAATAATTTCGGTCTTCCAATATAGGAAAACGTAAAATCAGATATATTAATATCTAATCTATAATGGAGAATCTGTGGGTAAATCTGACCTGTTCTACTGGATGTAGAAGTATCTCATAAGTATAAACATAGGATGTGCACACACACAAGTGGTAGCACAACAAAACCTAGATGAGAAAAGAAATGACTGTGGAAACCTTAGGCCTATGAGTACATTGCTTATTTTACAGCAAGCATGCTTGATTCTTTGGGGACTCCTCCAAAATTTAAGAGATCTCTTTAATTGGCTTAGTTGAGTTTCAAACAAGATTATTTTTCACAGTGGCAAGTTCCTGCTTTCTCCCTTGGTAGGGTAGCTCTGAAAATAAAAGAACTTTCTCTAGCAAACATCTCTTCTATCAGCAAAGAACAGTATAGCTTTCGGTCAATGACCTTAACCTCTCTTCCTCATTGGCCGGTCTTTCACAGGGATTAGTGGCTCTCCCAGTTGAGTCTCTACAGTAGCTTATCACCTCTGACAATGGAAAATCAGGGCTTAGAAGCTTCTTTTGAAAGGACAAACACAAATATCATCTATATGGTACATGTTTAGGATACCGGGACATCCTAATGTGTTTAAGGCTCTCTTAACCCTTTGTATCCTTTCATGCAAGCTCCTGGGATAAAAACAAACAAACAAAAAAAATGAATTTACTCTGTCTTTCAACTAAATTGAAACTACAGGATCCAGACTGATAACTACCATCAGGCCAGCCTCAAGGAAATGTCCTGTCACGTGCAGACATGAAATTGTATAGGTACTTCACAACGTAGGTGAGAGAAGGAGGACGTGATCCTACTTCTACACTCGAAATTCTCTTTCTTGGTTCAAGGAATGGGATGGGGTACTGCCCATGCATTCAAATAGCAACCGATCTATGTTGAATCATGGTTTTGCTGTAAACTCTTAGCATGACCATGGAGTCTAACAAAAGCATAACTTCTAAAAAAAAATCATTATACTGTAATAATGCCTTCAACTACAACTTTTATTAAATGCAAAAAGGAATCAAAATGGGACTAGGGCAGAAATTAATAGTTTTTATTTCCTACTGATTTTTAAATCTAAATTACTCATAACCCATGTAGCCATATTGATATGGAATTTGAATCCAAATTAAAATTTAAAGGCATTCTCAATATTAACTGTTTTAAAAAACTAAACAAAGGAAGGAAAAGGTCTGGACTTTTCCCTTTTTAAAATCCTTGTTGGAGGAATGACTGGAGTGATGCTCAGCCAAGATAACGGGAGGGATAACAAAGGTGTTACAGTGTTTTTAGCTTGGAAATCAACCCCTAAGCACTGCAAACATAAGGCACTCAAAGAGATCCAGGAGGATTATTTGTGACTCAGGTCTATTTCTTTTTCTTTTATTTTTAATTTATTTTTCTTTCTTTTATTTTTAACATCATGGAAATGACACCTTGTCTGTGCCCAGAGGCATGTCCTCAAAAATCTGGGCGAACTCTGTGCCTCTGTCCAGAAATTCACTCTCAGTTACGTTTATTCCTGATGAAACTTGAATGTTCTAAGATGCCTGAAACAATGAGCTTAATCTTGGAAAAAGAAAAACAGAAGTAAACTAGTGATCTCCTAATGAACATGGATATGTGCACTAATGAACTGATGAGTAATAATGTTGCTCTAATCAGAGATCAATCTCTTTAAAATAATCCACACAAGAATAGGGGATACAATGTTTTTTCTTCTTCTCTTTGCCACGTCCACATGCTCTGTGTAACTGATCTCATACAATTTTCACACTAAATCAGAAAGGTAGAATAGTACTATCCCCATTTTCCAGACAGGAAAACTGAGTCTCAGAGAGGTCAGATAACTTATTCAAAGTCATACAAGCCTGCAAATGGCAGCTCAGAAGTTTAGTCCATAATATCCTGCTCTTGATTTTACAACATGAGAACTTCCAGAAGAAAAGTTTCCCTCAAGTCAGACCTAATACACATAGCAGAAGACCCCACTTCAGCTTTTCAAAAGACACCGGATCAGAGAATTGGCAGAATATATCTGCTCTTAGTTCAAAATAGGAAGAAATATCTGAAAAATGGAATAAATTGTACCAAGAAATGGTGTTGATGAGTAAAGAATCAAAGAGATGGATTGAAAGAGAGGAAGAATTTAACATAAATGTAACATTGTACCTTAAATACTTTTCCTCTCTCTCCTCTGTCCTACCATGTTACCTAAAGTAGGGTGACCATATAATTTATCAAACTGGGATAACTCTTGAGAGTAAAAGAAGGCCCTATTAAAAATTATACTATAGCAACATACGTAATTAAGGACTTTTAAACGCTATCATATTTGTTCTATGGCAACTAGTTGCTTTCATGTTAGGGCTGATCATAAGCAAAACACCATGTGTTTTTAGTACTACCAAACCGCCTACAATTTCTAATTTTCCTTCTAAATCTGGCTTCTTCTGGTTTCCAAAATGTATCCTTAAGGAGGAAAGACATTATGAGGCATAATGTTTGAATATATTACCTTTCTAGGAATATTTATGTTTAACACAAAACTATTTCCCAAGCTAAAGGAATGAATTTCTAACTGTAGAGTATTAGGTATAAGCAGCACAGGTGTTTGGAGAGACCAAGAGGCTCCTTGGCACCAGTTAAAACAAACTACAAATCCCTACTTACCACTTCCAGCTACAAATACAGCTAAGTCTGATTTCAGGGATAAAACCAAGGTTACCTGGAAATGAGATATTGACCAATTCAGTTGAAGTTGTAAAATATAAGCCAGAGGAAACTTTGCAGGTCACAGCTCTTTATTTATTTTTTTTTATGGATGATCTGAAAAGTTGTCATCAAGAAAATGGTTGTAGTGAATAGTTGTCTTTCTTGTAGCAGAAAGCCGGAGTGCTCCATCAAAACAAATTGCTCAATCTAGTCTGCAAGAGGACTATTTTGAATGAAGAATTCTGAAATCAGGCTAATCTTACGCACAAGAGAACAGGTATTTACCTAGGATCATGAGTGGCCCAGACTAAATATTGAGATGTTTAATAGATTCAGTCATGAATGGATGAGTGTGTAAATGACCACAGGTGAGCCTGTTAATTAGACACTGATTAGGTGTCTGTCCAGAGCATCTGACTCCAAAATACGTACTCTTTCAACTGCACAAGACTCAATGCCGTGCTCTGAAAAGTAGCTGTGTTATACAGAGAAAACTATTAAAACAAAACAAAATAAAATCTGCACCCCATAAAACTTTTCACCTCAATTAGAGAAAGGAGAGAAAGAGATTTATAAAGACAGTAGTGGGGAAATAGGAAATTTGGGTTTAGATATGAACACACCCATGAAATAGAAAGTAAGAATTATTTCTTAGATTAGAAAGATGAATAAAAAAATGAAATGCTTTAAAGTGGAGTAATAATATAAAGATGTTTGAGTAGAAAAGACAAAAGAATGTCCATTTTTTAAATTTAGTAACTATAAATAAATGCTTTATACAACACTTCTGTCAAAAAATATTAAATGAAACCATGTAACAAATAAAGGGTTACAAACAACAGGGCTTGAAAGATGGAAGAAAGAAGCACCAATGCTAAGAATAAAATGCACAAACTAGTAGCACATATGAGGAAGAGACGAGACTTAGCTGCAAAATACATGAAGGTTGATAAAACAGTGCAGAATCAGCAAAGGAAACGTGACTTGAAGTAACAGATAAGCAACAAGAATCTGTCCGAGAGAAAATCCAACCATGACATTTTAAAATTAAGCATAATTAGATGGAAGGCAAGCAAACAGCTGAAGTGATGGCGGCAAATACACAAGACCATGCACAAAAACTAATGATAATAAAAGAACAAAGAGCAGAAAGAAGAAAAATGGAAACAAATACAAAGAAAAGAGTAACAATTTTTATTCAGGAAATTCTACCCTAAAACTTCCCATTTCCATACGCTTGCTCTGTAAAAGAACCAGACACACAACTCTTTTCCCAGACATTGAGAATGTCTTTGCCCCCAGACATAACCCCTAAACCCCCCCTTACAAAAATTCTCCTCTGTGTGCAACCATCTCCTGGGAAAAGCAACTGTTCAGGCAGCAGTGCCTGGGTTGGTCCTTCATTAGAATAGTTCCCACAGGCATGTGTCCTGTAATACACAGGAATCCCATATGGCGCAATCTGGATCTCGTAGAGGTGAAATCTGCATAAAGTAGGACGAAGCCAGGGCTAACAACAAAAGCAGAGACATGCACGCAATGACACTGGCTTCATGCCCTCTGACCCAGCTCTGTGCCTGTTCCCACACTTCATAAAGCCAGACAAGTGTGTCCGAGGGCCTGTAGGTAGCAGCAGTCTGTCACAGGCTGAGGACTCGGCGGAAAGGAAGCCCAAAATTAGTCCCCCAATAGTGTGTGGATCAATTTTAAGGCAGTGCCCTGTCATCCAGAAAGAAACCTACATGTGGCTGCAATTAACCCTGTAAGCATGTGTTTAGCATTGCCAAGCAAATGACCGTGTCTGGAGATGACCAAAGCAAAACACTCCTCTAATATCTGAAGATAACAGACTAACTCAGTTGTCTGCAATTTGTAACTAAGACTAATAGACTCAACTAGTAAAGAAAGGTTGTGTGTGTGTGTGTGTGTGTGTGTGTGTGTGAGTGTGTGTTTGGAGGAGCATAGTCTTTGTGGTTTGTTATTACTGTTGTTTGTTTTCTTGTGTCACTGTTGTCATTGCTTTAATTAAACCCACTTTGAAATAAAGCTATGTTTACACCTACAATTTCTGGGAAAATAGACTGCCAAAGATTATAAATAAGTTAAGGACACATTATAGTATTGTAAATTATTAGGAAAATATTCATAAACTTAAACATGGTAACTAACAAGCATCTCTTAGAAGCCATAGAAAGACACACACACAGGTTGGCATTATTTCCCAACTTCTCAGTGTAAGAATGTGAGGACAAAGCTACCCTCCCAACTTGAAAGTCAGATCTCTTAATTGTGCAAGTATTTGTGCTTTGCTTGAGGCTCTTTGAATGAAAGAAACTAGAAACATGGAAAAAGTGTGAATTTACCATTCTTGGTACCAGCCATTTATTCTATAGTTGGCATTTTTCAATTACAATTGAAAAATACATGAAAAATTAGGACTAAAATTTGACATTTAAATTTAGGGGTAGGCGTTTTATTTTTTGAAATGAAAAGCCTCTACAATTTTCCTAATTTATTTTCTACATACATTTTAAGGTCTCCAACGAAAAGAGCTTAGGTAAGGCCAGAAGAAACACAATTTCAAAAATTCCTTGTTCAACTTTCTTCTTATTTGGTTTGAGAAAAAAATATGATTATTTGAAAGTCTTTATTGTAATGGGAAAAAAATTTAAACTTTCCCCAGCATGGTTTTTTGATGTCCATTGCATGCTTGAAAAGAAATAAGGGCTCCTTGAAAGTTCATTGTATTATTCAGAGACAGGGGAAACTCTCTTTGCGTCCTGGGCTCCTACAAAACAGCATGCAGGCGCCTCCTAACTCATCAGCTCTCTCAGCACCATGGGTTCTCATCCAATAAAACATCACCGTTCTGGAATTTTGGGTTTTGATTTGCTTTTAGCGTCACATATGACACAAAATCCGGGCAAACTGTCTCACTCGAACTTGAAGACAAACCACTCACAAAGTGACAAAAGAAAGCTGCTGATGGGGCACGAAAAGACAATGGAATTCATTGGTTATAAGGTTGCAAATTGTCGTTGTAAATGCCCAATAGCCTATTTTGGTGGACACTTGGCAGGGCTGCCAAACCACAGTGTTCTGCAGCCCAGCCCAGCCTGCCCAACCCCACTCCCCACAGCCAGCGCTGCTACGGCCTCCAATTCCTATTTTGTCAGAAAAGTCTGACTGATTGATTCATTGTGGGATGGACAGTTAAGTTAAGAAAGAAAGAAGGGATGGGGGAGATGGGGGAGAGAAAATTAGGATGATTGTTTTTTAACATACTTAGTATAGTATCGACTTTGGAATCACGGGAGGGATTATTTTTGTCTGTTTTTGGTTATTTGTTGGTTGTTTTCTGAATTGAAATATAATCCTATTTTTAAGCAAGAATATTGTTTAAATATTACATTGTAAGCAATTGTGAGCATATTATATTATCTTCTAATGCTTTTTAAGCATATTATATTGCCCTCAAATCCAAGCAAAATAATTTGATACCTCTGTTTCCTAGGTGGTGTTTATCAACAGTGCCACAGGATGAGTTTAGTAAAAACGGCTTCTAATCTAGTGTTATCTTCTTTTATCAAGTAATTTAAATTTAAAATATATGGCGACATCTGTAAATAGATACAAGTCCATACCTACAATACGTGTTTTGTTAAGGCGAATGTTCATATAAAATGTTTGGGAACATCTCGTGTGTTGTGATGCCTTTGGACTCAGCTTCTAGGGGGTCTGCTGGTGTGAGATGATTTGAAGGATACTGGGACTACCCCCATCAAAATCAATCTCCTCCACTGGGGATGCCTGGAATTCTGTCACTAAATATTGCATTTCTTGGTGTTATGAGACACCACTCCAAGTACCTGCTTTTATGACGTAGATGTGCAATGAGGAGGCTCTAAGTGACATCTCTAATATTAATTAGTGATATTAATGAGGGTGTCAGAACACTGCTTACCTGGAATGGGAGGGGTCTGTGGAAGAAGGCAACAAGAGCCAACCCTGAAAAGCATGAGGATTCACTAACGGCAGAGACGCCCACCTCACCTTTTTACTTGAAAGCAGTTAGTTGTGAGCATAAAACCGCAGTAAGGCCAGGGGCAACCTCCATCCTGGGCAGGGAAAGATGATCATGTCCACCTCCCCACAGCACCCCGTGATGAGCCCACGGAGATCATGCTACGGTCCGTCTAGATGCAATGCTGAGGGGGGTTTCCGTATTATTTGGAAACTTATACTTTCATCCTATAAAACTAATGAAGTTCAAATTGGAATTTAAAGCCACTCTGTATTTTTAAAACAGATGTCAATCTCTTCACCTGTGTCCTCAGATGAAAACAAGGCCCGGTGGTCTCCTCACCACCCACGACGTTCCCAATCCTTGGCCTGCCCTCTTCCTTCCATCCACTAAAACCATCAACTTTTCAGTTAACCATCTTGAGAACCCACATTTCTCACTTTTGAGCTTGACTGTTTCCCATCGTAACAGTGCTCTCTTCACAGAAAGCATTTTTAGAATACAGAAAAGAAACGTTCACTTCTTTGGGGGCATTCCTTACAATCACACCCTCCCTAAAACCCAACACCTAAAACAATTAATGGAATGACCTCATGCAGACGCTTTCTGCCCCACTGTCCTGGAGAGTTGCTGCAAATTCTGAGGGCCGCCTTCTCTCCCAGCCTCCCATCCCATCACCTCAGCAACAGAAACCCTCGGATGCACAGGTCCTGCCACCGAGGCTTTGACAAGCACACAATCCCCATGGGTGGTCTGGCTTTTACAAGTGTTTGGGCACAATTACATTAATATTGTCTTTTTTTTCAAGCAGCTGATCTTTCTATGCTCCCATGGAAAAAAATCACCATACCAGGTTCCTGCTTTCTAAAATCTAGGAAATCCAAATTCTGCACATTTTCAGATTGTTGTTAACTCTCCGATTCCAAATACACTTCTGCCATCCAGTCAAAAGCTATGCATTGTATTCATGTTTTCAGCTCTGCTGTCCTCAGAGCATCTCCATGCTTTGTTGCACTGCATTGATATTTAGTGTCCTGTCAGTTCCCCGGTGGCAAGGAGTGCAACCAAATGGTTTGCTACTTAATCGGCACAAACTTCTAGCACTTAGAAATCAGCTCAGAGAAGTTTCCTGACCACAGTATCAAAATGCTTTCTAAATATGTAAAATTGCCTAGCCTATTGACAAGCTAGATGTGTTTTTCAATTTTTTTCTATTAAAAACAAAACAATATTTCAAGAGCCAGCTTTATGTTGATATCTGCAAATGAAGCTAATTCAATTCAAATGAGACACTGGGCACATTTTCACATAACAGGTAGTACAGAGTCTCAGAAAATATTTAAATATTTTCTTCATGATTGGAGCGAAACATTATTTGCAAGAGCCATAACCTGAAGGCAAAAATGCCTAATTCACTGGTAGATTATTAAAAAGCAGCAGGATGTACTCAAAATAAAAGGCCTTTAGTTCTTCAGACTGAGGTGACTAGGTAAGGAGAGAAACAGCAGGACTTTTCAAGGGTTCTTTCTGAGGTCTGAGTTCTGAGAAAGTTGTAAAGCCTCCTTAAAGTTCCGGTGGTGAAGGAAAAAAGCTACTAAATTAAATTGATTCCTTTTAAAGGGAGGGAAAGAAGAGTGAACAGTGAATTATTCCAAGGCTCCATTAATAAAAATGTGTGTGTGTGTGTGTGTTTAAGTAGCAGCTTTTCACAAAACACAAATAGGTGAGACAACTCCAAAGGAACTCTAAAGTGGAGGGAAAGGGGACATGAAAACCCAGTTTGGAGACCTATCCAACAACTCTTGAACATCCTGTTACCAGGAAAAGCCCATCCACCTCCTGTTTCATGATGCTGCATGTGCTGCATGCTCTACCTCCTCCTTCCCAGAGATATCCTTTTTCCCTCCTTTGTTCTGTCCAGGCTCCGTTTTCCTCTTTCTTCCCTTCCTGGTAACCTCTGCTGTTCTTCAGCAAACTCTTGCTCCGTGCCACAACCTTGCCTGTGTTCTTTCAGGTCAGAGCTCCTTGAACTTCTCCCTGACCCTGACTCTCCTTCTGGCTTCATTCTAGTTCCAGAGTTACTGGCCCCAGGGCTTCCTGGCAGGCTCCTGGGAGGATTTGGGTCAGTGTCAGCATAACTAACCAACCTGATCAGTGCACGTAAGCCCCTTACTGATAGCGTCTTCCCAGGGGTAGAAAGCGTGAGTCAATTTTGAACTGGAAAATTTTGCATGGTTTTCCAAATGTCCTCAATGTATTCTCCTGTTTCACGTGATTATCACTTTGCAGCCTGCTGCTGGCTACCTAAATCCCATGCAAATCGCCTGGAAGACGCAGGCTCGGTGAGAAACACCCTCCCACACGTACAATTAGAACCAAGCATTATCCTAGACAAATCTAGCTCTAAGAAATGAAAAAGGGAGGTTATTACTATTTTTAATATTAATAGCGACTATTAACCGTTAATTTAGCCTAAATCATCTGCAAGGGAAATCTGTGCCTCTCGCTTGTTAGGGGAACGGAGTGCATGATAATGTTCTGTTGGGTGCTATGTGGCATACTCAGTTGCTAGGTTACCCAGAGCATCAGGAATTCAGGGAACAATGTACTTATATCTTTTTCAATTTTGAAAAATAAAATAGGTATTGACATAAAATACAGTGTGGCACTGAAGTAATTTTGTAGTGGCGAGATCAGAGGAAGGAGGCCTTTCATCTCAGTGACAGCAGTTTACTCCTCGTTGTGACTGTCGAGGGCAGTGGCAGGACAGCACAACAGGATGTCAGTCTCTGGCAGAATGCTTGTGGTCCCTGTACCCCAGCAACTGCTGCTTGAGGCCGGCTCCCCAAAGCCATCCAGCAGCTGCTGTTCTGAGCTGTGTCAACGGGTCCTACAGAAACCCATGACAGGTCCAGTGATGTATGGGCCTGCAAGGGAACAGCCAAGGCTTTCATGTTAAGAACAAATATGATAGATCTGGCCAGCGTCTCAGCCAGCCGGGGCCATGCCAGGGCTTTTTTTTTATTTTTATTTTTTTATGATTATTATTATTATCACCTTCTTACTCAGAGATAATGTCATAATTTACAGTCAGGCATTGTGTGACCCAAATGATTGATGCCACTTGGACATGAATTGGTGGGGTTAATAATGGTCCTTCAGTGAGGCCCAGCGTGGGAGGAAGCACTCTCAGAAAGGCTGCCTTCACTCTGATATTCTGTTCAAGACAGGAAGGTGGGCTTCTGGGAGCCAACACTCCATCATGCTCTACTTGTGAAAGCATCCCCTGGGTCCTGTTGAAAACCAGGGATGGGGACATCTCAAAAGCTCCTTTCTGTTCTTTCCAAAAAGTACTTTCGATTTTGTTTCACCTTCAGCAGTAGATGTCACCACAGAAGCTCCAATGACAGGTGCAGTCTTAATTCTCTAATGAAATAAGAGATAGTCTTGAAGGGTATGTATCAAGATTCCAGGCAAAGAATCTGCTCCATTCCCTGCAGCATTATTCAGTAAAAACCCAAACTGGGATGAAGTGCTTCCAACTCTTCAGTCAATTCATCATGGCCTTACATTAAATGTCTACAATCAGAGATAGTGCTAAATGCTGATAGGAGTCAACAATGACTAAGATAATCCTCTTGTCTTTAGGATGCTCAAGACCTACTGGAGATGCTGTAATATATTTAAAGAAAGAAGAAAGCAAGAGGAGGAAGATTATCATTTATTTTATACCTATGTGGTAGATACTGCAATGCATTTTCATAAAATTTAGAGAAATTAAATCTAAAACAATGTTAAGTCTCTTACCTAAGATGACACAATGAATGGAGTATCAGGATTCTTACCCAGATCTCTCTGATTCCAGAGTCTTCAGTCTTTCTCTTGCTCTGTGAGCCCTGTGTAGAGAAAAAAGTATATGATGAGGACAATTTTTCAAACTTCAACACAAAGTACTATAAGAATTAAGGAAAAGAAAGTTGCCTTCTGCATGAAGCCATCAGAGAAGTCTTCAAAAAAGGAATGGTGAAAATGTGGACCTTGAAGGATGAGACAATTTCGATGGAAGGAGAAGGCACATATCTAATCCCACTAGAAATCATGTCGTGAGCTATTTTTGTTTGGAGAGTCACTACACCTTTGTTTCTAGCACTGCCAAAAAAGGAGAACTACTCTTAAAAATGATTAAACTTGGACAGCTTAAGCCATTAAGTAGCAACATTCATTTTTCTCAAACAATGCAGTTCACCTGTCCCTCTGAAACAGGTTATTAAGCTATCACTGTATAAGCATCATTCATCTTGAATTTCCTTTTTGACTTTATACTTACATCTAGTAATACCTTTGCTCCAAAGGCCCTAAAGCGCTTTACAAAGAGATGATACTATTACTATTTTACTGACAATGACACTAAATTGTATACACTGAATCTAACATCCTCTATTTCTGGTATTATCAATGTATTATTTTTTATGAACAGACAAAACATAAACATAGTGAGTTTTCTCAGGTAATGAAATAAGACAGATTTATAAATACACAGTAGGTATGCAGTAAACAGTGAATAAAATGAACTCTAACGACACACCAGCATCCTCAAAAGCAACTAAGCTGAGAGTCCCACTACTTTCGATTCTGAATCTGTTAAAATTGCCAATTTTCAATAGGCCTCTGTAGCCAAAACAGGAAGGTCCAAAGTCTTCAGTCTAGCTTCTAGGATTGTTCTACAATTTGACCCTAATCTGAAACTACATTTCCCAAATGTATAGTTCTGGGTTCATTAGTGTGGTGGTTTGAAGCTGTATGTACCTCAGAAAAAACATGTTCTTAAATCAAATCCATTCCTGCAGGAGTAAACTTTCGGTGAGACTACTTCAGTTAAGGTTGAACAATCTTATTAATGACGGGACTTAAACCTATTACTGGAGTTCTTTAGAGACAGAAAAAATACAGACGGAGAAAGAAATGCCTGAAACAAGAAGCTGAAATCAACGAAACCCAGAAAAGAAAGGAGAGACCAGCAGATTCCGCCATGCACCTTGCCATGCAGCAGGGGAGCAGGACGGCCAACAGCCATCTTCCTTAGGAAGAAAGCTTCTCCTTGATGATGCCTTGATTTTGACATATTTCTCAGCCTGAACTGCAAGCTAATAAATTCCCATTGTCCAGGCTGAACCATTTCATAGTATTTGCCTCCAGCAGCCTAGAAACTAAAACAGTTGGCCACAAAAGAAAGTTCCATGGAATTTGGAAGCCAGAAGTGAAGCAGAAGCCATTCCATTCTGTGCAGGGTGCCATGTTCCACTGCCACTGCCATGCGCTGATGTTGATCTGCTGGTTCACCTCTCATCCTGCAGCTGGACACTCACATGGCCAAAGCTGGAGGTTGGAGAGATGTGGGATCCAGTCTATGCTCATGGGTTCCAATGGGTTTGCTCTCTTCCTTTTTACATCCGGCTTCTCTTCCCAACTGTCAGTCCTGCTGACTGTAGGTCCACCCCCAGAAGCTGACAACAGCCTTCCATGGACTCCTTCCCCTTCTCCTACAATTAGATGCGGTCTAATTCCAGTAAACACAAAAACACCTTATTTCATGTCATTCACAGCATGCCTCCTTCCTTAAAATACCCTAATGAAGACCCTAACCTATATACATTTACTGTTTTTATATCCAGCTCCTCCTTTCATACATCATACTTCAAAGAGAACTTACTCAATTTCATTCTATTGCTTCCTCCTAGGATGCCATTCCTTGCTTCCTTACTTTTGCAATAATAATAATAGCTAACATTTACATAGAACTTACTTTGTGCTAGAAACTTTTCTGCGTGCTTAATATACTAACCTATTTAATCCTCACAACAACCTTGTAAGGGGTACTATTTCTATGTTGATCATAGTGGTGAGGAAATTAAGGCTCAGAGAAGTTAATTAACTCGCTAACGGTCCCATAGCTCGTAAATGGTGGCACCAGGAATTCAGCCCAGTCAGTCTGGTTTACATTCTATATAGCCTATATGAAAGGTATGCTGTGATAACAGACAAACACCCTATTCAGTGGTTTAACACAATAAAGTGTATTTCTTATGCAAAGTCAGATGTTTAAGTCAGACACTTTCTCCACCATCTGGAATCTGGTCCCCAAGGTTGCTACTAAAGAGAAAGAACCATGTGATTTTGTTGGGTGATTTTAAGGGCCAGGCCTGCATATGACTTAAATCACTTGCACGTACACTCCACTGGCCACAATCCAGCTTCCAGGCCCAATCCAATTGCAAAGAAGTCTACAAAGTGTGGAAGAGTTCATGAATATTAGCCAACCACTGAGAGTCTCTGTCATACTTACCCTTCAAAATCCACCTTCCTCCATGGAAACTGCCTTTACTGGGATTTCCAGAAGGTAAACACATGAACTTAATCCACTAAGCCTAACTAGCTGTTCTGTCCATGTACACACCTTCTTTACCCCAATAGAGGGTAAATTCCTTGAAGGCAGCTATCGTAACTTATTCTGCCTTCCATCTCCTATTAGGTCTCTTGCATGTAACAGGCTCTTAACAATTGTCTGTTTTATTGGAGAGTTGGAAAACTCCCTGAAACTGCCTCAGAAACTCACAGAATCTACTTCCTTTCAAGGTACCTGAATACCTTTTTTTTAAAGAATGAAACATTTAGATAAGACCTTCAGTCACCAATTCCAGGAACTGTGTAAACCAGCCTTTAAATCTCCTCATCTCGTTGTTTACATTTTCATTGACCAAATAAATGTGTTTCATTCAACCTCTGCTTTTTTTAACCAAATGCCAAAAACAGTGAAATAAGAGACAAAAGACCTCTATTATTTCAAACTATTAAAGCTGAAGCCAAGCAGAATTGCATGGTAGAACTTTGACAGAAAAATGTAGTTATCTCCTAAAACAATTTTGCTCTCAGCCTTTAGGTTGAACACCTGCCTGTTGTAATTGGAATGTTCTTGACATCAAAAATATTTAGAAGTGGGCGGGCCACTGTGGCTCAGCAGCCAAGAATGCTTGCCTGCCATGCCAGAGGACCCGGGTTCGTTTCCCGGTACCTGCCCATGTAAAAAAAAATAATAATAATAATAATAAATACTTAGAAGAGAGTGACCCTGTATTTTAGTGATGTTTTATAATGATCTCCTGAATATTGACTGCTTGCACAACTAAGAATGAGCTAGAACACACAAAAATAGAGATAACGACTTAAAAGAGCAAAGTATAAAGCTACATCTGTTTTCTATGACACAGAGATTATTTTTATGTCCTCAACACTTTCTTCTTCATAGCTTCTTCTGTGTATCTATATATATCTTTTAAAATTGTTCTTCCCCATTGGGACATCATTTTAGGCTGAGATTTTCAAATATGTTATTTTCACTGCTGCTGTTTTGTTTTATGTATTTTAATTGAAGTTTTAAATTTTGTACTTGCACCCCATGGAGTAATAACTACAAAGGGTATGATTTTATTAATTGAAAAAATAAATTTTAAAACAATGCCCTAAATAAGTTAGGCAACTAGATTATAGATGGACTAGTGTCTCCGTGCGTTTTTAAATATATATAGGAATCTTTTTAGATGGAATGGTAAAATAAAAGACTAAACTACTTTCACAAAAAGGATTATATCCTTGAACTAGTTATAAGGTGAATTTTGAAAGGGAGAATTTCACTGAGATTGTAATGTCATTGTCCACAGTCATTGAGTAACCACTGTATGCCAGGCATTCTGCTAGACACAAGGGAAAAAAAGGATGACAAAACTAAAATAACTTGCCTTCAGGGAGTTGGCAATCAAGAGACAGACACACAAACAGTTGCAAAATAATGTGAAAACTGCTAAAGCATATCTAGATATGGGGATCCACAGGAGCAGAAAATAGAGAACTTGAGCTAAGACTTGCAAGACAGTTAGGCATATCCAGGAAGCCAAAAACTGGAGTGGGAATTCCAGAAGGAGAGAGCAAATGAGCAGAGCACACAGCAAGGAACCATTCCATATGGCTGGGGAGTGATGAGGCTAGTGAGGGGATGGAGAGGGAAAAAGGAAGTAGAAAGATAAACAAGAGCCAGGCTATGAAGCACCTTATATGCCATGCTAAGGAGCTTGGATAGACAACAGGCAATGAGAAATACTTAGATGGTTTTACATACTAGAGTAAGGACATCAGATACCTATTTTAGAAAAGTCACAATGATCTGAAGGATGAAACTATAAGGGGACAAGCATGGTCATAGAGGGACTATCTAGGAGAGAAATGATAAGGCCTTGAAGTAAGGCTATAGCAGAGGGAGTGGGAGACAAAGTTAGACTATATGTAGGAGCTAGAATTGATAGGAGTTTCTGACTGATTAGATGAAAGGCATGAAAGAAATGCAGTTGAGGATGACCAAGACAATTCTGACTTGGGTGTCTATGAAGATGGTGGCTGCATTCACTGAGATAGGAAATAGACGGGAGAAATTGGTAGGTTGGAGAAAATGGAACACATGCACACCATAAAATATAAAACAGAGAGGAACAAGTAGGGTGAGAGGAACAGGAAAGAAAAGATCAATGGTTTCAAGACCTCGATGGGATAAAAAAAAAGTACCTTTGGGGGAGGGAATGAGCAACGAAGGAATTGGCAGGATGTAGACTGTGGACAGAGATTGGCAAAACCTCAATAAGTATAGGGGACTGATCTGTAAGTCAAAATATAAACAGTAGGAAAGAAGAACAGGAGATGGTGAAGCCAAGTACTACAAACCAAAGGAATGTAATTAATTAAACAAGATCAAGAGTAAAGCCCAAGCAATAGCAAATTCAGGAAAAAAAATTGTCACTTAACTAAGTCATCAAAGTAGTTCATTCCCTCAACTGATTGCCTAATTGAGGTGATCAATTAATTGTACCAAAACAGATGATTTAGTTGTTATAGTAAATAATAAGGATTTTCTCAAGAGTAAAAATAATGCATATATACCCTAAAAAGTTTCAGGGAAGGCACTTAGCATGGCGAAAAAATGCTTCAACGTGTTTTGTCCTAACTAAATTTTTTCTCTTAACATTAATTATCTTATCAATGAAGTATTCAGTTTGTGTGGTAGCATCGTAGTCCTCCACCTAATTTAACTATTTAGATTAGAGACCATTGTCATTCTCATGTGTTATTTGGTTAAGCTTGGTAAAGCAGTAAGGTCCATCAATTTGTTTGGTCTAAGAAGCTAATTGTCTTTAACTTAATTTTGATGTCTTAAGAGCTTCTAATAAATGTAAAATAAATATACTATTTCATTAAAATTAGAAAAATTACCAGAGACAGAAGTGACTAACTTGCTCATCACAGATGACCATAAATCACCCTGGCTGTGCATTCGTCATGTCATCATTTTCAGAAGTGTTCCATGAGAGTCTCTTCCCCTGTCCTTTGGTCTCCATGAGGTAGTTTTCCATAAGCACTCGTCCCTTCTTGCTCTGCTTCATTTTTATCCTCATCAGGAAGAAGACCCTACTTACTCCTGAAACAGGGAGAAGTCCGAGGCATGTGCCACTCAGTTTCTCCTTCCTAGGAGCCAGTATACCCCTGTTGTACAGGGACAGGCCCCACGTGACCTCCTCTGGCCTGGCGCTGCCTGTGGCTGGGTGGGTAGAATCGAATTCTGCAGTACGACCACAGGAACCCCAGTGTGGCACATATCCTCCACGTGACTATCTTCTTCTTATCTTTCAAATGATCCCACTCAGACTGGGAAAGGGACTGCGTTCAAATCCCAGAAAGCTTGTGTTATGGGTTGTGTCATGTTCCCCACAAAGGCATGTTCAATTCCTCACCCTAGGTCCTGTGGATGAGAAACTATCTGTAGAATCTTGGATGACCTATTAAGATGAGGCCAGAATGAATTAGAATGGGCTTTAATTCAAATGACTGGAGTCATTATAAGCAAAGGAAATTTCAGTATGGTAGTAAGATTGAAGATACAGGCGGGAGCTCACCAGATAACAGAGGCAATGGTGATTATTCAGCAAGCCACCACCGAACGCCACCGAGTTCAAACCAAATATGGTCTGCTACTCCCTTGATTTGGGATTTCTGGCCTCCATGACCATGTGACAATAACTTCTTGTGGTTTAAGCCAACCAGGCTATGGTATTTGTTATAGCAGCCCTGACAAACCAAGACAGGTGGTATCTGCTTTAAATATGTCTCAGGAGACCAGAACTTAAGGCAGTTTATTATCAGACAAAATTCTGACAGTTTCTAAGCTTTTGTCTTTGTCGATTCATATGTTAATTACATGGATAAAATAAACAAAAAGGAAATGTAGGTCTTAATTAACTAGCATTGAGTGGAACTACAAAATTTAAGAATGTTACATGAAATATGGCTTTTACACAGTTTTCTTTTAACTACTTTCCAAATATGTTAAATTTGCCAGCACAGGCGTGCATACCTGGAACTGCTACATGAAAATTTAAGCAATAAAAAGGAATGAAAAAATTCCTTACTTTTAATATTAGTTTCGTTCCTTTTTGAAGAAGGAAAAGAAAAACTATTCTCTAGCCTGTTGACTAACATTTACCTCTCCAACACACTCACCAAACATCAACTGTGCATCTACCAAGGACAAGACACTATCTATAAACACTATGTTTACAAATCATGGTCTCTACTTTAAAGGAGCATACAATAAAACTGGGGAGATCGGACATGTGTAAAGTACCCAAAATAAGGTATATTTGTTAAGTTCATAAAAGGTCAGAAAAAATTACGTGGATGTTTACAACAAATAAAGACTTCTTTTAGAGGAAAAAAAATCTTATGTATATTAGGTGGCATTTTGTTTAAAAATAAGAGGAAAGCATAAAGGGATGAGCAAACGTGGAGTTTGGAAAGCACAGAGCAAAGAACTTTTGGGGGAGAACTGAAAGGAACTGGAAAGGTATTTTGGGGCCGTATCTGGAGCAGGCTTGAATCTTAAAGAGAGTTAAAAATGTTTGGAAAAACTGCTGTGTGGGATGAGCAGTGAGTCAGCAAGAGGTGAATAAAAGAAGTGCTGAGCAGAAATGACGGCTCGGTTAAAAAGAACGACCATGAATTTGTGGCAGTCTCAATCAGTACAGCTTTCTCTAGCAGCACTCAGCAGCCCAGCAAGGAGGCAATTGGAAGTTCAAGGTCAGTGGGGAATTTTAGGCAGTAAGCAAAGGCATTGCTGAGTTGGCTGATCATTGAAGAGAAGAAATGAAATCAGAAGGAAGCTGAGAGACAAGGGGGAAAGGGGCAGGGACAGGGCCGTGGTGAGAGTGAAGATTAGGGTCAGTATGAGCAAGGGATTTCAATATCAAAAAGATTGTAGTAAGAGGCAAGATAGCCAGAATTGGAGATTGTGGAATTAGAAGATGTGATTCAAGGACAAGTGGAGTTAGAAATCACTGATGTCAAGGAGGTAAGGAACTGAGGAGTCACTAATAAGTGAAGATAGCATAAATTCACTTCACTTCAATGTAAGGAAAGAAAATACACTGGCAATTAGTATACTATAGAGCAAGGACAGAGGGAAGGCAGCTTGAGATAGCTGGAAGGAGGAGTAATTGTTGGATTTCAACAGCCTGGGTAATCTGAAATTGGCAAGGGGAAACAAAGGCTGCTCACCCATTTTTTGTCCTCTATGATAGAGATAGAGGAAGGCAAAAGGAGAAGCCTGTACTTCCATAACAAGTAGTATCATTAATGGGAAACCAGTTTCACTTATAGAAAGGAGACAGAGAAAGAGCATTTGTGTGAAGAAAATGGAGGACATAGGAAAGTTTCATAAAAATAGGAAAAAATTTGAAGGAAAGAATAATAGGACCCAGTAGTATGAGAAGGCAAAGGCCACTCCTAGGACTCATTAGGACTGTTTGCAAATATTCTGGTTCACAAAGTAGATATAAGTATGGATTTGCTTTAGCCAATTAAATCTTATCAAGTGACATGTGTCACTTCCGGGTGGAATCTTTGCAAGTTGAAGCACAAGTCACCACATTCTCTTGCCCTAAGGCAATCTAGAAGCTTGTGTCATAATGAGGCTTCAGTCACCTGAGTCCCTGGGTAACTCTGAAGAGCAGAGCCCCTGCCAACCCACAATACACATGTTGCATGTGTCAAAAATAAAACTTTGTCATTTTGAGCCACTGAGATTTGGGAGATGTTTGTTACTACAGTCTAACTTAGCCTGACTGATGTGCCACCCAAGTAATTACAGCTAAGGAGCTTTTCTAAGAAAGCATTCGAAATATGCTTTACCCATGACTCTAATGATTTCATAACAATATTTTTTAAAACATAAAATTTACACCAAGATGGAAAAAAGAGCTGAGAGTTTAAGCAGGAAAACTCCAAGATTGGGATTCTCTACCACTCACGTATGGTTTAGGGCCAGCAGCAACAGCACCTGGGGTCAACTTTCTTCTTTCCTTAGCTCCATCCCTCTCCTGATCTATTAGTATCATTAAGCCCATGTCACAGACTACAAGGAGAACACAGATGAAAGGGGTCATCGTTGGGAAAAGAGATGGTCTGAGCTAGAGATAAAGGATTGCAAAAGGGAATCGTTTGTGCCTGGGTATGTGCAGAGGCTCACTAAATTGGGACAGAAGCTCACTGGTCATAGAATCTAGAAACCCAGAGGGACAAAGGTTACCTTACCAATCTAGAGGTCATCTAACCAATATTAGACAATTTCACAGTAATCAAAAGGCAGAATTGAGTGACCAAAGGATTGAGGGAGCTGGTAGGATTAAGCAATCCCAATACTGGGTGAGTGATGTGCTGTTTGTCGTGAATTTTTTGTTCTTTATCTTTATGACTTTTCATTGACTGGAAGGTATAGTGAACAGGTGCTGATGTGCTGATGTGATAGTCTCAGTGATGCCTGCCAATACCTATGGAAATACTTATCAGTTCACAACATATTTATGTATATATAAAAAAAATAGCCTGGCAATAGTGAGACTGGATGAAAGGTCTTGTCTACGGAACCAAAAAAGCACAAAATGCACTTCTTCCATTTCCTACTTTTATCAACATTCTTAGAGCTGCCCCAATTTCTAGGCCCATGGACCTTGCTTACCTACCTGATTGGCATGGATGTTCAGTGGTATGTCCATTCCCACCTGCAAGGGGATGATTCTAACAGCAAGTCGCAGACTCCCAAGTAGGAAAATCATTCTCAGAGCTGTCATTTACAGCTTATAATATATTGTGTACTAATGGCTTCCTAACATAGTTATCTTTTTCTTAGCTTCTCAAAAGACACCTGACTCAACTGAATGACTAACTTATTTTGTCACCCTATAGGTTGTCCTGATACTTAGAAACAGAATTGAAGAGGGGAAGGAGCACCAGGCAGTTGTCACACCACTACCCCTAGTCCTTGGAATGCAGTGATATAGAAGTTCAGAGATACAAAAGAGACTGCTGGGAAGGTTGACTGCTTTCTTAGATCTGACAAGGATAATTCCAGAGCCTGTGACTGTTCGCAATAAGTTTTCAAATTGGCAGCATTTAGATACACGAATGTTATTGACAATTTTCTTTAGGTTGCACTAAAGGCTCTCGAGAGTTAACACTCTACGGCCACAGTTTGGAAGACAAAATGAGACTCATTTATGCATTTTCTCAATGAGAAAAAAAAGGAGGTAGATAGGGAGAAATTTTTGTATTAGACTATTTTGAATAAGCATCAAATATCTGTTATTGTTACCATTGACTACTTTCCATTTATTTAGCATTTTCAAAACCAAACACTATGTCACAGAATTTCTTTTGTTGATTTTATATCTTTCCTTTTTATAAATGAGTGAGGTCTGCCACCTTAATTATATAGAATGTATTTCTTTTCCCTTTTCATTTAAATTCTGTTTAAGCCAGGAATAAGATACTACCTCCATTTAAACAAATTAGGTTAATGGAGTTTTGATAACTCAGACACTTTTATTTAGAATAGATCTAAATCAGACATATGTGCTGCCAACTCAGGAGTTGTATTTGGAAATTATGGCTTTGGAGAGATGAGATTTTTTCCCAACTCTTGCACAATATTTGCTTTAGACTTGCAATCACTTTTTATATGCATTTTTGTGGTATGAAAGCTTGGACTATAGTTAAGTTCTGCACAAATAAGAAATTACACTGGACAATAAATTTCCAGAGCTCTGCCCACAATATGGAATCTTTGTTCTTTTATTGTCTATTCAAGCCCCATACCAGGAGGAGTTTAGGCTTGCAATTGAAGCAGTAATTCCAGCCAATGCCATAAAAACAAAGAAGAATTCCAAGACATAATTGAGTGGCAGGATATGAATATTCAACCTGTTTTCATGTGGAAATACAACTGTTTTTGTTTAGCTTCCTTCCTCTACTGCATTAGAAGGAAGAAATCTAAACACCCCCACTATTCTCCAAGAAATATTTGAAAATTAAGCCCTTCCTGAATTTGAGGCAGGAGAATAACTCCTGCTGCTGATTCTAGTTCCAGATTTCATGGGCCATCAAAGTCTATCAAGAAAGAAAATGAAGAGAGTAACATCCTTAAAAAGTGAGGGGACAGAGATGAGAACTAGGAGGAAGAATGAAGAACAAAAGGATGGCTGCTGACACTTGGAGACTGGTCCTAACAAAGTTGAATTTGAAACAAAACACCTGTGGTCCAAGAGGAGGTGATGAGGGGAATTAGAGATGGACCTCTGCTCACAGCCCTGTTTGACTGCCCTGAATAGTATGGGAGAAAAGCCCTCACTGCCAATTACCCAGACTCCACTCAAGCCTGAACCCCCTTTATTAGTTTCCTATTGCCATTGTAACAAAATGCCACAAACACAGTGATTTAATGTGTGTTTATACTCTTACGGTCCTGCAGGTCAGAAGCCCAAATCAGTCTTACGGGGCTAAAATCAAGGTGTTGGCAGGGCTGGTTCCTTCTGGAGACTCTAAGGGAAAATCCATTCTTGCTTTTTCCAGTTTCTAGAGGCTGTAATTTATTGTCTTACTCCTCACATCACCTGCTTCTTTCCCACCTTGCTTCCATCAGCATGCTGCCTTCTTCCTCCTTTGACCTTCTTGCCTTATAAGGACCTTAGTGATTAATTTAGGCCAACAGTCCAGCATAATCTCCCCATCTCAAGATCCTTAACTTTAATCATATCTGCAAATTTGGTTACATAAGGTAACATTTACAAGTTCCAGGGTAGATATCTTGTAGATGTCTTTGGAGGGCCATCATTCAGCCTGGCACAGCACATACATGGCACCCATAGGTGCCTGAGGAAAAAAAATGAACTCTGTCTTACACGCTACCCCACCCAGTGCAAAAGTGTAAAAGTCTGGTTGTTTCTTCAAATATCCCCTATGAACACCCCTAAATACACACAATGCTCTAGGACACTTGTAAGCTCAAAAGGTGGGAGCCTGGGATGTGTAAGTGAGTCATGGAAGGGAAGCTAAACCCCTCTGTATTTGGCAAGGAGCAAGGAACATTGAACAGAATGAACTTGGCATCCCTGAGCAGGGACAATGACTAATGACCCCAATGATATGATACCATCAACTTTTTTTAAAAAAATAGTCCATTTCAATCACCTTGAGTCTCAGGAATTATGTCCAATGAAGATGTCAACTTTGAGTAATAGTAGAATTATAACACAAATATAGAATGCAGTTCTAAGAACTCCCTAGTCTACTAGATTGACTTAGATATCTGCAAATCCAAATCACTGAACTGTTGCAATGTATGTTCTCCAGAGAGAGAGAAATAATTATTTTTCTATATTTGATCATAGGAAAATTAAACTGCTTAATGCACGCCCAGTCCAACTCACAGCACTGCTGTATGTCAGGTTTGGTTCCTCCAGCAGCTGTATAAAGCTATTCACAGATTCCCATGGTACTTTCTATCCAGGAGAGCAGTGCCTTGTTCCTTACCTTGGAGTGGTGTAAATCTGAACCATAAGTGAGCTCACGTTCCAATAATACCAGACCCTTTAAAAAGCTCAACACTGAAGAAAGATGTGGAAAAGGTCATGGTTGAAGATAATGCATAACATAGGCATCCTTACTGTAAATTTTATTAGGTTTTTAAAAAAGAATTATAGATGATAATGGATCCGTGGGATAATAGATAGTCCCAGGGGAACTGCAAAGCCATGATGCACATGAAGTCTCCACTAATGCCATAAACAGGGAAAGTGTAGGCCCAGCAATTTCCGTATAGCCAATGTATGCAAAGAAGGAACTCAGCTTTGTGTTAGAGTTGATATTATCTACTGGTAGTTAATTCTCAGTAATGATTTTTATTGATTTCCATATTTTAGTAATGTAAGCCAATAAAATGCCTTAGAACTAGAATCAGTATTATGGAAAGAAACTGTTTTATTCTTCTTATTATTACTAGGTTAGCATGATAGCTTTTCATTCATTCATTCAACAAACATTTTCTGAAGGCCTCTTCCCGTGACAGATGTTGTGGGAATTTAAATAATGGCAATAATTTAATCATCTGTAGTTGTGTAGTTTACAAGGCACTTTCTGGTGTTACTCCATTTAATTACTCTACATACTTTGTGAGGTAGGTATTTTTAGCATCACTTTAAGGATGGAAACAAAAGGCTCACGTAGTCAAGTGCATTTGCCCAAGTCTCAAAGCCTTGGGGAACAGGAAAAGCTATAACTTACTCTCAGTTCTTACAGCTCCAGAGCCACCACACTACACTGTATGATTTGCTCGAGATCTTCTGAAATCTTACTACTTCCAAGGAGTCTTGTGAATAGTAATTAAAATGCAAGATAAGAAGCAATCTATATAACTTGCCAACCCCCAACCAAAATCATTCATGTAAATCTTAAAGAGTACCTAGGGCATTATATAAGATTCTACAAAGGTTCCATACACTGGGGTAACTTCCCAGAAACGTTCAACCTCCAGATGGGTCCCTAGACCAGATAAGTCCTGAAATGCAGCGGGGCCGGCCCTTCCAGAACATCAACTAGTTCCATCTCCCTATCTCATATTATCGACAGCCCCTTCCAATGTGAAAAAGTTAGAATGGCCATAGTCCAAATACCCCTAAAGAGTGAGAGAAGGCTCAAAGGTGATGGTTGAGTTATGCAGAGAAGGTCAGATTTAACAAATGAGTATGAGTGCTGAACCAGTATATTGACATTTCTTTTAGTCTCTAGTATCTTAGAGCAACTAGAAATTAAAACCTAAAATTGTGGAACTGTAACCCATATCAAACCCTGAAATCTGTTCCATAATCAATTGCTGCAATGTGTTTGAAATTCATTGCTTTTTTTGTTTATATGTTATTTTTCACAAAAAAAGAGAGAATAAAGAGATAATAGAGAAGATAGAATTTAACAAATGAGTATGACTACTGAATCAGTATATTGATATTTCTTTTAGTCTCCAGTGTATTAGAGCAGCTAGAAGAAAAAAATGAAAAATCATGGAAGTGTAAACCAAACCAAAGTTTAAAATCTGTTGGATAACTACTTGTTAAAATGTACTTGGAAATTTACTACTTTTTTATGTATATGTTATTTTTCACAATAAAAAAAAGTTTAAAAAAAAAAAAAAAGAAGAAGAGGAGGCGGTCTACACCACAAGCTCAAGAATGTACAAGAATTTTCCCAAATTCCTAGCTATCTCATCAGTCACATTTTCTGGAGAATTACCCCTTCCCTGTGACTTTCCTCAAACCACAGGTTAACTACCTTTTCAACTTTCATCTAAAGTTTTATCTCTCAATTAACAGTCATTTTTCATAGGGGAGCACAGCTCTTAACCAGTTCACAGAAGTTACTGCCTATATTACAGGAAAGAACAGTGAAACCTCACTGGGGTCTAAATCCCAGGCAGTGCATGACTCATTCCAAATCAGCCAACAAGATTCAGATTGCATCTCAGCAACACTAAAAATATCTCTGCATTGGACCTTTGTAGAATCTTATGAGTAACCAAACCTCAAATGTTAAATCCTTGAGTGGCCAGGTTCTACAGCATACAAAAATGCAGCAGATGTTGAGAGAAAGAGGAAATCATATCTGATGGAAGGAAATGGAAGACCTTAGGTAGAAGGTGGCCTTAGAACTGAGCATTGATGTCTAGTTTGCATTAAGTAGAAGATTGTGGAGAAGCGTTGCAGGAAGATGAAAAATCATGAGCAAAGGCACAAGTATAGGGATGAGCTGTGTCTGCTCTGCATTCACTAAATAGTCCAGGAAAAGTTAAAGTAAGAGATATACCAGAGAAGAAGGATCTGGGTTGAACTTTATTCACTAGCAATGGCAAGGTCCTGAAAAGTTAATTCTCAAGGTCCTGAAGTTAATTTCCTTCAGAAATGTACTAATTGGTAGAGATGCAGGGTAGATTTATTCCCAAAATTTCCAATCTTCCTCTTCCTACTAGCAAATATTGAGACATTCAATGAACTTGCTGCTTGTACAATGAGATCACCGGAAAGTATACCAGACATAGCCAATGAGACATAAAGGGAAGTGTTCTGAGAGTTATGTGGGGAAGCTCTTCTCTCTTGATGAGAAAGACAAAGGAGGAAAAATTCTCTTTCCCTTCCTGCTTTCAAATGCTGTTGTGTGAGGCCCTGATGCTTGGAGCTGCTGCACCCATATGGTGACCACGAGGGAAGGTCAAGGGAGTCACAGAAAGCTAATCCAGAGCCTTGACATTGCTGACCTTGGACCGCCTATGTAGGATCCTCTTGAAATGGAAGAAAAATAAGTCCCTGTCACTTAAACTACTTTGTTTGTTTTACTGTTAGTTTCAGCCAAAAGCAACCTGATCTGATACCAGAGGGTACTGCAAGGATGCTGGTGAAAAGTAATGGTTTCCAGGATGGTGCCAATGTGCATGTGGGAGGATAACCACAATACCGTGGGCTGATGGGCAGCAATGATACAGAAGTTCCCTCATAGTAAAACTAGGAAACATCAGCTCGTAACTGATGAGTTCTGTTTTTAATTTCTATAGGTAAAGTAAGTGTATGCAAATGTGTGGCTAAAGAGACCTGGGAAGAACCAAGTCTAACCCAGGTGACTAGGGCGGTAGGCCTGGAATACAATCATTATAAAGTTGCAATTTATTCAATTACATTTTGTCTGTCTAAATCTAAAACTTGTACCAAGTTGAAGCACATAACCATGTGCCTGCATGGAGAAGTCAGACAAGAATAACGGTCAGTGTTCGTTCAGTGCTGGAGGAGAGGAGCGTGGACCTGGGGGATATGAGCTGGTTTACGATTAGACTTGTAAGATATTTGCCTCACCAAGCAGTTACCATCCTTTAGACATTGCTTCACAAGTGGGGGAGAGAGTTAGTCTGCTTCTCTGATATCTCAAAATCAGTTCTCCCAAATTTCAACAAATTGCATGCAGAGAACAAGAGAGACGATAGCTAGAACCCAGCCAATGGTCTTAAGACTGGTTAATGCGGTATGGAAATATGAGCCAAAAATTGGAGATCCTTGAGTAGAGAAAAATGAATTGGGAAGTTAAATTTGGCTTGGATCATGTCAAGTTTTAGGGACGAGTGAGGATACAAAAATGTAGATGCCAAGAAGTGACTGGAAACACAGGTCTAGAGCTCATGGAGAAATATCATTTAAAGACAAACCCAGTTTATGTGAGCGTGGTGAAATCTGACCAGATTGCCAAGGAACCAAGGGAGGGGAAGAAGCTCACATCTGTTGACTCTCTTCCACCGGTTAAGCACACCACTAAGAGTTATCAAATTTAGCATGACAGCACTATGAGGAAACAGCTACAAATTCCATTTATAGGAGAGCAAACAGGGGCTCAAAGAACTTATGCATTATTTCCAAGGTACAAGGGGGCAGCATGACTGGGATTCAAATGCCAGTTAAAAATTAGCAGCCTCAATCTTTCAAATGCAAATTTTAAAATGACTTCATTATAAAACTGCTAAAAGACATATTATTTAATTTCTATTGCTAAAAAATCATTCTTACAGGACTCAAAACATAAATATAAACTTTGTACCAATAACATAGGAAAGGTATTATTCTCCCAATTTTATATTTGGGAAAACATGCAGAAGGCAATACACAAAACTACTCAGGGAATCGTGAATTCAACATTAACGTGCCATAAATGTTATTGACCGCTTAGCCTGTGTGGGGATTGAAAGCTACTAAAAACACAGGAAACCTCAAGAATTTCTAATCTGGATGAAGAGATAGGTACCAGATAGTATGAGATAAACTGTTGTGGTCAAATATTTATGTTTTTCAAATGATTACTTGCCAAATAATCATTCTGGCTTTTAGATTGCTTTTCATAAATGAGTCACTGGAGACCAAAATGTTTAATAGTAAACTCTCTAAACAAGTATAATCAAGTCTATATTATTTTTTTGCACAGTATTCTCACAAGTAAAAGTCTAATATATGGATGAAATCACAAATTTTCATGGAGTGTTTGCATTCACCCATGCCACATTTATCTGCCTAACCATGTCTATTTATTACATAAATATCACTAGGCCATTGATTCAACAAGTCAAAGGATAAGCATCTGAAGTATGTTAGACATTTTGCTAGACTCTGGATATAGGAAGATGAGCGAAATTTTCTTGTCCCCAAAGGCTTCACAGTCTCACAGGGAGAAAACACGCTAAAAGTTAGCACATTGTTCACTAGAAACATCTCCACAGTTCACAACAAAATATACCTTTCCACTAAACATACATTTCAACAAGTTAAAAGAATTTGAGTTATTTGATCATGGGAAATTGTAGACTTCTGATTGGAACTGATATTAATGACATGCTAAACTAAATTCTCTCCACTGCAGTATTTTAAAATCTTTTCGCATATTTTCCATTATACTAAGATAAAAAAATGTATTCAAGCAAAAAAAAATTTTTTTGAATTAACTTTAAGTGAAAATGGCAGTGTATTTTCTGATGAAATGCATCAACTTACAACTTTTAAAGATAAAAGCAAGGATTCAAATGTACACAAATGTAAAATCAGGAGATCTGGAAGAGAGAAATTAGAAAATAGTTTAATAAAGAACAACAAAGATGTTAGAGGAGTCAAAAATTTCAAAGGTAATATAAGGGCAGGATTCTATGAATATATTCATCATGCTGATATTAGAGGATGTAGCCAACTGCCTTCAAGTTACTCTGGAGATATTTCACACCAAATGTACTCCCCCTCTTTACCACTGAAGAAAACTTCTTTAAACTCTGGCTAAAGACACCATAAAGCCACAGCAAAACAATGTTCCATCACTAACTCATGTTTCACTTGTAAATTGGTTTTAGCACCATTTTAAAGTTTCTTTTGAAGAAAGAAAGCCCATAAGGTGTCTGATATAAGTGTCTGAAACATAAATACAGTAAAGTAATATGATAAAAATCCCTCCTTCTTCCCCTTTCTGCATCTCTCTCCTCTTTCATTAGACTGACTGCTTTGAATATCATTGATATCAGTTGGATTTGTTCAATATAGTAATAAAGAAATCTGAAAAAAATTATTTGCACTAAGTTGCTGAAAGGGCAACAGTAGAAAAAATTGCTTAACATGTGGAAATGAATCACTTAAGGAGGAGCTTTTATTTTTTGCTTTTACCTGCAAAGTCTCCAACTACAGTTTCATCAACTCTATTTAATGATGGATCTGTTAAAGAGGAAAAGCACATATCTTAGTGATTCATCTCACCTTGACTTTTTTGATAGAGAAATTGTGAATTTACAGAACAAACATGCACAAAATACAGTATTCCCATATACAGCCATGCACTGATGTGGTACATATCTTAAAACTGATAAAAGCACCTTTTTATAATTGTACTATAGTCCACGTTTCGGTTTAGGGTTGACTAAACTATTAATTTCCATGGATTTTTTTTTTAATGTTTTTATCCTCATGACATATATACAATGTAAATTTCTCCTCTTAAACCACATTCAAATATATAATTCAGTGCTGTAAATTACATTTGCAATGTTGTCCTACTATCACCAGCATCTATTATTAAAACTTTTCCATCATCCCATGTAGAGCCTTTGTACATTTTAAGCCGTAATTCCTTATACCCTACACTCACTGCATCTCCTGGTACTTTATATTCTACATTATGACTCTGTAAGTTTGTTTATTTTATTTCATGTCAGTGAGATCATATAATATATGTCATTTTGTGTCTGCTGTTGTGTCCTTTACTTCATTCAAAACGTCTTCAAAGTTCATCCATGTTATCATATGTATCAGAACTTCATTCCTTTTTATAGCTGAATGATATTCCATTGTGTGTATATACTACATTTTGTTTATCCATTCATCAGTTGATGGACATTTGAATGGCTTCCATCTTTTGCCAAGTGTCAATAATGATGCTATGAACATTGGTGTGCAAATATCCTTGCTTTCAATTCTTTTGGATATATACCTGTAAGTGGGATTGTTTGGCCATATAGTAATTCTATATTTAACTTTCTGAGGAATTGACAAACTGGCTCCCACAGTGGCTGCACAATTTTGCATTCCTACCAAAGACAAATGATGTTCCTATTTCTCCTTATCCTAATACTATTTGTTTTCAGTTTTTTTTTAATAGTTGCCATTCTAGTGGATATGGAAAAGATATCTCATTGTGGTTTTGATAGCATTTGATAACAATTCCCAAAAGGCTAATGATATTGAACATCTTTTCATGTGCTTTTTGGCTATTTTTATATTGTTTTGGATAAATGTCTATTCAGGTATTTTTTCAATTTTTAAATTGGTTTTGAGTTGAAAAATTTCTTTCAATATTTTCAATGTTAAACCCTTTGTTGAAAGACTTCTTTAAATATTCTTAATATTAAACCCTTATTGGATATGTGGTTTCTAAATATTTTCTCCTATTGGGTAAATTGTCCATTTACTTTCATGATAAATTCCTTTGAGGCAAGACAAAACAAAAAAAAGTTTTTAATTTTGATCAATTCCAATTTATCTATTTTTTTCTTTTGCTGCTTGTGCTTTTGGTGTAAAGTCTAAGAAACCATTGCCTGAGGTAAGGTCTTGAAGATGTTTCCTTATGTTTTCATCTAGGAATTTGGTATTTCTGTCACTTATATTAAGATCTTTGATCCATCTTGAGTTAATTTATACACAAGGTGTGAGATGGGTTCTGTCTTCATTCTTTTGCAAATGGAGATCTAGGTTTCCCAGCACTATTCTTTCCCAAATCAGTGGTCTTTGCCCCTTGTCAAAAGTCAATTAGACATAAATCTGCAAGTTGATTTCTGAACTCTCAATTTAATTCCAATAGTCTATATGTCTGTCCTTGTGCCAGTATCATGCTGTAATAAGTTTTAAGATTGGAAAGTTTGTCTTCTAACTTCATTCTTCTTTTTCAAGATGGCTTTGATTTGTATATAAAATTTTACATATAAAATTGGTGATTGGCTTTTCCATTTCTCCCAAGAGGGTTGTTAGAATTTTTATTCAGATTGCATAAATTACTTTGGGTGGAACTGACATTTTAGCAATATTTAGTCTTCTAATCCGTGAACACAGGGTGTCCTTGCATTTATTTAGGCCTTCTTTTATTTATTTTAGCAACGGTTTTTAGTTTTCTGTGTACAAGTCCTTTACATCTTTTATTAGATTTATTCCTAGATATTCCATTCTTTTAATTACTATTGTAAATGGAATTTTGTCCTTGATTTCTTCTTAAAATTGTTCATTACTAGTGTATAGAAATTTACTTTTGGGGGGTTTTGATCTTGTATGTTGCCTGTTTACTGAATTCGTTTGTTAGCTCTAGGAGCTTTGTTATGAATTTTTCCAGATTTTGTATATGGAATTAAGCCATCTGCATATAGGAACGTTTTGCTTCTTCCTTTCCAATTTGTATACCTTTTATTTATTTTTCCTGACTAATTGCTCTGGCTAGAACTTCCAGTACAGTGAATGCTGGAATAACAGTGGTGATATTATACGTCCTTGTCTTGTTCCTGATCTTAGAGAGAAAGATTTTGGTCTTTTATGTTTAAGTATGATGTTAGCTGGGGTTTTTTCTTTTATGCCCTTTATTGTGTTGAGGAAGTTTCCATCTATTGTTAGTTTTCTAAGCATTTTTATCAAGAAGGGCTACCATATTTTGTCAAATGCATTTTATGCATCAATTGAGATGACCATGTGTTTTTTCTCTTTCATTCCATTAATGTATTACATTAATTATATTATATTAATTGATTTTCTTATGTTGAACCACTCTTGCATACATGAGGTAAGTTCCACTTGATCATAGCGTATGATTCTTTGCATTGTGCTATTAGATTCGGTTTGCTAGTATTTTTTTTTGAAGATTTTTGCATCTATATTCATAATAGATATCAGGCTATAATTTTCTTTTCTGATAGTATCTTTATCTGGCTTTGGTATGAGGATGACAGCCTTGTAGAATGAATCAGAAAATGTTCCCTCTTCTTCAATTTTTTGGAAGAGTTTGAGCAGGATTGGTATTAATTATTCTTGGAATGTTTGGTAAAATTTCCCTGTGAAGTCAACTGGTCCTGGGCTTTTCTTTGTTGGGAGGTTTTTAATAACTGGTTCAACTCTTCATTAGTTTTGGTTTGTCAAAATCTTCTATTTCTTCTTGAATCAGAGTAGGTAGTTTGTGTGTTTCTAGGAAAATATCCATTTCATCTAGGTTATCTAATTTGTTGATTTAAAGTTGTTCATAACATCCTCTTACAGTCTTTCCTCTTTTTTTTGCATGCTGTATGGCGGGGTCACATTTCATTATTTTTCCATGTGAGTATATTATTGCAGCACCATTTGTTGAATTTTTTGTTTATTTGTTTTGCAGGAGGAAAAGTGTATGGACCGGGAATCAAACCCAGGTCTCCCACATGGCAGGCGAGAATTTTGCCACTGAACTATACTTGCACTCCCTCTTACAGTCATTTTTATTTCAGCAGAGTCCATAGTAATGTCCCTCTTTTCATTTCAGATTTTAATTATTTGTGTCCTCTCTTTTTTTTTCTTTGTCAGTCTAGCCAAAATTTGTCTATTTTATTCATCCTTTCAAAGAACCAACTTTTGGTTTTGTTCTTTTTGTGTGTTTTTTTTTCTTTTTGTTCTCTATTTCATTTATCTCCAATCTAATCTTTGTTGTTTCCTTCCTTCTGCTTGCTTTGAGTTTATTTTGCTCCTTTTTCTAGTTCTTCAGTTTTTAGGTTAAGTCTTTATTTGAAAAATTTCTTTTTTAATGTTAACACATATCTGTTTGTTCTTCTGTTAATGCCTACTTTCACTCACATTTATTTGACCTTTTGTATTGTACCATATTGAGTCTCTTCTCACTTCTATCTGCATATATTTTTCGTATATCTTCCTTGTGGTTACCATGGGGTTTAAATTTAATATCCTAAATGCATAACAGTCAAATATGATTTGCTACTAACTTGACTTTAATAGCATACACTGTTCCTATATGCTACCACCCCCCCACCACCTTTTTTGTACTTATCACAGATATCATTGTTCACTCTAAGTCCAAAACCATAGATTTAAGATTTATCATTATTTTTATGGATTTGCATTTTGGCACTTGTAAGAAGAAGTGGGGTTGCATACCAAAACATACAGAACAATAGGACATTTATAATTAATCAAATGGTTACCTTTACCAAAAGTCTTTATTTCTTTATGCTTCCTTGAATCACTGTCTAGTGTCCTTTCCTTTTAGTATGAAGAATTCCCTTTAGCATTGCTTGTGGGGAAGTTCTATTAGTGATGTACTCCCTTGGCTTTTTTCTTAATCTGGGAATGTCTTAATCTCTCCCCCACTTAAAAAAAAAGTCTCAAGATATATAAAATTCTTGGTTGGCAATTGTTTTCATTCAGCACTTTAAGTATTTCACTCCACTGCCTTCTTGCCTCCATGGTTTCCAATGAGAAAATCAGAACTTAATTTAATAGAGACTCTCATACATAATATGTTGCCTTTTTCATGCAACTTTCAAAATTCTCTCCTTGTCCTTTACATTCAATAGCATGACCAATATGTGATGGGGCATATTTTTCTTCAAGTTTTTCCTGTTTAGTGTTCTCTGGGATTCTTCCTATGCATAGTCATGTCTTTTGCTAAGTTTGGGAAGTTTTCTGTCATTATTTCTTTGAGAATTCCTTTTACCCCTTTCTCTCTTTCTCTCCTTCTGGGGCATTCCTTATGTGTATATTGGTATGCTTGATGGTGTCTGAGAGAAAAATCTTGTAGGCTATTTTCACTTTTTATACTTCTGCCTTCTTGCTCCTCAACTTGACTCATTTTAATTGTCTTGTCTTCAAGTTTGTTGATTCTTTCTTCTGCCAGCTCCAATTTGTGTCTGAAACTCTCCCTCCTGGAAAATTTTCATTTCAGTTATTGTGTTCTTCAACTCTAAGAATTCCGTTTGGTTTCTTTTTAAAATTTCTATCTCTTTATTAAGATTCTCCTATTACTCATTCATTTTTTTTTCTGATACCCTTTAGCTCTTTCTTTCCCTTCCTTTACCTTGTTGAGCAAGTTGAAGATCATTATTTTAGGTATTTTCCCTTATGTCTAAAGTCTGGTCTTCCTTACTGATGTTCTCTGGATTTTTTCCCTCTTCCTTTGGATAGGTCATTGTTTCCTGTTTTATTGTTGCTGCTGCTGTTCATTTGTTTGTTTATCTTGTAATCTTTTCTTGCACATTATACATTTAAAATTATTAAATGGTAACTCTGGGATTTATCTCCTGAGATGACTATTTCTTGAGTTTGTTACTAGCTAGTGATATGATAGAGATTTTCTTCAGTGTCAGTCCTTCTATCAGGAATGTGCACTCAAGGTGAATGCAAAGTGCAGGATCTTTCCTGCCCTGGACCTGTGCTTTTAGGAGATCCTCTGTTTACAGGAATTTGACTGACCCCTCTGCTTTCCAGGAGATTGACCATCTCCCTCTCCTGGATGTTTCATTGCTGGGCTTAGAGCAAGTAAGCCTTTGTTCTAAGCTATCTACCTCAATTATTTCTTAAACTGCTTTGTTGTTTCAAGTTGTTTTTGACCAGAGGGCAAATTCTGGTAGGAGGCACATGCTGGAGAAGAGTTTCCCAAGTCAGTCTTTCCCAGCTGGAATAAGGCCAGGGCCCTACAAAGTGAGTGCAGACTGGTTCTAAACTGCCCTAGAGATAGGATATGGAAAGGGGTCAGATGGTGCCAGAAGCTTCTTCCATGACTCCCCTAAACTGTGCTTTCATGACCTACTCAGCAAATGCAGCTCTTCTACTGTTCTCCCCAGCTCTCAGGAAGCATACTGGCTTTAAGTCTCCTCTGCAGTCTTTGTCGTATACACAACCACTTTCAGAAACAGAGGAAACTGAAGGATTATGACTGCCATAATTTCTTGGATTTCCTAGAACAGTCTCTATAATAGACGTTCTGCCCAGTGTCTAAAAAAAGCTTAAATACTCAGGAAATATCAGTATGTTGGCCATTTTCCCAGATTTACTCTCATACAGATGAAAGGAACCAAAAACATCTCTGTCATTCTAAGAATTCCAATTGAAGTCTAGAAAATTGTTCCCCATATGTGAGCCACATGATGGAAATGTAGCTTTTTATATCTCAGAAAAGCAGTGAAATATTCAACCAGTCACACTATGGTTTTGAATTTTATTCATGACGATCATAGGTTGTGAACATGGACAAGGTCCCCGAATTCTACCTAAAGAACAAGTAAAACACTATAATAAATATAAATTGCATGCATGCTCAATTACTAAAATTCAACACTGAATGAAGAACCACAAGCCAAGAATCCAAACAGGAAAGTCTTGTGTGGCCAGAATATATCCAGTAGAATGCTGACACTCAGAGTTGTGCCCAGCATAAGTCAACAACTTCATCTAGAGCCTAATATAAGAATAAACAGGATAAGTTGGTAACAACTGAAAAAAAAACAGTATAAGAAATTTTATAAAAAATTTGGTACCTGAAATAAAGAGGAAAAAAACAAATTTTTCAAGAGAAAATTTAAACCAATCCATCAGCAGAAAAAGTATTGTGCAATCTAGCTAATCCAAAGAGATGGCAAAGTGGGAAACAAAACTATTACATGGTAAAAGAGGTAAGCTTCATGTGTTTATCAAGTTACTTACCAAAGCCTATTCCTTCTATCACTCATTCAATTATTTATTGACTGCTTGTCCAGTCAACTTGCATTTCCACCTCTTTTTCATTTTGCACTTTTGAATCCACCATCTTATCCTTTGGATTGCACTTGTGAGATCTATATATTCTTTTCCCTCTTTCTCTTTTTACCCTTTAAGTTACCCTTACTGGTGCTACTCAGTTCTGTTCCCTCCTCTATACCTTCCTCTCCTGTCTGTTTTTTTTTTTCAACTGGTAGTATTTCTTTAGTATTTCTTATAGAGTCAGTCTCTAGGTGACAGATTCTTTCAGGATTTGTTTGTCTGTGAAATTTTTAATCTTTCCCTCAGTTTTGAAGGACACTTTGAAGGTTGGACACAGAATTCTTGGCTGGAAGTCTTTCTCTTTCAGGATCTTAAATATATCATACCACTGCCTTCTCACTTCATAGTGCCAGTTGAATAGTCTGAACTCAGTCTTATGTGGTTTCCCTTGTATGTAGCAGATTGTTTTTCTCTGGCCACTTTGAGGATTTTCTGCTTCTCTCCAGCATTTGACAGACTCATTAGTATGTGTCTTGGGGAAGGTCTATTTGGATTTATTCTATTTGGAGTTCATTGATTTGTATATTTAAGTCCTCGCATAAGGGTTGTGAAGTTCCCCCCATTATATCCTCAATTAATCCTCCTAGCCCTTTACTTTTTTCTTCTTCTTCAGGGACACCAATGATTTTTATATTTGTGTGCTTTGTTTTGTTCATCATTTCCCTGGGATCTGATTCAAATTTTTCCATCTTTTTTCCATTTGCTGTTTTGAGTGTTCAAAATCAGTTGTCCTATCCTCTAGTTCACTTATTCTTTCTTCTGCCTCTTCAAATCTACCATTGTATGTCTCAAATATATTTTTTATTTGGTCTACAACATCTTTAAATGCTTTAATCTCTGAGATATCTGCTATTTTTCTATTTATTCTTTCAAATTCCTCTTCAAGCTCTTCTGGTGTCTTTTTGATCTCTTTTATGTCATTAGACATCTGTATTAGCTAGAGTTCTCTAGAGAAACAGAATCAGCAGGAGATATCCATAGATATAAAATTCAAAAAAGTGTCCCATGTAACCATGGGAATGTAGAATCCAAGGTCAGTTGGGCAGGCTGCAAGCTAATAACTCAGATGAGGTTTCTCAACAAACTCTCAGGAGAGGCTGGCTGGACAGCTGTGGAAACGGAAGAATCTAAAATCTGTATGGTAGGCTGTGAAGCTGACAATTCTGATGAAGGGTCTGTACAGACTCCACAGGGGAGGCTTGCCAGACAAAGCAGGAAGAGTGACTGTCTTTTCTGAATCCTCCTTAAAAGCCTTCCACTGATTAGATTAAGTGTCACTCATTGCAAATACATTCCCCTTAACTGATTATATATGCTGTGGAAGCCGCCAGCATAATCATGATTTAAGTCCATGAAATGTCCTCATAGCAACAGACAGGCCAGCACTTGCCCGACCAGATGACCAGGCACCACCACCTGGCCAAGTTCAAACATGAACCTGACCATGACACCATCCCATTGATTTTATTTAGTAGAGTTATATGAACATCTTTGATTTTGTTCCAAATTCTGTGTCTTCTCTGGTGTTTCAATTTGGTTGTTAAGCTGGGCTATATCTGTCTGCACCACGATATGCTTAGTGATCTTCTGTTGTCTTCATGGCATGTAAATATCTTGATTGGTTTGCTTTGGAAGTTGATTTCCTTCAGTAGTCTAAAGCTTTGTATTTGCAGGATAGATGTGGAGCAGGATGCGGGGCATTTGGCAGGGCACAAGAGGGTATGGGGGGCGGGGACCTGGTGTGTGCTAGTCTAGGGGATGGGACCCTTGTGTGCTCATGCACAGAGCTCAGGGGTAACAGGCTGGGGTTGCACAGGCATAGGCTGGGGGCAGGTGTGGCTCAGCTGCATAGGTCAGCACTTGCCGAGAGCTGGGGAGGGTGACTAGGGGCAGTACACCTGCTCGGATCTGGGAGAGCTATAAACTAACATACAGGTGTACAGAGCTCAAGGGAGACACAGTGGGGTTGCATGACTGTATGGGCTAGGAGGGGGTATAGCCTGGGTATGAAGGTAACTGCCCACAGCCTTTATGTACTGGCAACCACCTACAGGGAGCAAAAGGGGGTGGTGGGTCTTGGGAAGGGTGGGGTGAGACTATGCTTGCACAGGAGAGGTAGGTTGGGCTAGGGCAGGCATGTGTGCATTTGGGGTGGGGGTGTGAGGTGGGTATGTTCAGGGGGGTGATGGGACAGGGGTGCTTGGAATGCATCAGGGGGTAGGTGATGGTGTTCAGATGTGTGGGGTGAGTCACGGGTCATGGGGCTGCGCCAGTGAGAGTAGCACATTCAAGGAGCACAGTTTGGCTTACTTCTTAGTCCTTGTCTTCCAGTCTGTGCACTCCTAAGGGCTCCCATCTTCCATTTGGAATGGGATGCATTAGGCTGTTGACACCAGTTGCATGGCCTCTGGTTCTCTGTGTCTCAGTTCTTCAGCTTTTACAACCAGGGCCTCCCTATGTGGTGTAGAAGACCTTCCCAGGTCACTTACACCCTGGAATAGCCATCTCAGTCACCTTCTCATCCATTCTCTAGCTGTTCCTTGGAGCAGCGGTGAACTCAACCTATCCTATTTCACCATTCTCCTCCATTTTTCACTTTTAAAGATGGAAGGTGGCAGAGAGAAATAGGAAAGGAAGAGTATTGGAAATGCAATTTTATGTCTTTCTCACCTATTAAGGGTGATGTGAAAGGATGAGTATAAGTAGCGACTACATCATGCAAAATAATCATTGAAAAGTTAAAAGTCCAGCAACCAGTAGTTTGCTATGTTTAGTACTAAATTCAGGAATAAAAGCGTGAGTTTCCTCCATGAGAGCTTGATGCAAGAAACATGACAAGTGTACATGTATGTGTAATCTAATTTTTCTGGTTCTACCCACATCTGCTGAAGCTGAGGGAAAATTCAAATCAAATCTTGTTTTATGTGTTCTTCACAGAGTCATATAAGAATATTGTCCAACAATTTGAGGAAAGACTACCACTCTTGAGAGCATTATATTCATTATGTCCATGTCATCCATTCAAGGACAACTTCCAAAACTTTGAGCTGGGGAGCTTTTCTATGGCTGCCAAGACTCCAGAACCTAAACATCCACTCTGCACTGCTTAAGAGGCCCTCCCCATTCACAGGTCACATGTGGGAGGGTGCCCCAGGTCTACTCACTCACACGTCAAGTCATCCATGACCCTCTCTCTACTCTTGGGAAGCTTCCTACAGGGCCAGGAAAATCTACTGTTCCCACTTTTGTTTTATTCCACTCAACCCCAGACATCAGCTTCTATTCTTTCCTCCTTTAGGGCATTAGAGGTCTAAAACACAAAAGCAGAAAACTTGGTAAAAGAAATCCTATAAGATACCTAAGATCTTCAAAGATACTATACTGGATTCTTCCTGTGGAAAAAAAGAATATTTTATTTTCCCATGATAAAATTGCAACAGGAAAAATAAAAGCAGACAAAAAGTTCAGGAGCCCAGTTGTACATTAGCTTGAACTGTCATTTTCTTAGGTAAAGATACCTAAATATCTGCAATTTTATTTTAAACCTAACATTTTTTTTCTTAATAGCTTATCCTTTTATATTTGACTTATTTTCATTTAATCAAAATTTTAACTGACCAGCTATTTGAAGATCAACCTTTCTTTACCTAAACATAAAAAGTGCAAATAACTTATCAACTTTTTTTTCAGAAGCCATTATTATTTGGGACAACTCTCATAGATACTGCAATATAATGCAGTTCAGGGTCTTGCTCTTAGCAGTGTGTAAGGTGCCTACACATTAGCCACAAGGCTCAGCAGGTGAGCAGAAGATCAGAAGGAAAATGGAACCTGGTATCTGGATAAACTACACAGACAAGTTTTCTATCTATCTGTACAAATAGATGAGCTTTTTCTGCAACCATCCAGACCTCAGAAAGGAATTTTTTAAATATTTTCCAAATAAAAAGGATTTGGTCCCATTTCATTGTCCTTGATAGCATCACAATAATTAATGCCATGACAACAAGAAAAGGTTCAAAGGAATAAATGAAAAGCAATATTTCTATTTGTTGCTGATAGAAAGTGCTTCATTTTCTCTCCAAAATAATTTTTTTTCAAATCTTTTGCAGATTTCAGAAAGAAAACCTTAACGCAGTTCCAATCATCTAAAATGCCTGAAAATTTCCCTTCAAGTTAACAGTTTTAAGGGTCTCTAGGAACAGCAAGGAGAAGTCTTCTTTCTGTACAGTAGAGGGTAGAATTCTGTCTAGTCCAAGGGAGAATCAGAGGAAGGGGCCACATAGTGCTCAGCTTGGGTAGTCTTAAGTGATGGTCTTCAAATGGGGCAAAGTGGTACACAGTCAGATTCAGACTGATACTCATTCTGAACCCTTTCACCACATCAATACAAAATAGGCTCTGATGGATATCTTAGCAGTTCTTTCACTAGAAGCACAAGAAGTGTCTCAAAGCAGCAAGATATCTAAAACTTAGACATCATTAAAGTCATCACTAATCTAACTTTTTTAGACTTGAGAAAGGCAAGGTCCTTATTCAGGCTTTGGAGGTGTTCCCCTGTGGACATTCTCTCCCTCCCTTATCCTCTCCTTTCTCCCAATCATCTTTGTGTTCCCAACAGCAGTCTTCTCTTTAGGCTCTACAGCATAGGACATGCCACTCTTTTCCTCAAAATACCTGAGTCCTGGGCCTACTCTCATCATCTATTTTGCAAATTCTGCCACCTCAGATTTCATTTGTAATTCAGAGAGGTCCATCTCCACTTAATTTACCTCTGAGTCAGTGGTCCATGAAAAAGGTGGATGTCTCAAAGTCAATTAGTACCCTCTTCACCAGCAGTGTTGTAACAGACTGCTCTCCTAAATATTTTTAAAATATCCATAGTGCAGGTATGAAAGTATTATGTACCCTAGAAAACCCGTGTTTTAATCCTGACCCAGTCTTGTGGGAGCAGCCGTTTCTTTTCATTCCGATTCAGTACTATAGGTTGGAAACTTGATTAGATGTGACGTTCCCAATGTAGATCAGGGGACAACAAGGTTTTTCCACAAATGTTCAAATAGTATTTTATGGTCTCGGTCACAACTACTTAGTTCTGCCATGGTAGCTTCAAAGAAGCTATAGATAATAAGTAAATGAATTAGCATGGCTGTGCTTCAATAAAGCTTCATTTATGGGGTGCACAGGTAGTTCGGTGGTAGAATTTTTGCCTGCCATGCCTGGAGATCCAGGTTCAATCCCTGGTCCATGCACTCAATTAAAAAAAAATTCAACAAGTGATGTTGCAATATGGGGATATTCACATGGGCAAAGAATGAAATGTGACCATCACTGGACAGCAAAAAAAAAGAAAAAAAACCAACTTTATTTACCAAAAAGAAACAAATCAATGCAAACTAGGGTCTATAGTTAACAATAACATTGTAATATGCTTCCATTGAATTACAAAGACAATATGCCAAAGGTAAATGTCAATAAGTGGGGGTTATGGGGGAGGAATATGGGATTCTTTGCAGAAGAAAAGGAAATGGCCTCATATAGATTGTGGTGGTGAAGGCATGGCTATATGATTATACCAGGAGCCATTGATTTTTTACTTAGTTGACACCTGAAGCTCAGAGCTAGAGTTCTGCAGCTATGAAAGTCAGCATACCCCATACAGCAACTGTCAAAAATACCGAAAAATTGATCAAACTTCAATTAGAGATATGAATGAAGCTGATCTGGGTAAGACTAAGGTAAATCAGACTTTAGAGTAAAGGATGATACTGACTGTATTTTAAAACTTTAATTTTTGTGTGAGACCAAAGGAAGAGATGTTTATTTGGTGCAAAATTTATGTTTCTGTAAGACAATATTTAATTTAATTGTATGGTCAGCTTATTCGAACACCATACTTACATGGAACTTTGACTTTGGAGTGTCGTTACTGGACAAGGGCTGTGGATTCCTTGGCCTGATGCACTCAATAACCAATTCCTGAGACACTTTTTCAAAGAGAAAAAGCTTATTATTGGGCACATAATAGGAGAGCAGATAGCCTAGCAACCCAAAATCTGTCTCCTTGAACTCCAATAATTCTGATAGTTTTATTAGAGAAAAAGATAGGCAGGTTTTAGGGTAATGAGCACAGTGGCCCCAGATGATCTAATTACAGATGATCTAATTATTGCACATGCACAGATTGATTACATGCTTAGTCACAGAGCATGTGTAAGAAAATGGTGGAATGAGGTATAGGTGACTTGTAGGTTAAAGTTTAAGCTACTGCCTATGTCAGGCAGGTCCACTTTGGTTAGATCCAGTCTCAGTTATCAAGATAACTTTAGATTTGGGGTGGGTTAGTTCTGGGCTGACCCAAGACCTTTCATTGATAAACATTAGAGGCTGTCTTTGGGGATTACAAGACTTTAAAGTAAAAAACCTAAATAACTGGGTATAAATGAAGGTTAGTCACAGGTTTTTATAATCGCAAGAGTGGAAGATAAGAATATACAACCATTATCAGAGATCAAGGCAACGGGATTATACTTTAGAGATTTCAGGAATTTCCCTCTGTCTACTCCAATATACCAGAAAGCAAAAAGGAATATCTATGTAATGATTCAGTAATCAAAATCATCCCTTAAATCCTGATTTCTTGGTTATAGTGTAATCTTGACAGTTTGTACAGCTTGGTGATGCCCTGATACATCCCAGAGTAATTTTGGCAGAAGATAAAAAAGTATTTGCAAAGTCCCCTTGAGGGACTGGGGGAAAGGTGAAATATTAAACTTCCTCCCGTGGTAAGGACCTGATATTCTCACAAGCATTCGTGATTACCAAATTGATGGGCCAGGCCCTGGATTTGAGGATTTGCCCTTATGAAATTTATTCCTGCAAAGGAGAAGCTAAGCCTACCTATAGTTATGCCTATGAGTTATGCCTTTGTTGTTCACACGTGGTCTCTTTCTAAGCTCAACTCTGCAAGGAAAATCAGTACCCTCCCCACTATGGGACATGACATTCAAGGGTGTAAATCTCCCTTGCAACGTGGGACATGACCCCCAGGGATGAGCCTGGCCCTGGCATCATGGGATTGAAAAAGACTTCTTGCAGAAAAGGTGAAAGTGAAATTAAACAAAATAAAGTTTCGGTGGCTAAAAAATTTCAAATAGAATCAAGAGGTCATTCTGCCAGTTATTTTTATGCTATATATGGACATAACTTTTCTATTTTTGGTGGTTTGTAGTAGCTAAGGGGAAATGCTTGATGCTGTTGAATTGTAATCAGTAGCCTTGATTCTTGAAAATAATTTTATAACTATATAGCTTTTAAGGTGTGACTATGTGATTGCAAAAACCTTGTGACTGACACTCACTTTATCCGGTATATGGACAGATGAGTAAGAAAATAAAGACAAAAAAATAAGTGATAGGAAGGGTTGAGGGATGGGATGTTTTGGGTGTTCTTTTCTACTTCTATTTTTCATTTTATCCGTACTTTCATTTTTTCTTTTTGGAACAATGAAAATTTTCAAAATTTGATTGTGGTGGTAAATGCACAACAATTCATTGTAAACCATTGATTATGCACATTGGATGACTATATGGTATATAAATATATAATATATATCAAGAAAATTGCATTTTAAAAGAACAGATGGCAAGCCATATTTGGCCCTCAGGCAGCAGTTTACCAACCTCTGATCTAGATTATTAATTTAGATTCTATATGTTTTTCTTAAAAACTTTAAGTTAGCATTGATTCAAAGATTATTATAAAAAGATATATGAAGGTAACCACCTGGGAAGATCCATTTACTTACACAATATGAATAAGGAAGATGACACAGAACTTCAAAAAACTTTAAGAAACCTTTGAAAATAGGTCATATACCTTATTTTACAGATGAGAAAAATGTGAAACAGATGTTAGTAAAGAACCAGTTTCACTGACGCCCTCCCCAATCCAAAATTATCATAATTCAAAATAGTTATGTTAGTTGCATGTTAGTAACTCGAGAGTTATAAATCTCTATAAAGCTCTATCATAAACAGTCTCTGGTCTACTAAACCTACAGAGTTACCTGGAATTCCCAGCTACTCCAGTGCCTTACCCGAATCTAAAGAAACCTTAGAGAAGAGCTAATCTTGGAGAAAATCTTCCCTCCCCACCCTAAAGACACACACACACATGCACACATGAGCAAACACACACATATATCATACACACGCTTATCATGAGCTTCCAAAATCCATGACAAAGCCAATGTAGGTATAAAAATCCAACTGAAAGATAACATGACACTGGTCAGCAAGATGTTATTGCCACATTTAGAAAGAAAAAAGTACATCAGGATGCTAGAAGTTATAATATTTAGAATTAGGTCTATAGAAATCTTAAATATGGCTTAAATATATTATCAGTGGCGGCATTTTTAATAATTTATATTTTACTTTTTTGTAAATTTATTTCTGTATTTTCTGGTATTTTTCCAATTGTGATGTACTGCATTTATAATATGAAAAGAAATTAACTCTAAGAAATAATTACTTGACTCAAGACATATCACGAGAAAAGAAAATTCCTTGATGGAATGACTTGTATCATATCCATCTTTAGATCACCAGTTCCTAGCAAGATAAACAAAGAAGACACTCAAATAAATGCAAATGTGTAACAGTAACTTCAGAACATTCTCAGTTAAACAGGTAACATTAGTGAAGGTATTTAAACACTAAAAAATGCTACCAGTCATTCTCATCTTTATTTGTAATATCCATTATTAACATGCAAAGCTATTTGGCTTTATTACCCTGCAAAGTTATGTTTCACAGCTGTGTTTTTGTAACTGTGAAATTTAGTCCGCCGATTACATCTTAGCTGTTTACATTTTAGCTGTGAAATAGGATTTGTTTTTAGCTAGCTAGCAAGAGAACTTTTGTTTCATCAGTTTCAAAAATTGTCAAATCAGAAATAGCAGCTTTAAATATATCAAAATGTACCAGGCTTTTCCTCATATGTTAACATCTGCCATGTAATAATAAGTCAGGTTGAACATTTAAATTGCCTTATCATTTTTAACAGAAATATCTGTTCTTTTCTGAATAAAGAAAACAGCCAATCTAAGGAAAATGGTAAAGAGCATTGCCACTTCTTTGTTGATGGAGTGCACAGAAAATGCTCTAATCTCAAGCAAAGTTCATATGTACCTGGGCACAAATAAATATTTTGCTAAGGAACAAATCAGCCCATGTGTCGCTTAAACTTAGTAGTAATATCCATGTGCAAACCAAAATTTAACATGCTTAATGGGGCTATTTAGAGAGTCTAGGGCAGAGGCAGTGATACTCAAAATGAAGTCCCTGAACCAGCAACACTGCTGTTGAAGCAGAATCTGCATTTTAACAAGCCCAAGGGATTCATATTCACACAGAATTTTAGAAGCACCAGTCTACTGAATTTTAGAAATACCTACGGTTAGATATTTTCAGCAAGAATTTTGGACATAATATGCAAGGTGTGCTTTCATAGACAGTAATGAGACTGGTTGGTCACAAATACACCAGGATATTTGCATTCATATTTGTGTCATTCTTCGTGTAGTCACATTCGAAAGCTATAGACTTATTTCTCTGATATTCCATCACTGAAACTCTATTTGGAAATCCCCTTTTGTACTTGGTAAGACTCATAAAATCAGCATCATTGCTTAATCATTCCACCTTCTTTTGGACCCAAAACAGCTTTCATCCTGATTTATTCACAAGACAAAGCCAAATAACATTAGGCTTTTTCCAAAATCAAATCCATTTTCAAATATAAATATTTGCTCTCTTTGGGAGTAATAAAAAGATTGAGTGCTAGGCTCTGAAAACTGGAAGAAGAATCAAAAATGTTTGAATGATGGCATCATAATTGCGGTAAGTCAATAGCAAGTGACTCCTTTAAAGGGACAACTGTGATTTATATGTAAGATTCAGTTCTAGTATTTTTGTTTCTTAAGCACCGTTCCCCATTGAAGAATTAGCTAATTAACAGGGTGACTCGCTGAAGACACGGTACTTTGTTATTGCTGCTTTAGCAAGAACATACCATGCGGTCTCCCAGTCTGTCCTTGGGAAAAGGAATCTACACGAAGAAAGGGATGTGTTTCCCCCACCAGATCACGGAAGGTAAAGAGACATTTGAAGTTTTATGGTCTGCATCTTCAATTAACGAACAAACTACATTGTCAGAAAAAGGAGAAGAATGGACCTTTGGGGCCAGGGAAGACTGCTGACCCCACCCCTGTGAGTGAAAACTGAGAGAGACATGAGATGGCGAACACCCCACAGGGTGGGTCCTTGGATGGTGTAGAGGATGGGCCCCAGGACCTGAGTGCGGAGGAAATAGCCCTCAGTGACAGATGTATGGGTGGCCTAGGGTTCTGTGCAGCACAGCAGGGGCGTATGGAATAATGTAGAATTGGCCACAGAGGATCAAGGCTCCAGCATTCGTCTGGGTTGGAAGATGGATGGAAACTTCCTTTGGGGACCCTATAAACCCACAGAAAGCTTTCAAAATCTAAAATGAGAGGGGTATGCCAAGAACGTGACACTGAGCTATATGGCTTTCAAACAGCTAAGAGTCGAGCCAGTTCTGATTCAACTCAGAAATATGAACCAAAAGCAACAGTGCTTGCAACCCAAAAGTTACAGAGCGTATCACACCCATGCCATTATTTTCTAGCCGTACCTACTAAAGATGCTAAACTAAGATTCTCATGGGTAACAGTTGTGAAGCTCAACAATAGTGTGAATAGCCTTTTAGAAGTCAGTAATGTAGAAGACTTAAGTGAAATAATGTAACAGTGATCTATGGAGTTGGATACAATCGCCCAGGTGAAGAAAAAGTAGCTCAGGCAAGGGGGAATGTATGATATCCAATCTTTTAACCACGTTTACAGAGCCCCTTCTATGTGGCATACACTGTGCTGGGTACTGAGGACGTAAAAGTATTTTTCTGGAGTTCCTATTATTGAAGAGAAAGAAACACATAAATTCACTTTCATGTGACATAAAGTGTGCTTCCAATTTGGAGGAAGCAAAGCAAAGTGGTTAACTTCACGTGCTTTGGGCTCAGATAGATCTACCTGACCAGCTTCCTGCCCAGGTCATCTTGGGACCCTCTAAACCTCATTTTCCTCATCAGCAGTAATATGTTGGAGCACTTATGCATTCAGTAGATGTCATTGTTGTAACTTTGATTACTATTTTTATTTATTAGAGTATATATTAAAGGAGTGATATATTAATCTACCTGTAGAGTCATAAAAGGCTTGAATAAGAAATGCATTTGATTTTTATCCTGCAGGATGAGTATAATTCTCCAGGTAAGAAGGAGGTGAAGAGAATTCCTGAAAGAGTGAACAACACGGGTTAAGTCACAAAAGAATTAAAGGACACGGTCCACCGAGGGAATACAGAGGGTTTAACACAATGGTAATAAAAGATAACTGTGAACAGAAGCTGAAATGATGATGAAAATGTAAAACATGGCCAGGTTACATCAGGTCTCAGAACCTGTAGACAATGAGGATCCATCGAATGTATTAAACCAAGGAAAGCAGGATGTTAGTGGCCAAGCAGACACTGGACTAGAGGAGGGAAATTCAGTACAGCAGGGTTATAGAATAACCTTTATTAGATAAGTTTTATCTAATAAAACTCAAAGAAAGACATATAGTGGAGGACATGGGGACTTCTTGGCATGGCAGGCGGGATGGGAAAGGCCAAGCAATGTATATCACTTTATTTCTTCCTTTTTTACATATTCACATACCCACTAACACATATTTATGGGTTGGTCACTTAGCTCCTATGGTTCAGCCTCTCCATTTATATAATGGAGATAATAATGATGCAGTTAATGATTAATTTAGTTAATACCTTAAAAGTGTTTGGCACATAGTAATGGCACTATAAATGTTGGTGTTTTCTGGTATTTAGTTTTCTTGCTCTTTCCTGTCAATCCAATCTTTTTTCTTTTGGGGGTATAATCACTATATCTTGTCATTGTCAATTGTCTCTATGTGACAAAAATTCCAATTTTAAATTTTTAGGCCTAAAATGTTCAAGGAGTCCCAACATTTGATTCAATACATTTTGACTGTCTTCCTCTTGTGTTAGAAGAATTTCCGGACATGTTAGGAAAATACATGTATAAAAGGAATCATTCTCTCTTCCTTGCTCTATGGAAGCTCACATTCCAATGGGGGAAGATAAGAAGTACAAAACATAGTAAAATTTGTGTGGAATAAAGCAGGAGTTAATGAGAGAGTTTACACCAAATGCAAAATGGAAAGGTACTTCTCCAAGAGTCAGAAGACACATGTTCTAATTTAGAACCCAACACTTAGTGTCCAAATTTCCTGGGGCAAGTTGCTGAACCTTGGATAAGCAGAGAGGTTTGATATTAAGCACTTGGGTCTGGAAGCAAACCAGGTGGATTTTCATTCTGACTACACCATTTACTCACTGTATAACTTTGGGCAGATTTCTTCACCTCTCTGTACCTCACTGGTCTAATCTATAACTTGAAGATTATAATATTGTCTACCTCACATGGCCACTGTGTAGATCAAATGAATTGAAACACGCAAAGTTCTCAGAAGACTGCCTGGTACAAAAGAAACACTCAATAAAATGTTAGCTTTTTCAATATTTCTTTACCTCATTATCCTGAAGATAATAATCGTCATTGTCAATCTATCTTACAAGGTTATCATGAGATCATTTGCATATAAATGAGATAATTTATGTAAAAGTGCTTTGTCAACTGTTGAGTATATAATATACAATATATATAATATACAAGTATATTATTTATTGATAACACAGAATGAACACTAATACCAGTAGGTTACAAAAAATTCCTTCTCAGAGCACCCGTTGGCTATCTTGTAAACAGGAACCCTTTGGGGAAATTCCTAAATGCATCAGAACTAAAATAAAACCTTTAGATCCACTTTGCCAGAATTATAATCAATGAGAATTTGGGACAATGAGGAAAGTAACAAAAAGTGTGGTTGGGTGTTTTAAAATAATATTTGAATGGGTTATCTGAACCGATGAACCTGTAGGCATTGATGATCACATTTTTTAGATGATATTAAAATAAATACAGGAAATTCAGCCTTTTTAAAATGCTATCCACTTGGGATGTCTGTTGACATTTTGCAAAGCAAACCATAAATGTACTTAAACCGGTGAGTAAAACATTAAAATTAAAAACCATCCTATCTTTTCTCCAAGTACCTTTTTCAAATGGCACAGAGAACTTTACACAAGCTCCAGGCACCTCTATATTTAATTCCTAGGGGCAACGGTATTCATCAGTGCATTAAGCAGCTTGGTCAAGTACTGCTGAGTCAACCCCGTTCTGGGACTCTTCTTGCTTGTGAATGCAGCACACAGGCCTTGAGATATCATTATTCCAGTGTTATCATAAGGCACTCACTTATGCTGCTTTACAGGAGCGAGAACTAAAGTTTAAAAAGCCAGAGACTCTGATTTAGATATGCTACCATAACACTCCTCAACAGAATCTCATTTTAAAAGACGGTGCCTGGAAGAGAAAGCGCTTTACTGGTTTAATCCGCAATCATGGAATTGGTGGTCATTTTAAAGGTGGTTCTTTTCTTTTCTTTCTTTTTTCTTTTCTTTTTTACCATCACTAGTTTCATTTTCATTAGAAATGACATCAGTACTGAGGCAACATAAATGTATTTGTCCCAAAAGAACAAAGATCATCTTCTCTTAAGTCACTGAACTGATCATCACAGGACAGTACTTCTGAACCTGGAAACATTCACTAAACAAAACTACAGCAGTAATGATAAACATTCTGAGTACTTGCTTCTAAATTATCCTATTTGAATAAACGCTGTAAGTTAGCTTTTTTGTAGGACATGGTTCCTTTCTCAAAAATCTTCAAAGTGTACCAGAAACCATGATGCTTGGGTATTCCATAATAACTGAATCAGAAAAGTGACAGATGCCTTCAACGAGGCAAACTGGTGTGATTAACAAAAGGAATATATAATAGAAAAGCACAAGGCTCATAAGGCATTTCTTGATGGGGGACTCTTAAAATTATAAACAGTAATAGGTTTACTCTTTGCCCTATGCAGCCTTTAACATCAGATTACCTATTTCATCCCCAGGGGGACATATCTGAACACATTTCTCATAAATAATAGAATAACCATCCACAGAGGAACCACATCTCACATGACCACACCTGGACAATAATGAATCCAGTCCCTGGAAGGAAGCAAATGTATACCCCAATCAACTCAAATGCCCTTCAGCTGGTAAATGGAAAAACAATCAATGGTATATTCATACAATAAAATTAGACTCAGAAATCAAAAGTAACATGAACAACACAGGTGAATATAGCACATTCGTGTTTATACATCCAACAACATGGATGAATATCAAATTCAGCCTACTCAGGAAAGAAGCCAGACACAAAAATGCTTCATAGTGTATGATCCCACTTAGGTGACATTCTGGAAAAAGCAAAACTATATAGTTGGAAAACAGATCAGTGGCTTCCAGAGTTTAAGAGTGGGGAGGGGTTGATTACAAAGAGCAGCATCAAATAATTTGGGGGCAAGGGGAACATCCTTAGTTTTGCCTGAGCTGCTGTGACAAGTACCACACAATGGATTGGTGTAAGCAATGGGAATGAATTGCCTCATGTTTTTGAGGGTAGAAGAAATCCAAACTCAAAGCCTCAGCAAGGCTATGTTTTCTCCTCAAAGTCTATAACAGCCTGGTGCTGGCTGCTGGGGATCTCAGGGTACCCTGGCTTGTATGACTACCTTGTGGCACACGGCCATGCCCTCTCTTTCCTCTTCCTGGTATCTGGTTCTATTGACTTCAGACTTCCCACTCCTTCCTGTGGCTTTTGCTCATTGTGGTTTCCTGTTTTTTTCTTTTTTTAAGGCCTCCAGCAATCCATTATGTCCCAACTCATTCAATTGAGCCATATCTTAATTTAAAAAAGCATCTTCAAGAGATCTATTTAGAATGAGTTTACATTCAAAAGAATGTGGATTAAGATTATGAACATGTGTCTTTTCTTTTTCTAAATCGATGCAAATATTTTAAGAAATGATGAATATGCAACCATGTGATGATATTAAGAATTACTGGGCAGGCCACGGTGGCTCAGAAGGTAAGAGTGCTTGCCTGCCATGCCCGAGGACCCGGGTTCAGTTCCCGGTGCCTGCCCATGTTTAAAAAAAAAAAAAAAGAATTACTGATTGTATATGTAGAATGGAATGATATCTTAATGTTTCATTTGTTAATTCTTTTAATTAATAAAAAAAGTTAAAAAAAGATTATGAACATGTCTAAATTGGAGTACATAATTCAATCTACCACTGGGGGTGATGGAACTGTTTGGTTTCCTGAAAGTGGTGATAGTTACATGATTCCATGCATTGTAAAACTCACAGATGTGTACACCCAAAAAAAAAAAAGTACTTTATTGAATATAAATGAAAATTAATTAAATAAAAAATGTAAAGCTTAGCAAAGTCTATATTTCTCTTTTTCATGTATTAAGAGAGAATTGTCTTTTGAATATACCTCTTAAACTCCTGCTTATCATTTCAAGAACTTAGTTTCAATACCACCTCTTCTATAAAATCTCCCCATACTTTTATTTGTGCTCCCTCATCCTTTTAGACCTTTGTTAAAGTAAACATTATTCATTAAGCTAAACCCACAGGGCTAAAGGTTTCCTCTATGCAGAGGTAACCTCCATCCTGAAGTTGACATGTATCCTTTCCTGGCATGTTTTTATATTTTCGAATCAACAATTTTTGTTTCATAGTTTTAGAATTTCACACTAATAGTATCATATCACAATGCATTCTTTTACAATTTATTTTTTCATCCAACACTGCTTTCAAGATTTTCCATTCACTTTTTAACGCAGTTTTGAGATACATTTACCAACCACACGATCCATCTAAAGTATGCAATCAATGGCTCTTGGAATCATCACATACTCATGCATTCAGCACCACAATCAATTTTAGAACATTTTCATTACTCCAAAGAAAAAAAAAACCCATATCCCAATACTCCCCCCATTATTAACTCTTAGTATTGGTGAGGTATATTTGTTACTATTGTTGAAAGACTATTAAGATTTTACTGTTAACTATAGTACCTAGTCTGCATTAGGTATGCAAAATTGCCTTTCCCCCCCTCCATTCATTTTTAACTGCTGTAGAGTATTTCACTGTAAGAATATACCAATATAGTAATCTATTGCACTCCTGATGGATATTTAGGCTCTTTCAATGCTCCATGTTACATTATATCATTTTTATCCATTATGTTTCTTCTTCCTGCAAAACAACTCCAGGGCTGAAACTGTCCAGAATTCCTGTTCCACTCCCTAATTTTCATCACACCTGTGAATCACAATGCATACATTGTGCTTTGCGTGGAAGGTGATATACCTGGCACACAATAAGGACGCCATAAAAATCTGTGGAGTGAATAAATATTGGCAGATGTCATTTAAAATCATGTGCTTTCTACTCACTTCTCCACAGCGTAAGATTCAGGGGGGATTCACTCGATTCTCACTAGGAAGCCCCTTAAATATTCCTATGTTCAAGAAAAGATCTATGACACAAGGTCACTTTACAATTCACCTGCTTTTCCAGTAGAGGATCTCAAAGCACTACAAAGCCGCATATTTCTCCAGTGACTCCCCGCCCCCCCTCAAGTTCAATTCAGGGCAGAATTCAAAACCGGGACATCATTTACCCGCCGTAAAGGGCCGGAAACCAGAGGGTCGATGTAAATGACCAGATCTGGATTTTTCTCTGAGGACTTGGTTTTTTCTTTCCAAGGGTCACCGACAGTGCTCTTAGGTTGCTCGCTCGTGCGGTTCACCGGCTCTGACGCAGAGCTACCCCCTTTAGGAGGTCCTGAGCCACCGCTCGCCCGGTCCCCAGTCGCCACTCCTCACCCCTCTCCCTGATAGCCCCAAGCAGATCTAACGCTGTTTGATCTCATCTCCAATTCTTCTGCGGTCTAAGGAGCTGTGTAGTCTTGATGTACAAGACAAATACACACTGCGGCTCCGGGCTTACGAAACCATCTATCATCATCCCGCCTTTGAACGTGACCAGGACATTGTGCGCTCGAGATAAGTTAATTTGGTGTTTAGGGGCAGAAAGGCATTTCAAAATCGGTCTGCGTGCAGAGCCTTCCCTCGACCCTGCCGCGGCCTTCTGGACACTCTTCGCCCCTGCTCAGCACGTCTCAAATGACCTTCCGGCGGCTTTCGCAGGTAGTGGCTTCCGGGCTTCCCCTCGCCGGCTTCAAGGGCCCGCGCAGCCCTCCTTCTGGAAAAGAGCTCAGAGAACTGCACGTCGAGGCGCGCGCACGCGGCGGGGAAACGGAAAGAGACGGGGGAGAAGGGGGGGGAAGGCAGGAGGAGGGGACAGGAGGGGGCAGGGGAAGATGCAGGGAGGGGAGGATCGTCTGCATATGCATGAGACACCCTGCACTGCCCTCTTCCTCGGCAGCTGCTCGGGCGGGGGCGGACAGACCAGGGACGGGGGGAGGAGGGGGAGGAAATGAGGCGGGGGCGGGGCGACTAGAGCGGCCGCGGAGGCGGGCGCGGATTTGGAGAACGGAAGAGGTGATTTGCATGGCGCCTGGTGATTGGCTGCCGGCCGGGGGCTGGGTCTGAGAGACGGCTCCTGAATGGCTGAGCGGAGAAAATTACAGGCTTCGTTCGGCTAAAGAAAGCGGGCACGGGCCAGGTCAGCGCAGTTTGAAGCTGGACCGCGAGGGGGCGCGATATCCCATCTTTGTTCTTGGTAAAGGCTCCTTTTCACTCGTCCCCCTCCCACCGATCCCCCCCACACACGCAGACACACGCAGAAAGTGCAGAGAAACCCTGTGATCCAGTCAACTGGCTCTGCCCCGTCTATTAAGAAAGATGAACACTCCTTTCTCTTCCATCTCCTTCATGGGAGACCACGTTTCATTTCAGATTATCACATCAATAAATAGTCTTCGAGGGAAAAAAAAAAGGCAATTTGCCAAAAGATAAGAGAATATGTATGAAATGTGTGGATTGCAAGGAAAGACAATATATGTAGGAAAAACAGGCACACATATGTAAATAGCACATAATCACCTCGACAACACAAAACACTGGGGGCAGAGACAGACAGGACACCCGGGGAGAACACACAGCATTCACAGGTCCTCGCAGGCTGCACGCTCCCCCACACCGAGTCACGCACCCACTGACCAGTACACCGTACCCTCCCGCCTTCTTTATACACGCAAGGACCACAGAAAAGGCATGTCAGTGAATTCACACGAAATGAAAGACTGCCGAGAAAATACGAGAAAAAAATTTTAATGGCTCATCCCCTCCCCAGTCCAAAAATACTCAAGCGGAATGATTCTATTTGCATAATACTAATATAGGCAGGACGCTGACATGGGCAAAAAAAATGGCTCCACTTGAGGAACACACCAGAGAATGCGTGTACATACACGTACGCACGCGCGTGCTTGCGGGCGAGACACACCCACAGACTGTGTCCTCCGCCCACGGGCACAGGCAGAGGACAGATGCCATAAACAGCGCTCGGCACAGTTTTCCAGAAAACACCAATGCAGGAAACCGTAAAGAAGCCCCCCCCTGCTCAGCCACGGAAGCATCACTACTGAATCCAGTTTCCCTAAACACACACGCGCGTGCGTGCGCACACACACACGCGCGCGCCAGTTATACACAAGAGTTGGGTTCAAAGAAATAACAGGTGCACAATAGATTAACTGAGAGCTAGAATTTGTCATCAGTTTAAACAATACTTTGAAACTACTTCAACATGAGGATGGTTTTCCGGAATGCTCCTGAAAAATCATACCTAGGAAAACAAAACCTTTTCATCTATTCTGCCTCTATGTTCTTTCCCTCTTATTTTTAGAGACAGGATAGAAGGGTGAATTTCCTCTTCTCTTAAGGAGGGTAGCTTCTGTTTTTGTTTTGCAAGCCCATCGGGTTTCCAGTTGATTTCCCAGGGAGGAAGGTGCTAGAGAGGCGTCTTCTCAGCAGCCTCCCAGCCAGAAGGCACCACAAAAGGCATTATTACACATTCCAAATAACAAGGGCTGTCTATATATTTACAAATCTGTTCAAATATTTAACCTCTTAACTTGCTAAATATCTCCTTTTCTCTCTCTTTCTTCCATTCTCCTCTCATCCCCCTTTCTGCCCTCTCTGCTATTCCCTTCTCTTTCTAAAGAGGGTGGGGATGCAGAACGCCTTTCTCAAGTCCAAAATGTGGCCTGGGAGGCGGGGCGTTACCTGGCCCTATTTGAGAGCCAATTTCGTTTCCAGGCAAACAATCGGGTTTGAATCACTAGAGCTACCTCTTTTAAGGAAAAGCTTTGATGACTGACTCTCAGGTTTTAAACTGCCCCGGAAAGGCATCCCCTAAATCGGAGGGATTTTCCTGATCCTTTTACAAGTTGCCATTGCTTCCAAAGCGCGATGTTTTTCTCCGCGTCTCTCCTTCCGCTGCCCATGGGACTGGTGCAGGGACCCCTGCGTGAGGGGGAGTCTTGCCAAAGAAAGACATCCATTCAGCAGTATGTCAGGACTCAGCCAAGGCCAGGGGTAAGGCACACGCCTTTGGAATGCCCCGGCTGAAAACTCCTTACTGCCCCCAATTTTTCTTTATGGGGCTAATAATATAATTGTAAGGACCCATGTCAAACGCAAAGAAATAGAACAGGGGGGCCTCTACTGCAGCAGGCCGTCTGTTTCTCAAAACTCGAGGTGCTGTCCCTCACGTCAAAGGGCAAAAAGTGGTGCCTGGGAGGGCGCTGGCAGTGGGCGTTAGCCACATCCTACCCTCCAGACAGGTGGCGGGTGGGTTTGTTTCCCTTCGAAGAACCCACGCGCACCCTTCCCCAGGATTTGTCCGCTTCGTCCAAGACGCGGCCGTGACGCAGCTTTAAATGACCTGCAGGGGCTTCCCCGCGCTATTCTGCAGTTCTCATTTCGTAAAGAAAAGAATAGCAAGAAAAATTCGACGCCCCTGCAGTTGACCCTGGAAGGGGGACCTCCTCTTGGCATATTCCCTTGGCTTAAAAATGCTAACTTTATTTCTGCATTCGTGTATTTGTTTATTTTATTATTTCGGGGTAACCAAAAAAAGTGAAAGTGCCGTGTGGCGAGACAATGAGATGTGGTCTCCAAGTCAAATCTCTTCAGCCTCATACTTCTGCTTCCACCAGCTTCTGAGGTGTGTGCGCCTCTGAAGTGCCCTACCCTCCCGCGGCCAGAAAGCGACTTGGAAAACCAGCCCTCCCCTCGGGCGCTGGCCCTCAGCAAACCCAGGTGAAACTCAAGGGTCCAAGGATCCCTGCTTTCCCAGGACCCCGCGGGTCGCTGTCTCCCCCGAGGTGCTGAAACACGCCCGCCTGCGTGGCAGTGACCTCTGCTCGCTGCTGTCGGGCGGGGAGCGCAGTGCCTGTGCTCTCAGGGCCACCCAAATCCTGGTTACAGAAATAAGGAGCGGGGCTGGCGTGGGAGGGAGGGAGCTAGTATGTATGTTTTGAAGCGACTGTATTTTACTGAATACTTCCACCCTTAACCAAATAAGAGGAAGGAAGGAAGGCTGAGTTAAAAAAACAAAAAAATGTGTTTACTCTTAGTGCCACGCCAGACCCAGGAGGAAAACGGTGGCACAGGATGATTACTCGGTGCGTTCTGTAAAATGCCATCTCTCTCTATATATATGACCGTGTAATGGTCAGGAAACTTTTCCCCTATTTCACAACCCCTTAGAAAAACTGCGGGCAGTTTGAGAGCTTTCTAGTTTTTCCTGATCAGAAGTAATATTCATCCAGAGACATTATCTAAGTCTGCGAAAGAATGAAGGCTGCTTGTCATGCATCCTTCGTTTCCAGTAATGTGTGCCGCCCAATTAGAAGCAATTTAAGCAATCAAGGCCGATATGAGAGAAGGGGGTGTTAAAAATAGGTTTTCTATAGCTTCAGAACTCTAATTCGGAAGAAAAGCTAAAATTACAAACGTATCATTTCTATATAAAATAAATATGTAATCTGCATGTCTCCTGTCCGCTCTTCTTTTTCCCCCAAGGTCCCGTCCCCATCGCCCGCCTTCCTTTTGGAAATTCATAACACAAGTGAAATGTAAAGCTCCGATGAGAAAGGACAAGGATCCCTAAAAAGTCTGTCTCAGACCAAACAGGTTGTGGGTGAGGCTTCGCCCAGGCTGTCCCGGGCTTCTCGCTCCTGTAGCCCCCTTGTTCGTGGTAAATTTACTTCCACCCGCGGTAGCAGGGAAGATCCCAAGAGTGAAGAGACCCCATTTCTTGGATCGAATCGTCTGACCCCGGGGTCCCGGAGGGTTAGAGGTAGCGGGCTGAGGGGGTGAGCTCGGGTTACTCCAGGCAAGTCAGGGTAGCTGCTGGCACGCGCTCCCCTTGGGGGATAGGAGTGCACAGAGAAAGGCGGGAGGCGGGGGCGGGGGGGTGTTAAATAATAGCCGGGACATGTTTCCAAACTGAACGGGAACAAGTAAAAGTTTAAAAACCTGAAAACAAAGCAAAAAAAAAAAAAACCAGGCAATATCCCCAAGTAGAAGCGCGAAATTCTCTCTCAAGATGAGAAGCCTGAGACTGTCATTTCTCATCTGTCTCCCGCGTTGCCACGGGGTGGACGAGGGGCCGGACGAGGTCAGGCCCCGGGGTCAGAGTGCAGGAGTAGCGGATACGGGTGCCGCAGCCCCTTGCCCCAAGCCTGCCCCTCCCAGCACCGCGGCTTGAGAGGCGAGTTTAGCCTCCTGACCTCTCCAAAGAGGGCTGAAGGCAACCGGCCGGGAAATGGACAAAAGCCAAGTTGGCAAAACTTCCAGGAAGTGATGGGCCAGCCCCTGCGCTTCCTGAAGCCTCCCTCCCTCCCCCGGAACCGAACCCTGACCTTTTACTCTCCCTGCCAAGGGGATCAAAGTTCTTTAGAAGTGAGTTGTGCTCAAAGCCAAATGCCTAGAACCTGAATCCTGAAAAATTGGTCGGGGTGGGGAAGAGGCCAGGGCTCTGGGTCCAGGGTGGCAGAATGCACCCAGGGACTCAGGACGTAGCCCCTGCCCTCCACGAGCAGACAGGCGCCAGCTGTGTCCAGGAGGTTGAGGGCCTCCAGAGTGGGAATTAATCACCTGCCAGTAACCCCCTTTCAGATTCTAGTCTTCTGTCTGGGGGTTAAGGTCAAAACAACATTCCCTCCCCAAAGCTTCTAGGGGTCGAGGATGAGTGCAGGAGGGGACCGACTCTTGTCTAAGACGCCCTACTCTTGTCTCAGAACAATAGAGATTTATCAGAGGGGCCAGCAGTGCTTCAACAGGCCAAGCTGAGGAGAAAGGTCTGATTTCTCAGAGTTTGAGCCCCAGATCAACTGCCAAGGAAGCAGAGGCCGAGGGCCCCACCCCACCCCCAAGTGATTCTTATCAAAAGGTCTTCCTACAAAGCTATAATAATATTGCAGCATTAAAATCCTTCATAATAGTATTTAATTTATTTCCTGTTTGGTTTGCATATTGTACCTGATTCATGAATGGAAACCATTTGATTTATAACAAATTTTATAACAAAATTTTCCTGGCATATTTTTTTTAATAAGCACTAATAATACTGTGTTATTCAAATTCAAAAATTTGAATACTATATTCAAAAATACTATATTCCAGTATTCTTTCCTGGATAATAATTTCGAAATTTCTTCTTGAATGTAAAACTTCCTGAAAGTGAATTGTTTCCAAAAATATTTGAAAACCTAAATAAACTGTATTTTGACACCAAGTTAGAAATAGGTGACATTTTAAAAATAGAAAGATATTAAGCATAGTTATGCTAATTTATGCTAAATTAATAAATATCGACAGAAGAAATTTTAAATTTAATTCCTCTTTTTGCCATATAATGTCCTAATACATTGGGATAGAAATCAGAATACACAGTATTGATGGGCAATATACCCTTTTCAAAGTTAAACTTATTCTTTAAATCTCCTCTTCTCATAAAGTCTACTACACATAATATACAACATACACAGTTTTCTTTGCATTAATTAGCTGGGTGAATTTAGCTGATTAAGTCTTTTATCCACACTAGGCTCAGCTTCCTTAATTTGGGAGACAACTAAATAAACTACACTTCAAAACTGGTAAGGTTTTATGACATATTTTACTTTGATGTCTTTTGCATTTACATAAAATGATAAGACAATAATAATTTTGAAATAAAATTTTCCTGGCATATTTTTTATAATAAGCACTAATAATATTGTGTTCTTATTTTTAACTGGCTACAATGACTTCCTAACTTGATTCATCACCTCCATACATATATTTACTTTTCTGTAAAGGAAGTTACAGTTTTCAAAAAATTCCTAGTAAGAATTGTGGTTCAAAAAACTTTAAGAATCACGCTAAGTGAGAAAACAATAACTACTGAGCAATCACTGCATTTTACTTGATTTATAACAAATTTTATAACAAAATTTTCCTGGCATATTTTTTTAATAAGCACTAATAATACTGTGTTATTCAAATAACACAAGTAAAGTTTTTCTAGACATCCCAGTATGCAGGCTGCTAGGAAGTTCACTAAGCGATATGAAGAGATTATAGTCCTGGGCCCTCCTCTAAATAATAGTGATCTTGGAAGCGATGCCTTATTCCTCTGGGCCTCATTTACACATACAATGAAGAAATTGGACCAGATGAGCTTCAAAAATCCATCTAGTCCTAGGAGTCCATGAAGTTCTAGAGACTGTTCAGAGCCACGGGGTTTGTGGTTGTTTGGTGTTTCTTAAAGCCCGCATCATAAGCCCGGAATTTAAGGAGAATTTTGCATCACAAGCTACACTTGCTCATGACCTTTCTTGCACTTTACTGCAGCTCCTCCTTTGCACAGATGAAATGGTTGGTTCTTGAAGTAATTTAAGGGCACCAAATGCTAGATGGACTTCTCCGATAGCATTCCTTTTAGTTGTAAAAAAGGGAGCTCCCAGAAATGGTGCTATCTACAAGAATTGTACGCCCCTAAAAAGAGCTTAAAAGTTTTCCTCCAGCTATTGAAATCAGTGAATTAATGCCTTTGATAATTTTATAAGTTTCTCTGGAAAACAGCTGGTTCACTCCAGTGGTTATAAGAATCAACAGGTATACAGAGAATTTTCTCTCTGATATTGTCTTTGAAGATGATCTTTTTCTCCAACACAGAATCGCTCCCCCACCCGCCAGTGCCACCTCTATTCCCAGTCCCAAACCTTATCAAGACCCATTCTTCCAGGTTGACACTGAGTTTATTTTGTTTGTATAACTTTCCCAGGAATCATCGGTGGCTTATAACAATACACTTTTTTTTTCAGTTTAGCTCCAAGCCTATGAAATTAATTTCCATTTCTAAAATCACGAGACTTCTCTTGGAAATATCAGTGACTGCACAAGCCATAGAGAGATCAAATATAGGTGCTCCATCATCTGAATGAGGTTGGGTTATATTTTCAATTGGAAAAAGGTATTAAATGATTAAAGTGTGCTAGCAAACCTACCACTTTTATCAAGCCCTTTGCTATCCAAGCAGGCGTAAGGATAGTCAGTCCCTGGTCCTGAAAGTCTCCAAGGAAAACTTGGAATGCTTTAGGAAATTATATTTGCAATTAAAGCGCTGGCATTTTTCTCCCATCGCAGAATAAAAGCGGAATACCATTTCAGAATCTTTACCGTTTTATTTATTTCAGTAAGCTGCTTAAAATCCTCATGCATTCATTGACAGGATTTTTGGCACCATTCTGCTTCACTAGCCCACAACTATTTAATTGTTAAATGTTAACAGATTACAAGTGACTTCGCAGAGCACATTTAGAATTCTAGACCTCATTATCTTAATTCCTACCACATCTAGCATGCACAGAAGGCCAAAGATCAGATACGAGTTTGGGAGCCATATTTTGCTTGTCTTTCTGTAGATACAGTTAGAACACTGGTATGTGTCTCCTCCTTATTACCATCAGCATATCTGGCACATGACTTACAGAAGGAGTAATGAACAAACAGATGATTAAATATGCAGGGGACCAATGTATATTTGACTATTTGGACTCCTGGATAAGTGGCAGCTTTTTAGTGATTGTCAGCAGGGCTCCTATATCATAGGTGCTCTTAAGTGAAAAATACAAAATGAACACAATAAAATACTAAATACGTGCCATAAATCTGAAATAAAATTGCTGAGCATTCCATTATCGTAAAATTCTTTTTAAAACTTTTCCAGCTAACCAAAACGGGGAGGAAGTAAAAACCAAACTAAGACCAGAACATTACAATGCGAGGCACTGTTCTTCCTATGAATCATCTCACTTAATCCCTAGGAAAACCCTCTGAGGCATGGAATATTATCACCATCACTGGAATGTGATGGAGCCAAATTCAAATGGGGGCAGACTGGTTCCAGAGAGAGCTTTAACCTCACACAATGCAACTGTTAAATAGATGCTCATTTAATTTGTTGAAAGAAGTATATGAACACGGGAATTAATGAAACATTCAGAAAATCGCCAGGTACTCCTGAAATCCAAACACTACACTCGTATTGCTAGTGGCGACAAAAGACAGAATAGCAGTGAGCATAGATGTAGAGTCAGCCAAACTGGCTCACATCCTTAATCATCTTCCCCAGTTACTGACTGTGAGATCTTGGGCAAGTTACTTAACCTTTCTGAGCCTCGGTTCTTCAGCTGTAAATTAACAGTAGGAATACTGACCTCATGGAATTATAGTTAAATGTAATGCCTATAAAGTACGCAGCATATAATAAAGATATAATAAATATCAGTTAATATTATGCTGAACAGTACGGTATTAGAATTGTTCCCTGGTTGTTATCTGAGATAGCATTGACTATATTTTCAAAATTGAAATGCCGTTATTTGGTTAGGTTAGGCTCACCTATCTGTTTCCAAACAAACCTCATTTCTGTTTTAACTGTCCTAATGTTTTCAGAGAACTTTTCTGTCCTACTTAGTTTGAAACCACACAGTTCCGTATTTTTCTATTTCAGAAGTAAACTTACAGACAATCACCCCTACTCCCCCCCATCCCCCGTCCCCCACCCCCACCCCAGAACTATCTTGGAGATGTTATGGATATCTTATCTGCAGGAGGCCTAGAATAGGGGAAGCTTGGTACAAGGGCATGAGAGAAACTGAAAATGGGAGTGGACAGTTTTTCTAAGCGGTTCACTAATTTTCCTGCAAGAGAAGTTCTTTCTGTTTATAATGCTTTACATTTATTTATTTTATTTTATTTTATTTTTTTGCATAGACAGGCACCAAGAAATGAACCCGGGTCTCCAGCATGGCAGGTGAGAACTCTGCCACTGAGCCACCGTGGCCCTATTTACTATTTTTAATTTTTACCAAAGTAAAGCATATATATGATATTTTAAGTAAAATGAAATTACTTACAATGTAAAGCAAGTATGCTGCCCCAGCTTTCCCCATTTCCATCGCAGACCCTCAAAAACAATGAAATACTTTTAATGGTTTCTGATCTTATTTTTTCTGGTGATTGTCACCATACTGTTAGATAATATATTTATACATTTATCTTTGGGTTTAGTAATTTTTGACATTGTCATAAAATTCTTGCCATGGGAAGAGATACAAATACAACTTACCTAAACCACTCCCCACACCTTTTCCCACTTCAGTTACATCATTCTTTCTAGTTTCTATGTTGTCTGCCTTTTTAATTTGAAATAAAACATTCACACTATTCCTTGATCCATCAACAGAAGATAGTACCTCTTGATTTCATACTTTAACCCAAATAAATTTTTTTGTATTTCATGTTACAAAAATTGATATGTTGTTTTTTATCCATAAAATTGTCTTCTTTACTTTTTTAATAAATTGAATGTCAAATTGAAATTCAATGTTTTAAAATTATTAGTGACAATGTAAATATTACTTATTGCATATTTCCTCTTGTACAGCTTTTTGTTTATCCAGAAGTTTCCTATTGCCTTTCTTTTTTCTTGAATTGTCTGCAGATTCTCCGGGATATCAAATTTTTAGAATCAAATGCCTCCCTCCATGTGAGTTCTCCTTTTTTGCTCCAGATTTTTTTTGACAGTAAGTCCAGTTTATTTGTGTCCACAGAACATACAGGGAGACCCTGACAGCATCCCCCTGAAAGCCCACCGACCCTGACCGTCAAACCCACATTCACCTCTTGGGGGCAACTTTGGGGAAATGGAAGGCCATGGACCTTATCCCCAACGGTCCACCAGAGCCTTACATATGGGCTCCATGGAGTTCAGATGTTGGAGGATGGAGAGTGTCACCCCTAAACCTATGACCTACCACCAACCTGGTCCCCCTGCCCCGAAGCCTCCCTGATCTGGTCTCTCTACTCCCCCTTCTTCAAGCAGAAGGCAAAATGTTCTGTTCCAGTCTTTTTTTTTTTAATAGTTTTATTAATAAAACAACATACAAACACACAAGCATTCTTAACATACAATCATTCCATACATAGTATACAATCAAGGGCTCACAATATCATCACATAGTTGTGTATTCATCACCTTGATCATTTTTTTAAACATTTACATCACTCCAGAAAAAGAAACAAAAAAGAAAAAACTCATACACACCATACCCCTCCCCCTCCCTCTCATTGACCACTGGTATTTCCATCTACCCAATATATTTTAATCTTTGTTCCCCCTGTTATTTATTTTTTATCCACATTTTTTACTCATCTGTCCATACCCCAGTTAAAAGGAGCATCAGACACAAGGTTTTCACAATCACACAGTCACATTGTAAAAGCTATATCATTATGCAATCATCTTCAAGAAACAAGGCTATTGGAACATAGCTCTACAGTTCAGGTACTTCCCTTCAGCCACTGCAGCACTCCATAAACTAAAAAGGGGATATCTATACAATGCATAAGAATAACCTCCAGGATAACCTCTCAACTCTGAAATCTCTCAGCCACTGACACTTTATTTTGTCTCATTTCTCCCTCCCCCTTTTGGTCAAGAAGGTTTTCTCAATTCCTTGATGCCGGGACCCATCTCATCCTGGGATTTCTGCTGCACGTTGCCAGAGGGAGGTTTACACCTCTGGGAATCCGGTCCCATGTAGAGAGGGAGGGCAGTGAGTTCACTTACCCTGTTAGCTTAGAGAGAGAGTCTGCTCCAGTTTTGGCTGATTGATCTATGGCTGTCTGCAGAAAAGGCAAGCTGGGAATTCCCTTCTTTACTTCCCTGTGTTGTAGCCAATGTTTCCTGGATTGGATCCCATGTCATTCTTTATCGAATTAGCTCCTCCTTCTTCCTCCCCTTTTGCTCAAATAACTCCTAGGGTTGAATATGTGGGAGACAATATTTCTGAGTCCTTTCTTGTCTAATAATGTCTTTATTCAACTTTCAAACTTAATTGATAATTTAGCTGGGTATATAATATTAGGTTTAAAATATTTTCCCCTTAGATATTTTAAGACATTGATTACAATTTTCTGCTATGACTAATGAAAAGACTGATCCAATCTGATTCCCATTCCTTTGTAAGAGATCAGGTTTATCTCCCTTCTGAAAAAACGGAAGACTTTTTTAGGGTCTTTGCTCTACCTTAGTGTTGCATAATTTTAAATAATTTATCTGACGCAGGTCTGCATTTATTTATTGTTCTGAGCATTCAATGGATACTTTCATTCCCCTCAGCTGTGAGAAAAATCATGTATTTTATCTATTTCTTCTCTTTAGATGTCGTTTTCTCTGTTTTTGAAATTTCTATTAGTTGGAAATTGGCCACTGAGAATAATCCTCTATTTTCCTGGCATTTCCAGTTCTTTTTCTATTTTTTTTCTTTTCCTTGAGATTTACTTAACTTTATTGTTCAGCCATTCTATTGATTTTTTGTTAGTCTGATAATCACATATTTAAATAACAAGAGCACTTTCTTGATCTATGATCATTCTTTGTCATACATCTTATTTATTATAGCATCCTGCTTTTATTTTACTGATGCATTACATTTTCTAAACTCCCTGTGGTATGAATTAGAATTTTTTAAGTTGTCTTTTGTTTCTCAATTATCTCTGCTTCCTGCAATGCGTTACTGTCTCCTTCTCTTTTTCTCTCTTTTGTTATGACTGTTTTTTTTTTTACCTTTCTCTTTCACATTGCTGACTTTACTCAAATGACTAGAGAAATACATTTTTTGTTTACAGTCAGAAAAGATCAGTAAAATGGATGACTGGCCCTCTTTGAACATGGGTGGAGTTTTGTTCACATCAGCCTTCAATTACTAAAATGTGATTGGAAAACTGTTTTAATGAAGAACACATAAATGCCATAATTTAGAGGTCTTTGTTCCAGAGGTTGGTACTGACAAATACCTGCACAAGATGCCCTGATCCTATTTGGGCAATTTCTTTAGAGAAGAACTCTCCATTATTTTTGCCTGGGAATGGGTTAAATTGCCTATACTCTCCACACTGTGGGGGGGGGGCATTGATGATTTCATATAAAATCAAATATATACCCATTTTCAATCACACATCTTACTCCCAACCACTGTCACACCTGGTATTTGTGAGTCCTGAGCCTTGCATCGTTCCTCTTTGGCTGTAATGACCTCTATATGCTGTCTAAGTTGTGGTTGCTACTGCCCTGGTACATCTTTTGTCACTCCTTCATCTATTTTTCAACTTCCAAAACGTTTCAAAGTCCCTCTTTCGCTAGTAGCCTCTTATTGGGTTCTTTGTTCTATAGCTTTAAAAATAATTTTCTCGAGTTTATTAATGTTTTAAGAGGATGAAGCTGTTATATTGCACTAGAAGTTAATGCTTTAAAATTTTTTAAATCTTTTCCTATTATTTATACTTTACTTCATATTATACCTGATTTCTCTTTTTTTTTACTGGTTGTTATCAACCTGAGTTTAATTTACAGTATAAATTGAAAAGATCAGCGTGGTGCAACGGTGGCTCAGTGGCAGAATTCTCACCTGCCATACCAGAGATCTGGGTTTGGTTCCAGAGCTTGTGCATGCCAAAAAAAAAATTTTTTTTGAAAAGATCGGTAAACACTAAAGCATAGCCCTTGATGATCTGAATGATTTAACAGGGTTATTCTTCACACTTATGCTGTATAATGTGAAACGGATATCAATGCTTATTTCTGGGGGGGGGAGGTCTTAGTGTTAAAAGCCCAGAAAATACAATTTTGAATTTATTAAAATTTATTTACACCACACATTTTTCAAAAGTGACTCAAAAAAAACTAGAAAATGCTACTTGTAGCAAAAACTTCCCCATCAACATTTGCCATTCCATTAATGGTTGTATAAGTTTGCTTTGCCAACAAAAATGAATTTTAGATCCTTCCTCAAAAGTGGCTTCAGTGCCCTCATAATGGTCATAACATTATACTTGATACTGCAAATGATTTACATTTCTTGATCCTAATTCATTTACTCACTTTATGGATGAGCTTCCTATAGGGCAGGGATGTCATCTGTGTTGTTCACCAATGCGTCCCCAATGTCTACTGTAGCTCTTGCACATTGGGGTCAATTGACAAACATGCGTCTAGTCAATGTTGAATGAACCCTGTGAATAGACCAGGTTCTGAAACTGACAAACAGGTTTGAGAAATTAGATGAATTAAAACATCTTAGAAAAAAGTCTGCAGCATGTGATAATGTCATAAGGGTCACCAAAGCAAGCGCAATCATAGGCATTCAAAGGAAGGAAAAATTCCTTTAAGCCATGACAATTTGAAATCCAGCAGTGAGTGAGTGAGGGATAAGATTTTTTTTTTCTTTTTAAATTATATCTTACTTTTTCTTAGGACTATACATTCTCAGAATATATAGTTTGAGGAACTTTTCCTCTAAAGCACTGGCAATGATGTGTGCAATTAATGCTCTTTCAACTGGATCTTTAAAAATACTTTTTATTGTAAAATATAGCATTATATACAAAAAAGCAATACATTTGCAAGTGTATTTTAACAAGTAGTTTGTATTAGCTATAGTTCTCTAGAGAAACAGAATCAGCAGGAAATATCCAAAGATACAAAATTTATAAAAGTGTCTCACGTAAACGTGGGAATGTAGAGTCCAAAATCTATACGGCAGGCTGTGAAGCTGATGATTCTGATGGAGGGTCTGGGTGAACTCCACAGAAGAGGCTCACCAGCTGAAGCAGGAAGAGAGCCTGTCTCTTCTGAGTCTTTAAATGGCTTCCAGTGATTAAATTAAGCATCACTCATTGTGAAAGACACTCCCCTAGGTTGACTACGAATGGAATCAGCTGTAGATGCAGCCCACGTAATCATGATTTAATTCTATGAAATGTCCTCATAGCAAAAGACAGGCCAGCACTTGCCCAACCAGACAAACGGGTACCACCACCTGGCCAAGTTGACACATGAACCTGACCATGACAGTCCACCCCTTGTCAACTTGGCAGCTATACACATCACTTCAAACCATACTTAATTTCTAAATAAAAAACATTAAAACACACATTTTTCTTCTCACCTAACAATACTCAACTATCCTGCATACAACCGGAAACACATTAAATCTCCCCAGAATAGGGTGCAAGCCCTTGCATAATATTCATTCTTAAACTTGATATCTTACAACTTAAGTACTATAACATGAACAAAACAGAATTACGTTCCTTGTTTCTGTAACTGATCACGTGGTCATAGTTCATATTTATCACTACCTTCTTCCACTACCCATTCCATGTTCCCATTACCCTCAGCAAGCACTTTAGCTGGCTGTGGTTCTTTGCCTGGTGGGGTGACCTAAACCTTCATTCCTGAAGCTTCAGAGCCATTGGTAGTCCTGCCTGGATTGGGTTGTTGCAGTTTTCCATTGATTTTAATCACAGGGCATGGTAGTACTAAAAGAAGCTTTAACGGATCTCCTATATTCCAGGAAATCTCTTCTTTACCTCCATTGTGTAGTTGCAATCCTGTTTCCTCCAATAATCAGGGTCAATCACCCCAGCCAGTAATGTAATCCCTTTCTTGGCTTGTTGATCCAGGGGCATGAGTAGCCCAAAGTGACCAGGTGGCAGTCTTAGATTCCAGTTCAATGGAATAATTGTTTCTCCTGGTGGAAACACTCTCCATTTTGGAACTAAAACCTATAGACCAGCAGAGTTCAGGGTGACAGGGACAGGAAGCAAAAATTTTCCTAGTGGATCACTAGGGGTAATAGTGAGTGGCACCACTTCCATTTCCACCACTTGGTTCCTGGACCCATGGATCCTGGTTATGGGAGAAACAGCACCATACACTGGACACTGATATAGAGCATATACAGCTTCCTGGAGAACTTCAAGGTATTGCCACCTAGTTGGCACTGTAACTGAGTTTTCAAAAGGCCATTCCACCATTCTGTCAGTCCAGCTGCCTCTGGATGATGGGGAACATGGTAAGACAAGAGAATTCCATGAGCATGTGCCCATTCCCACACTTCATTTGCTCTGAAGTGTGTTCCTTGATCAGAAGCAATGCTGTGTGGAATACCATGACAATGGAATAGGCATTCTGTTAGCCCATGGATGGTAGTTTTGACAGAAGCATTGCATGCAGGGAAAGCAAACCCATATCCAGAGTATGTGCCTATTCCAGTTAGAACAAATCGCTGTCCCTCCCTTGAAGGGAGTGGTCTAATGTAATAAACCGGCCACCATGTAGCCACCTGGTCACCTCAGGAAATGGTGCTATATCAGGGACTGAGTGTGAGTCTCTGCTGCTGAAAGATTGGACACTCAGCAGTGGCTATAGCCAGGTAAGCCCTGGTGAGTGGAAGTTCATGTTGCTGAACTCATGCATAACCTCTGTCCCTACCACCATGACCACTTTGTTCATAAGCCCATTGGGCATTGACAGGAGTTGCTGGGGAAAGAGGCTGACTGGTATCCACAGAACGGGTCATCTTATCCACTTGATTATTAAAACCTTCCTCTGCTGAAGTCACCCTTTGGTGTGCATTCACATGGGACACAAATATCTTCATGTTTTTAGCCCACCCAGAAAGGTTTATCTACATACCTCTTCCCCAGACCTCTTTGTCACCAATTTTTCAATTTCCTGACCATCCAGCCAAACCATTAGCAACAGTCCATAAGTCAGTATATAAATGTACCTCTGGCCAGTTCTCCTTCCAAGCAAAATGAACAACCAGATGCACTACTCAAAGTTCTGCCCACTGGAAGGATTTTCCCTCACCACTGTCCTTTAAGAGCACCCTAGAAAGGGGTTGGAGTGCTGCAGCTATCCACTTTCATATGGTACCTGCATATCATGCCGAACCATCTGTAAACGAGGCCTGAGTTTTCTCTTCCTCAGTCAATTCATTGAAAGGAACTCCCCAAGAGATCATAGCTCTTGTCTGGGAAAGAGAAGGCAATGTGGCAGGAGTGGAGACCATGGGTGTGCTGGTTTGAAAGGATGTATGTCCCCTAGAAAAGCCATGTTTTAATCAAAATCCCATTTCATAAAGGTAGAATAATCCATATTCAATACTTGTATGTTTGAAACTATAATCAGATCATCTCCCTGGAGATGTGATTTAATCAAGAGTGATTGTTAAGCTGGATTAGATGACGACATTTTTTCACCCATTTGGATGGGTCTGGAGAAGTTTCTGGAGTCCTATAAAAGAGAAAACATTTTGGAGAATGAATGAGATTCAGAGAGCAGAGCAGAATGACATAGCCATGAGAAGCAGAGTCCACCAGCGAGTGACCTTTGGAGATGAAGAAGAAAAATGCCTCCTGGGGAGCTTCATGAAACAGGAAGCCAGAAGAAGCAGCTAGCAGATGACACCATGTTTGCCATGTGCCCTTCCAGCTGAGAGAGGAACCCTGACCATGTACATCACGTGCCTTTCCAGATGAGAAACTCTGATTGTGTTCACCATGTGCCCTTTCACTTGAGAGAGAAACCCTGAACTTCATTGGCCTTCTTGAACCAAGGTACCTTAGATTAGACATTTCTACAGACTTGTTTTAATTGGGACATTTTCTCAGCCTTAGAACTTTTAAAAGCCATTCTGTTTCTGGTATATTGCATTCTGGCAGCTAGCAAACTAGAACAATGGGTATTTGGGCAACTTCCTCACGTAACTTACTTGTGCCTTTAGGACCTGCTCTGGCCCTATCTTGTATATACTATTTCCATTTTATGATGGAGTGCTGCTGCGCACACCCAACTTTATGGCTTGGTGGGTCAGACAACACCCAGCTCAGGAGAGGCAACTCAGGTCTCATGGTAACTTGGTGGCCCATGGTTAAGCATTCAGTCACTACTAAGGCCCAATAGCAGGCCAAAAGCTGTTTCTCAAAAGGAAACAGATGGTAAGGCCTTGTTCTAAAATCCTAAGGGTCTACATTGTGATACTACTATAGGGGCTTGCCAAAGGCTCCAGACAGCATCTCTGTTTGGCACTGACAATTTCAGCACCATTGGATCGGCTGGATCATGTGGTCCAAGTGGCAGAGCAGCTTTTCCAGCAGCCTGGACCTGTCGCAGAGCCTCCTCTTGTTCAGGTCCCCACTCAAAAGTAGCAGCTTTTCTGGTCACTTGATAAATGGGGTGGTGTAGCACACCCAAATGAGGAATATGTTGTCACCAAAATCCAAAGAGACCAACTAGGCATTGTGCCTCTTTTTCAGTCGTAGAAGGGGCCAGGTGCAGCAACTTCACCTTCACCTTAGAAGGGATATCTCGAAATGCCCCACACCACTGGACACCTAGAAATTTCACTGAGGTGGAACGGCCCTGTATTTTTGTTGGATTTATCTCCCATCCTCTAACACACAAATGCCTTACCAATAAGTCTAGATAGTTGCTACTTCTTGCTCACAAGGTCCAATCAACACTATATCATCAATATAACGGACCAATGTGATGTCTTATGGGTGGGGGGAGAAACAATCAAGGTCCCTGTGGACAAGATTAAGGTATAGGGCTGGAGAGCTGATATATCCCTGAGGTAGGACTGTGAAAGTATATTGCTGACCTTGCCAGTTGAAAGCAAACTGCTTCTGGTGGTCATTACAAACAACTATTGAGAAAAAAAAGCATTTACCAGATCAATAGCTGCATACCAGTTACCAGGGGATGTATTGATTTGCTCAAACAATGATACCACATCCAGAACAATAGCTGCAATTGGAGTTACCACCTAGTTGAGCTTATGATAATCAACTGTCATCCTCCAAGACCCATCTGTGTTCTGCACAGACAAAATAGGAGAGTTGAATGGGGATGTGGTGGGAATCACCACCCCTGCATCCTTCAAGTCCTTAAGAGGGGCAGTAATCTCTGCAATCCCTCCAGGAATCTGGCATTGCTTCTGATATACTATTTTGCTAGGAAGGGGCAATTCTAGTGGCTTACACTTGGCCTTTCCCACCATAATAGCACTTACTGCATGAGTTAGAGAGTCAACATGGGGATTCTGCCAGTTGCTCAGTATGTCTACTCCAATTATACAATCTGGAACTGGGGAAATAACTACATAATGGGTCCAGGAGCCCACTGGACCCATTGTTAGACAGACCTGAGCTAAAACTCCACCTAACACCTGGCCTCCATAAGCCCCCACTCTGACTGGTGGACCAGAATGACGTTTTGGGTCCCCTGGAATTAATGTCACTTCTGAATCAGTGTCTAATAATCCCCCAAATATCTGATCATTTCCTTTTCCCCAATGCACAATTACCCTGGTAAAAGTGCGTTGGTCTCCCTGGGGAAGGCTTGGGGGAAGATTCACAGTATAAATTTGTGGCAATGTAACTGGGTTCTCTCCCAAAGGGACCCCTTCATTCAAGGGGCTCTGGGTCTGTAAAGTGTCTCAAGTCTGGAAATTGATTAAGGGGCTGTGACTCTGTGTTTTTGTAATTCAAGTTAGACTTCTGTTCACTTGACCTAGAACTCTTTTGTTTATACAGGTCAAACAAGAATTTAGTAGACTGCCCATCTATTGTGCTTTTAGGTACACCATGATTTACTAGCCAATGCCACAAGTTTCTGCAAGTCAGATTATTTTGACTCCTGCTTTGAGTCTGCTATCTATTATGATAGCCACGTCCACCTTGTCTTTGGCAATTAAGTGCTGCCACCTGGCTTCTGCCAACTCGGGATCCGGTCATCCCCATTGTGTTTAAGGATTTCAGCTCAGTGACAGCAGTTCCCACAGTAATATCTGACCTACAGAGAAGTGCAACTACACAGCTCTTCAGGGATGATGGTGCTGAAATTTATTTGAAATTTATTTCTCACTGTTCTGGTAAAAGGTGCATCCTCCGGACATTCCTGGAGCATAAGAGCAGGCTTTGCATGATAAATCCACTCTAACATTCCAATCTCTCTAAGCCTCTGGATCCCCTCATCTACATTATACCAGTGCAATTCTGGCATTTTAACCCCAGGTAATGTTGGCCTTTAATCCATGTTTCAACCAACCATCTAAACAAATTGTTAATGCCTTTCCTAACCCCTTGAGCTATAACATTGAAAGCTGAATCTTTGCTTAGTGGACCCATATCAACAGATTCATCCTGATCCAGCTTTATATTCCTCCCACCATTATCCCACACCTTAAAATCCATTGCCACACATTTCCTCTTGATTTCTGTCTATATAAATTGGAAAATTCACATAATTCTTTTTGAGTATAACATACCTCCTCACGAATGATACTTTGTACCTCACCTTTAGGGGTCTGTTGGGACTTTAGTCTAGTTATAGGTCAGGAAGAAATGAGGGGTGGGGGGTTGGGACATGAAAAGAATTAGAAGTAATTTCCAAGCCATTTGCTTCAGGGCACTTATTTGCAGTTTCATCTGGTGAAACAGGATTAATCACTCTAAGGTTAATCCTTTCAAGTAGAGGTTGGGTGGACAACTCCTCAGGGTAGGCTAGAGATGGGCTGGCTGTGTCCTCAGGACAGACTGCTACAGGGTATCTAGAGAAGACTCAGCATGACTTAGGGTTTCAACCTCCACTGACATCATTATCCATCCATACGTCACCATCCCATTTTTCAGGGTCCCACTCCTTTCCAGTCAATGCCCTCACTTTCACAGCAGACACCATGCAAGATTGAGATTTCCGTTTAGGTTGTAAAGTTGGTACTCTAAAAATAAATGTTTATAAATGATAGGGGGAACAAATGTTAAAATAAATTTAGTTTGAAATGCTAGTGATAAATGAAAGTGAGGGGTAAGGGGTATGGTATGTATAATCTTTTTTTTCCCTCTGTTATCATTTTATTTCTTTTTCTGTTGTCTTTTTGTTTCTTTTTCTGAACTGATGCAAATGTTCTAAGAAATGATGAATATGCAACTATGTGATGATATTGGGAATTGCTGATTGTATATGTAGAATAGAATGATATGTTAATGTTTTTGTTTATTTGTTCTTAATTTTTTAAATTAATAAATAAATAAATTTTAAAAAATAAATAAAACTTCTGAGTCTGATTTTTGGAGATCTCAAATCTACAGCTACAAGAAATAAGATTTCCTTTCAGGACACTCATAGAAATGTTTACATCTGTCAGACAGCACGTAAGCTTCTCATTTGAAGCCGTAAGTGCATCACTTTCACTCATTAATGTATACAGTGTATCAAACAACAACCAGCCAACATCTCTATACCTCCTATACCTATACCTCTATACCTGTAAAGGTGTCAAAAACATTATCCCCCAGAGCCTGGCTTCATACAAGTGAAGCATTAGAAGAATCCGGTGGTGATATTTTGAGGATCTCTTTTGCCAACTCACCCCATGAATTGGCAGTATCATCCTGATTATGGTAATCAGAGTCTTTAGTGCCTTTGAGTCCTGTGAAAGTAGAAAAACAGTCATAAAAACCCATTTTTAAAATTCTGTTTCTTAAGAACCACACCACTCCTAGTACCAAGCTGTATTAGCTAGGGTTCTCAAAAAGAATCAGCAGGAAACATCCATAGATATAAAATTTATAAGTGTCTTACATAACCATTGGGAACATAGAATCCAAAACCCATAGGGTAGGCTGTGAAGTTGATGACTTCGATGAAGGGTCTGAATGAACTCCACAGCCACAGAAGAGGCTTGCTAGCTGAAGCAGGAAGAGAGCCTGTCTCTTCTGAGTTCTCCTTAAAAGGCTTAAAGTGATTAGATGAGCATCACTCATTGCAGAAGACACATCCCTTGGCTAACTACAAATGGAATCAGCTGTGGATGCAGCCAACATGATCATGATTTAATTCTATGAAATGTCCTCATTGCAACAGACAGGCCAGTACTTTCTCAACCAGACAAACGGGTACCACCACCTGGCCAAGTTGACATAGTTATAGAACAGATTTTAAAGTTTGGTATGTGTTACAGTTCCATGATTTTTCATTTTTTTCTTCTAGCTGCTCTGAGACACTGGAGACCAACAGAAATACTGATATAATGATTCAGCTATCATACTCATTTGGTAAATCCTATCTTCTCTGTTGTACTCATCCTTCTCTGTATATACATAAAAGCAATAACTTTCGAAGTATGTTTCAACAATTAGTTGTAGAACAGATTTCAGAGTGTGGTATGGGTTACAATTCCACAGTTTTAGGCTTTTATTTCTAGCTGCTCTAAGATACTGGAGGTTAAAAGAAATATCAGTATAATGATTCAGCACTCACATTCATTTGTTAAACTCGACCTTCTCTGTATAACTCCACCCTCACCTTTGTTCTTTCTCCCACTCTTTAAGGGTATTTGGGCTATGCCCACTCTGTTTCATGTTGGAAGGGACTGTCAATAATATGGGATAGGAGGATGGAACTAGTTGATATTCTGGAATGGCTAGCCCCCCTGCATTTCAGGACTTATCTGGTCCAGGGACCCATTTGGAGATTGTGAGTTTTGGAGAGTTGCCCTAGGGCATGGAAACTTGGTAGAATCTTATATAATGCCCTAGGTATTCTTTAGGATTGGCAGGAATGGTTTTGGTTGGGGGTTGGTGTGTCATGATTTTGGTAGCAATGCCTAACCGAAGCATACACAGGAATGACTTCCAGAGTAGTCTCTCAATTCTATCTGAACTCTCTCAGACACTGATACCTTATTTTTGTTGATCCCAAGGTGCCAGGGACAGGCTCATCCCTGGGGGTCATCTCCCATGCAACTAGGGAGACTTTCAGAAGGATAAGTTTTGATAGGTAGAAATGACAAGGAAAGAGCTTTACATTGCATAAAGAGTTCAGATCAAAATAATATTCAGCATATAAAATGTTTGCACTCATTCAATATATTTAAAACAAATTAAGAACAACATCTTGGCTTACAGATTTCAAAAGTAACCATTTCTTTAAGAAGCACTTAGTGTTGATCAGAATTTCTTTCTTAGATCACCTTCATAACAGACAACTGACTGGACATTTGGGCATAATCATCTTGGACTATAAAACCATATTCTTTAAACTTTACTACCGGGGAAAATCCTGATCCTGTCTCAAACATTAGGGACTCCCAAATCAATAGGCCAAGCCCTTGATCTTGAGGCTTGCTCTTGTGAAGCGTATGTATGTAGTGGAGATGCATAGCCTACCTATAGGTATGCCTAAAAATTACTTCTGGAGGACATGTTTTGTTGCTCAGATATGGCCTCACTCTCTCTAAGCCCAACTCTGCAAGTGAATTCATTACCCCTCCCCCTACATGGGACATGACCTCCAGGGGTGAAAGTCTCCTTGGCAGTGTGGGAGACGACTCCCAGGAATAAGTCTGACCCTGGCACCTTGGGATCAACATTGCCATCCTGACCCAAAGGGGGAAAAGAAGTGTAACAAATAAGGTATCAGTGGCTAAGAGAGTTCAAATAGAGTCAAGAGATTACTCTGGAAGTCATTCTTATGCAAGCTTCAGTTAGACATTGCTACCTACCATAACTTGAAAATCCCATCCAAAACCATTCCAGCCAATCCTAAAGAACACCTAGGGTATTATATAAGATTCTACAAAGGTTCCATGTGCTCAGGTGATTTTCCAGAAACCTACAACCTCCAGATGGGTCCCAAATCAGATAAGGCCTAAAATGCAGAAGGACCAGACTCTCTAGAACATCAACTATTTTCATCCCCCATCCCACATAATCGACAACCCCTTCCAACATGAAAAAGTTAGAATGGGCATAGCCCAAATACCCCTAAAAAGTGGGAGAAAAATCAAAGGTGATGGTGGAGTGACACAGAGAAGATTGGGTATGATCGCTGAATCATTAGATTGATATTTCTTTTAGTCTCCAGTATCTTAGAGCAGCTAGAAGTAAAAACCTAAAATTGTGGAATCGTAACCCATACCGAAATCTGAAATCTGCTCCAGAACTAATTGTTGTGATGCGCCTTGACATTTATTGCTTTTTTTGTATATATGTTGTTTTCACAAAAAAGAAAATAAAATTTTTTCCAACCTCCAGTGTTTTTGAGCAGCTAGAAAGATCTTAAATAGTGGAATGGTAACCCATAACAAACTGTGAAATCTGTTCTGTAACTACTTGTTGAAAGTGTACTTTGAAAATCATAGCTTTTTCTTTCTTTTCTTTGTATATATGCCATATTTAACAATAAAAAATGTTTAAAAAAACACATTCTCAGGTTAAAGGGTTTCATATCATATCTGCTTTGACTTTGGAGTTGAATTAAAATGTACTACTAATTCAATATTTAAATGCCCCATATTTAATGTTGATTTTTCTGCTTAGGAAATAAGAACAAATGTTTCTTATTCTTGATTAGTTTACTAAATTTTGGCAATCTTAATTCATAGCTCTTAGACTTTCTTAATGAAAACAGAATGCCTAGATATTTTAATGTTCTGTTTACAAATATCCAGGTGACTTTAATCAAACAAACCATTATATCACAAAGTAGATCAGGCCAAAGTAAATGAACCTGGTTGGGATTCTCCCAACAGAGCACTTGGGTGGGACAGACTGTGAGACTCGGTGATGGGTCAGTGCACATATTTGCCTCAGTATCGTGAGGGGCCCTTTCAGAGTGGATTCACCGTCAATTCCAATTTTCCTGACAAGAGCAGCAGCATTTCAGCAAAAACAGGGATGCACAGGACTATTCAGAAAAAGAATGTAAGCAAGAAAAGAAGAGGAGGAATTAATAATAGGTCTTCTAGTTGCTTTACAAGTATTAGTGCATTTAAGGAGAGGAAAAAAAGAAGACAGCAGGGAGAAGGGAAAAATTAAACGATTTTCTTAGAGGATTCTGATCTTAAAATGACATATAATTTCTGCACTGTTGGCCTTGAGGAAGTATCATGGGCATTTGGAAATGGCACTTAGATCAGAATGTTATTTAATTACAAGACAAATATATATTGTTTTCTGAAATCATTTTTTATATTGTGTACAAATTGGAAACTAATTGTTTTGCAAGTTATTAAAATTAAAAATCGCTCACAAGCTATAGAAAGGACAAGGTACAAAATAATGTCAAATAAAGCAGGTCAAAGTCCAGGTAAGCATCAGGTGGTCCCTCCCACCTCTTTGGCAAGCTAATCAGCTTTGGCAAACTGCTTTCCTCTTTGTCTAGAAGGTTGTACAGAATCCAGTCCCACTCGGACCTTTTCAAGTCTGGAAGACTCCTCAAACCAAGGCATGAACCCTTAGGCCAATAGTCTAATGCATTTTTAGACCAAAAGTTTTATCCTCTGGCAAAGCCAAATAACAATAGATGGTGGCTTTGGAATTTGCAGAGTTGCCAAAATTATACCCATATGTAAGTGCTGCCTTTGAGGGATGCAGACCTCCAGAACAGAAGTGCTGCTGCTGTTAGCAGAGGAGTACCTTTGGGCAGGAACATTCAGAGTCCCCACCTGTAAAGGAAGACACCTGGGAAGATTATGAGAGCATCTGCAGGCTGTACATAGTACTAAAAGCTCTGCTGAATCGTCCCACTGCTGCTCTAGTCAGCAACAAATTGAAGCACTTTATAAAATTTGTGGCTCTTCAATAATTTTGAATCACTTTAAAGTGCTCATGCTCCAAACCATAAAGCCTTTCCTAACCACTGCAAATGTATAAAAGGCACATCATCAAAATGACAGTAATCAACTCCTTCTATTTGAGGTGTGAAATTGTTTTGTGTTTTTCCTCCTTGTTTTTACTGTTCACCAAGTGCAAAAAAAAAACCATAAGGACATAATGTACAAAATCTCCATTTTTTACAGCACCAAGTAATAAAAGTTCTGAAGAGTTCTCAGATGAAGAAATATCTTATTTTAAAAGAGGTTCACTAAGGGGAGTGTGTGTGTGTCTATCCATCTGTCCAGGATCCTGAATGAACTGAAAGAGGTCACACAGAGGTATAAAGAAGGTTCTGCTGATGCAAGTCTTTGGGAATGCCCTTGAAATTACATGCACCATGTTGTCAGGTAAAGTAGGGGAAGGGACAGAGAGGGAAACAGGTTATCCACCATAAAGGATGATAAGTCTCTTTTTCAGTTAAAATAAATTTCCTATGACTTAAACCACTAACTGAGGAGAACTGAAAAATCCTGTCAAGTTGACACAATTTCCAAGTTTGCTTTTGTCTTTTGATTACTGAATCCCAAACAGTTCTAAATGAAGGTATTGGGCAAGACTAGTACAATGATTCCATTTCCTAGGACAGATGGAAATGATCTTAATGGAAACATGTTATACCCAGTGTTTTGTTTTGTTAATGCTGCTGGAAATGCAATATACCAGAAATGGGATGGCTTTTATAAAGGGAATCTATTAAGGTACAAGTTTACAGTTCTAAGGCCATAAAAATGCCTAAAATATCGAGAAAAAGATACCTTGATTCAAGAAAGGCAGATCTGGAAAGACACATGGCTGGTGTCTGCTGTCTGCTGTCCTTTGGCTTCTGGTTTCAAACAGCTTCCCCAGGGGATTTCTTTCTACATTTCCAAAAGTCTTTGTCTGTGTCAACTCTGAAGATTTTTCCAAAATGGTTCCCACTTAAAGGGCTCTAGTAAGTGGATTAAGACTCAACTTGAATGGGTGAAGACACATTTCCATGGAAACCACCTAATCAAAAGGTCCCATCCACAACTGGGTGGGCCACAGCTCCACAAAAACAACGTAATCAAAAAGATCCCACCCAACAATATTGAATCAGGATTAACGAACATGACTTTTCTGGAGTACACAACAGTTTCAAATCAGCGCACCCAGTTTTAGCACAACTCAACTTAGTTTACTTGAAAGTATACATAAAAATGAACACATTCTAACAAATGTGAGGCTACAGGCTTTGCATCTACAAAAGACATACATGTGTATAGAATGTGAGGAAAACAAAGAACAACAAATAGAAACATCACACATAACTTGGGCATTTCAAAAAAATCGATAACATTTTATCCCAAACAGAAATCTCATTTTGTTGTATAAAATTAGAATAATACTGATTAATTATCCATTTTACTCACCTAATAATATAGTTAACTATATTATAATAGTTAATATAATGTGAAGACATTATCTTGTCATGTCAGATTTTTTCATTAAATATTTTAGTTTTATTTTCTGCATAGCAAATATCGTATAATAAAATATAAAAAGGTATGTAGTGAGAGGAATCTCTTTCCTACTTCTGACACACCTACATGGGGAAAAACTGTTATTGGCTCCTTGTGCATCCTTACAGAATTTCTTACGCATATACAAGCATATGTGAGTGTGTGCGTGTATGTAGTGTTAGATATATATACTTGTTCCCCCCTTTACACATACACTTGCATACAATACACATCTCTACATTTTGCTTTTTTCAACAAGATTATTTTAATGCCTAGTATCCCACTGGATGAGGAAGACTATGCATTTATTTAATCACCCTGATTGTTGGAAATTTAGGTTGTGTCAGTTAATTTGCTGTATAGGTTATGCTGTCATACACACAAATGCACTAATTTTTTTGGACAAGTCTCTCTGTAGGTGAACAAACACAGCAAAACTAAGCGGAGGGCAGGCAATGGTGGCTCAGTGGTAGAGTTCTTACCTGCCATGCCGGAGACCCATGTTCGATTCCTGGTGCCTGCCCATGCAAAAAGAATAAAAAATAAAAAAAACTATGTGGAATACAAATCAAATTAAATATGAAATCAGAATTGGCCAAAGTACTTTGAAACACAAAAGTTTAGAAGAAGAACATGCAAAAAGTACATACAAGGGAGTATATCTGAGATTATTGCATAGGTGGAGCCCTGGTCTCTATTTTTCTGGGCTCTGCCTTTCTTTCCTGACTCCTTCCTTGTGAATTACTCAAGAAAGCTTAGAACTATTTGGATAATCTTTTTATGGAAATGTTCTGCTCACTCTTCATCCCTTTAGACCCTGCAGAAGTAGGTGGCATGCGATAGAGATGAGTGGGAGAAAGAGGAAGAAGTAAGAATTATTATTAAGGTCTGTGTTTGTCTTTCATGATGTTTGAGAGATGCAAGTAAAAATCAAGTTATTTTGAAATTCAATCTTTTAGTTGCTGAATTATTTTCTGTGCTATGCTTTCAGATTGGGAATGGTGGGAGACAGTTTAAGAAGTGTTTTTAAAAAACAGCAACAATTAGAAAGTTTCATACTTGGGGTGAACATAATGAAGCTTAAGCTTCTCCTCCATAAGCCTGAGAGAATTTTCTGCAATGTGTGCATATGGTCATAAGTTTTCATAAAATAAGCAAAAGTTAGATAGTTTAACTGTGATCAGTTAAGATGGCTGTCTCTTTTCACTCCATTGCCTTCTATCACATTTCCCTTTGATTTGGATAGTGTTGGAATGGCTCCAAGCATTCTGTTTATAATTTTGTATACTGTTAAAAGCACTCCCAAGACAGAATAAAATCATGAAGCATGTAACAACGTGGATGAATCTTGAGGACACTGTCCTGAGTGAAATTAGTCAGAAACAAAAGAAGGACAAATACTGTATGGTCTCACTAATATGGACTAATATTAATGAGTGAACTTTGAGAGTTTAAGTAAGAACACAGGTTATCAGGAGATAGATATAGGGTAGAGACTGGACACTTAGTGCTGAAGAAGTACAGATTGTGCAACAAGACTGACTGTAAAAATTAGAAAAGGATAGCACAATACTACCTGATGGTAGCACAATAATATAAGTACACTGAATGAAACTGAATGTGAGTATGGTTGAGGGAGAAGGGTTTAGGGCACGTATGAAACCAGAAGGAAAGATAGAGGATAAAGATTGAGACAGTATAACTTAGGAATACCTAGAGTAGACACAGATGGTGATTAAATGTACAGATTTAAAAAAATGTTTTTGCATAAGGGAGAGCAAATAAATGTCAATATTGCAAGGGGTTGAAAATGGATAGTACACAGGAAAAGGTACAATCAATGCAAGCTAGGGTCTATAGTCAACAGTAACATTGTAATATGCTTCCACTGAATGTAACAAAGCCATTATGCCAAAACTAAATGTCAACAGGTGTGTGTGTGGGGGGGAGAACACACGGGAGAGGTATGGATTTATGCAGAAGGAAAGGAAATGTCTTCATATAGATTATGGTGGCGAAGGCATGTCCATTTACTTAGGTTGGATTGTATGATGTGCAAATAAAATTGGTTAAAAATGAAACAAGAGGAAGAGATGCACCTATTCACTGCTGGTAGGGAAGCTGAGCGCTACAGCCCTCCTGGAGAGCAGTGGGGTGGCTCCACAGGAGGCTGGGGGTGAGCAACCCCATTGCTAGGTATATACCTGGAGGAACTGAGAGTGGGGACAGGAGTGGACATTTGCACACTGGTGTTTATGACAGTAGTGTTCCAATTCGCAATTGAGGGAGGTGGCCTAAGAGTACAATGACTGAGGAACAGAAGGGGGAACTGTGGTGTTTACCTACAACAGACTACTGAGTGTTCACAAGAAGAAATGAAATTGTGAGGCATGCAACTAACTGAATGAACCTTAAGGACAGTATGTTGAATAAAATGTCAGAAACAAAATGACAAATATTATCATCCCTCACTCATATGGATTAACTGTAATATACAAACTCAGAGAATTGAAGTTGAGAGCATGGGTTATCAGATTTGGGCCTATTGTAAAGGTTCCTAGATTGTAAATTCTTGCAGCATTCAGGAATTGTATCTGATATTTCTAAATAGTGAGATACAGAGCTATGTGTATATAATCTGGTTACTTCCTGAAACATCAGGTTTTTATGTGGCTGAGACTCATTTAGAGCACTGAAGCTGTGAAAGTCAGCATTACCCCATTCAGTAACTGTTAAAAAAATTGAAAAAGAGATCAGACTTCATCTAGAGATATAAATGAAGCTGATCTGTATAGGACTAAGATAAATCAGGATATTGGGTAAAGGATGATATGGCCCATAATTTCAAACTTCAACCTCTGTGCAAGATCAAAGGGAGAGAGATTTATTTGGTGCGGCATTTATATTTTTGGTAGCACATCATCTAATTTACCTTGTATGGTCAGTTTACTTGAACATCATAATTACATGGAATCTTGAACAGGGCGTGAGATCTTGTTGGTTTGTACAGGTTAGTGTGATGGCCCAATACATCCCAGAGTAATTTGGGCAGTGAATAAAAAAGTATTTGCAAAGTCGCCTTGGAGGACTGGGGAGAGAGGAAATATTAAACTTCCCCATCTGGGTAATTCCTTATATTCTCGCAAGCAGTAGGGACAATCAATTCAATAGGCTGAGCCCTCAATCTTGGGGCTTGCCCCTATGAAGCTTATTTCTGCAAAGGAGAGGTAAGCCTACAGATAATTATGCCTGAGTCATCTCCAGAGAGCCTTTTTTTGTTGTTGCTTATATATGGTCTCTCTCTGTAAGCCAACTTGGCAGGTGAACTCACTGCCTTCCCTGCTATATGGGACATGACTCCCAGGGGTATAAATCTCCCTGACAATGTGGGACCTGACTCCCGGGAATGAGCTGGGACCCAACATCACTGGAACGAGAAAACCTTCTTGACCAAAAAGGGGAAGACAGAAATGAGACAAAATAAAGTCTCAGTGGCTGAGAGATTTTAGACAGAGTTGGTAGCTTATCCTGGAGATTATTCTTATGCATTATATAAATAACCCTTTTTAGTTTATGGTGTATGGAGTGCCTTGTTGAACTGTGTTCCAGTAGCCTTGATTCTTGAAGACAACTGTATAACTATATAGCTTTTACAATGTGACTGTGTGATTGTGAAAACTTGCATCTGATGCTCCTTTTACCAGGGTATGGAGAGATGAGTAAAATTCAATAGATTGGGCGGGCCGCGGTGGCTCAGCGGGCAAAGTGCTTGCCTGCTATGCCGGAGGACCTCGGTTCGATTCCCGGCCCCAGCCCATGTAACAAAAACGGAGAAACAAAATACAATAAAACAAGAAAATGTTTAAAAGATGTTTCCCTTTCTTCCTCCCTTCCTTCCTTCCTTCTCTCTGTCTTTCCTTTAAAAAAAAAAAAAAAAAAAAAAAAAAATTCAATAGATTGAAATACTGTGGATCAATGAGGTGGGAGATAAGGGTTATGGGATGTAAGAGTTCTATTTTTTTACATTTTTTTTTTCTGGAGAATGTTCTAAAAATGATCATGGTGAAGAATACACAAATATGTGATGATGTTGTGAACCATTGTTGTATAACATGGTTGGGCTATACGTGTGTGGATATTTCTCAGTAATATATTTTTAAAAAGAGCATTCCCTGATTTTTTAGCTTCAGGTCCCTTACATTTTGTTTTAAAGGGTAAATTTTTGTAAACCCTGAACCTTGTCAATGACTTCATCTTTTGTAATAAATAGTCTCATATTTAAAACGAAGTTTGAGATTCAGACTAGACATATGTCTGCCCTCAAATATCTAAGCTTTCATTATTTCAAGTCTAGAAGCAAAAACAATGCATAATGGGGGGTGCAAGGGTAGTTCAGTGGTAGAATTCTCGGCTGCCATGTGGGAGACTTGGGTTTGGGTCCCAGCCCACACACTTCCCAAACAAACAAGCAAGCAAACAAAAGAAAAACCAAATAAACAAACTTTCAGCAAATGGTGCTGCAATAAGGGGATACTCACAGGGAAGAAGAATGAAATATGACCCCTGACATACAGCATGCAAAATAAAACAATGCATAATGGGTCATTCTATACAGTAGAACTGCTCCTGATATGAACCAGTAAAGAAAATAATTCTAGATTAAGAACTTTTTGATATAGCTCAATTTCCAAAGAATTGATGGGATAATCTTTAAAAATATCCCTTTTAAGTGCCAGGCCCATTTAAAGTACAGAGTCAGTCTTTACTAGTCATGATCAGCCAGGTAATGCTGTCATAAAAAACTCTGAATTATCAATGTTTTAAGCAAAAAAATCTTAATTTTTTGCTCATGCAATTTCAGTTACTTATAAGGTAACTCTCTAGGACAACTGTCCTCCATGTGGTGAGTCAAGAGCCAGACTTCAATCTTGTGATGCTGGTCTCTCAACACATGGCTTCCATGTATCTGTGGCAGGATAAGAGCTGAAAGCACAGCAGGAAAAACCACACATAGCTCTCCAACATGCAGTCCAAAAATGAGCCATGCTACTTTTGTTCATAGTACTACCTCACTCTCATTGGCAGAACTAGTCACATGACCCTGCTTCAGTGCAAGAGGGCTGGGAAATGTGGGGAGTGCCTGAATATATGGCAAGCTGTAAATATCTCTACCACAGGCTCCATCCAATGTAGAACAGACAGGCCTCATTCATTTTTTCAATCATACCATATATTTGGCAGGAGTGTACTTTCAAGTCTAAGATGATTTTTTTTAAACATCGAATGCTAAACCTTATTTCTCTTTCCTATATTTGTACAGGTGGTGGGAGAAGCAGATCTTTTTTTGCCTCTAAATGAGAACCCAAAATTCATAAGGTCAGGGCAAAACACAGGCAAGCTCCCATTCTTTTGAAACCTTGTAGGAAAGAAATCGATCTCTGTTCAAGTCAATACTTAAATATGTATTTCTGGTGTCTTCCCACTCTCAGTAAGTTGATGTACATACCAATGGTGAAGAAGGGGCATGAAATTTTCTGCAACAGCCTGTTGGTTCTTCCTTGCCTTCTTTAAATCAGCAGATGCAACAAGCTCAAGCTATCCTTCTATATTTATGAGATCTGCCGACTGTAGCCCTGACTCTTAACGAGAAGTTAACTTACCTAAACATAAGCAATCTACCATGCCCATGAACATATATGACTAAAAAGCCAGTAACACAGTTCAAACATGGCACGGGAGCAATGCTGCTTCAGACAGCTTTGTGTTTACGGATTACATGCTTCCATGAATTTAAGGGACATTTCAGTGACAGAAGAAAATTCCTTTATAAAGCAGTATTTGGCTATGGGCCCCTGAACCTAGACTGGAACCATGAGGAGACATTTATAAAGCCAAGAAGGATTGATTTTTGGTGATTAAAAAAAAAAGGGAGCATTAATTTTTCAAGCTATTGAAATAGCTATTATATAACTGCAAAAATTTCCAGGGATTTCTGACCAGAGATGAGTCGCTTTCCTAGGAGGCATTTGGAAATGTGTAGGTGTGTTGTTTCTTGTTTTTGAGTTATCCCAGTGGGGGTGGGGGAGTCCTAGTGGTAATACTAAGCAATGAGTCAGGTATACTAAATATGTTACAGTGTATGGGACAATCTTACAATAAAGAATTTCCTTCTCAAAATGTCAGTAGTGCTCTGGTTTAGAAATATGAGCTAAATACAAAAATTTATGATTAAAGTATGAAAGCACTGGCTCTTTTTTATATTCCTCTTCCAGTGAAGCAGAACTATATATACTATATATCCAGAAAAATGCAGACTAATCTGGAAGAAGAGATCAAACCCATCTTGAGGTTGGAGGAACTTGAAACCAAAGTCAGTAACATCTTGACTTAGATTTTACTCAAATATGTAAAAATTCATCTTTGGTCCCTTCCTCTTTCTGAACAGTTCAGCCCTAAAGGTATTAGGTGGGCTAAGCAATGTAGGTATCTATGCTATAGGGAGGGGGGGCCACCATGTGGGAAGTTGAAGCCCCAGAGGGGTGATGACTCAACATTGATTGAGTCAAGTAGGGTGAGGAAGGCATCTCTAAAGTGTCACAGCTTCAGTCCTGTGCAGGGAGTCAGGGCCTGAGTGAGACAAGGAAGGCAGGACAGAGGAGAGGGCAGAGGGGGGCTTTGGGAGATTAGTTACAACAGGGATATTGGGCAAATAAGTAAATGCATTAAGATGACAGGAGCCAGATTTTCACTGTCAAAGGGAGTTACATATTTGGAAAAGGAGAAGGATGGAATGGATCTTTGATTTGTGATATTGGTGTGAACTCCTGGTTGTCAAGATTTATTGATGGCTATGAAAACAACCATAAATGTAAATGTATGTATGCATGCATGTTTGCATGTGTTCATGTGTGTGTGGGTATATGCTTATATTCCATAACTCTGTCCACTGAGAGGGTCTGGGAGCAATGACAACTCAAGAGCAGTGACCACACCTCAGTGCCCAGATCACGGTTTCTAAACCATTCTCCACTAAAAGAAACCAAGTTTCTTGGATAAATGGTTGATTTTAGAGTAGGAAAATTACAAATAAGCTTGGAATATCTTGCTGTGGTATAAAGTAAGGAAGTGCTCAAAGAATGATGGGGACATGTCAGAAGGAGACAGGAGCCAAACTGGAGGTGAACAATGAGCCATTGAATAAACATAAGTCCATAAAGATATAAATGAATAAGTAAATAAATAAGTAGTAAGTTGGGGGAGGAGCGAGGTAGTTACATAGTTTCAAAGTACCTCTCCACAAAATAAGTTTTAATTATGAAGGGATAAAGGCTATCTTTATAGTGGGGAGGCCTGACAGATACCAACTTAATCAAGGGATTTAAAGGAATATCATCAATAATTGTGTGCCAGCTGACAAGAGACAATGAGAAAAGCATGATGTCACTTCTGTGATAATCCTGCCAAAGCTGAATAACCCAAATTTAATTACAAGAAAACATCAGACAAATCCAAACTAAGAATCACCTTACAAAATAACTGTCCTGTAACCTTCAAAATGGTTAAGGCCATGAAAGTTAGGAAAAGATTAAGGAACGATTCCAGCTTGAAAGGCTGAAATAGAGACATGACAATTAAATTCAATGAGCAATTCTGCACCTAAAGGACATGATTGAGACAACTGGTGAAGCTTGACTATAACCTAAGGTTTAAATGGCAGTCATGGATTAATAACAAATTCCTGATTTTGATTACTATATTTTGATTGTGTAAGAGAATTTTCTTGTTTAACAACAACAACAAAAATCACACTAAAGTACCAAGGAATAAAGGGTTATCTTCTGAGTAATTTACTATGAAATGGCTCTGTAAATTAAAAAACAGCCTGTTTTTAATTGCAACTTCTCAGCACATTTAAGATCGTTTCAAAACAACTAACGACAATAACTTTTTTGTTTTTGGTTGTTGTTTTGGGAGCTTGTTTTAAGTCAGGCTCCTTGCTAAGTCCTAGGGATACAGTAGTTGAAAAAACGAAGTTCCAGAGTGCCTACAGTCTGGCAGGGAAAACAGGAGCTAAAGAGTAATTACATGTGCAAAAGAGGAAGCCATTCAAGTATAGAGATTTAAGGATATTTTAAGCTAAGGACATATGATCTTTAAGATTAGCTGGATGAAGGGTGAAGGGGTGTGTGTGTGTGTGTGTGTGTGTGTGTGTGTGTGTGCACGTACCACAGTGGCACAAGAGGTTTTGGACTTCGGCAATAGGGTATCACTGGTTATAAGATTGTGCAAAAAACACTAGACACACAAAAAACTGATTGCTTATGATGTCCATCATCAATTCCAAAGGACTTTAAAATGCAGACACCTGTAGTTTAAACTTCTGCTCCTCCAAAAACAATTACGATGGATTTATTGAGCTAAACCACCATTGTTAAAAGTGTAATGAAAGTAGATTAAACTTTGAAAGAAAAATACATAATAACATCTTATTTTAAATATCTCCTTTCCAATAATTCAACATATTTGTACTTATCCAAACAGTGAAGGAGAAGTGGCTTATCACCATTATTTCAGAGGGGGAAACTGAGCCAAGTAATTTGTACAGGGCCACATAATTACTTCAGTGTTAAATCAGGACTATGTCCTTAATTTTAACCTCCTATCCCGATACTTTTTACTTCCTTGCATTGAAAATATATTGCCATGTTCTTAACTTCATGGCATGAAAATGAAGAAAACATTTTACATGTTTCATATCACAGAAACAAAAACAGAGTTACAAAGCAAGAGCAGTACTGAGTATTCAGTACAAATATACTATTAGTTAATCCAATAAATGTCAACTTGAATTTTCCCACAGTAACTTCAATTTATTTTTCTTCTGCCCCAGTCCTTTTACTTTTTGATGACTATTTTACCACTAGAAAATTTCAGACCTTTCCCTTTGCAATTCATTCAAAATACTCTCCTATTCAGTGATTCTATTTTTACTCACAGTTGCCTTTAAGAATTTGAAAGAAGTTATGAACCAACTCTGCCTTAAAATGTTAACACAAAGAAACATTTGCATGAAATTTCAAGAAGTTTGCTGAGCCCCCTTACTTCTCATGAGCTCCAGATATTCTATGCATCAGTGGCTGGTTATCCCAATTTTATTTTTAAGATAACCCTGATTGGAAGGTACTGTTATCCTCATAATACAGCAGAATAAACTGGGTCTTATCAGGTAGCATAGCTGGGATTTGAATCTGAGTCCTGTCTTCCCTGTATCTTTTTTACCTGCATCATACATATTCATTCCTAAAAAATGGTCCTCAAAACTCTTCCACCTAAATCTAAAGTCTTACATTCCACCTTTATCCATCCAATCAGCTTCATCCACATGCCAAATTTTTTAACCATTTTCCCACTCATCTGAGAAAAACCAAGGCCAGGGAAGCTGCTACACCTCTCAGAATACTCACAAAACTAGTATTTAAATAGCCATCCTCTTGTTACTTGGTATCTAGAGAAAGCTTCTTAAAAACTAGTCTAATCTCTACAGTCACTGGAAACTATTTTTAAAAGTTCCTCAGTGAGGAATGGTTCTGTTGTTCAGCTTCAATAATTACTATGCTTATGATAAACAGGGATGTCCCTGGGCTTAGCTTTCTAAATGCTCAGCCTCCTCCTTCTGTCCTATCTACTTCCTGGTGACAATATATCCTTATCACTGGAATCATTCCTGTGTATTTCCATCCTCTCAGTATTAAAGAAGGAACTATATGGGAGTCTAATGGGCTTTTGGAATAAATGGTTACACAAAACTGGAGCTCATTTTTTAAAGATTTGTATGTCTAAATGTAAAATAAAATCCTTACTCTTGAAATTTTTGGCATTAGTAGACAAATGGGCAAATTTATTTCTGTTGTTATTGATGTTTGCTTGACTGATTGGTTATTGGAATTGAAAAAAATATGAGCTGATGCTATTAGATGTGTTAAGCATAGAACGATTGAGCTTTTATGGGACCTGAAGCATGAACAATATGGGAGATCCTCTTCAAGAAAAATATAAAATTATGATAGGTTAAAAAATAGGTTAGGTTAAAAAGTGAATATTTTCTTAGAAAAATCCCAACATATCACAATTACAAAAACTTTGAAAAATTAAGCAAACATAACAAAATTCAGAAAAATAACATAATGTTTTAAAAACCTTTTTATTGTATAATATAATATATATACAAAGCAAAGAAAGAAAAAAGCAATGGTTTTCAAAGCACTCTTCAACAAGTAGTTACAGGGTAGATCCTAGAATTTGTCATGGGCTACCATACGATCCTCTCAGATTTTTCCTTCTAGATGCTCCAGACTATAGAAGGCAAGAAGGCTTCTTTTTTTAATCAAAACAATTATTTTCTTTTTTGTAAAAACAACATACATTCAAAAAAGCAATAAGTCTCAAAACATAGCACCACAATCAATTGTAGAACCATATTTCAGAGTTTGGCATGGATTACAATTCCACAATTTTAGGTTTTTACTTCTAGCTGCTCTAAGATACTGGAGATTAAAGATATCAATTTAATGATTCAGCAATCATATTTATTTGTTAAATCCTACCTTCTCCAATTCCACCATCACTTTTGATCTTTTTATCCCTCTCTTTAGGGGTGTTCGAACTATGGCCATTCTAATTTTTTCATGTTGGAAGGGTCTGTATATAATATGGGGTAGGGAGATGGAACTATCTAGTGTTCTGGAGAGGCTGGACCCTCTAGATTTCAGGACTCATCTGATCCAGTGACCCATTTGTGAGGTTGTAGGCTTTTGGAAAGTTACTCTAGTGCATGGAATCATTGTGGAATCTTATATATTGCCCTAAAGTGTTCTTTCAGATTGGCTGGAATGGTCCTGGTTGGGGTTTGGCAGGTTGGGATAGGTAGCAAGGTCTAACTGAAGCTTGCATAAGAGCAACCTCCAGTTAAGCCTCTCAACTCTATTTGAACTCTCTGCCACTGATACTTTGTTACACTTCTTTTCCCCCCGTTTGGTCAGGGTGGAATTATTGATCTCATGGTACCAGGGCCTGACTCATCCCTAGGAGTCATCTCCCATGCCGCAAGGGAGTCTTTCACGCCCTGGATGTCATGTCCCACTTCATGGGGAGGGGAATGATTTCACTTGCAGAGTTGGGCTTAGAGAGAGTGAGGCCATATCCGAGCAACAAAAGTGGTCTTCCAGAAGTAACTCTTAGGCATGCCTATAGGCAGGCTAAGCTTCTCTGCTACCCACATAAGCTTCATGAGAATAAGCTTCAAGATCAAGGGCTTGGCCTATTGATTTGGGTGTCCCTAAAGTTTGATAGAGTATCAGGGAATTTCCTGACGGTAAAGTTTAATGTTCCATATTTTTTCTCCCATCCCTCAAGAGAATTTTCCAATACTTTTTGATTATCTGCTTAATATATTCTAGGATGTATCCAGGCATTACATTAAACTATACAGGATTAAAGGAACTCTTTCTTATTCTAGGCTCCCTGTGTTTCAATTGTTCAAATGGGTTATACAGATAGGTTGAGTTAGATTATGTGCTACAGAAAATTTAGCTTCCAGACCAAATAAACGTTTCTTCCTTTGGTCTCAAAGAGTATGTGTAGTTCTAAAATATAGACAATGTCTTCATTACCCCTGTGTTCAGAATTACTTTAACCCCGACCTGATCAACTTCATTCTTATCTCTAAATATCAGGTTATATACATTTAACTCCAAATCCAGAAATAATAATTACCACTCCAGACTAAATGTGTCTGCTATAAAAGCTTACAATCTAGGTCCCTGTTTTCTCATAAGCATTTTCTAACGGAGACCATACCATAATTTCTTTTGTTTCTGACTTATTTTTGCCTCAACAAATGACCCACACATTCATTCACATAGTTGCATGCCTCATGACTTCATTCCTTTTTGTAGCAGCACAATATTCAATCATATGTTTATACCATTGTTCGCCAATCTATTTCTCAGTCAGTGCATCCTTCAGCCACCTGCATTCAACAGGCATCATGTATAGTGCCCAAGGTCCACAGTCCATCAACACTCTCAATTTGAGATAATTTCATTGTTCCCAAGAGAAAGATAATCAATAAACACACCCTCACCAAACAGGAAATCTAAATCTCCTCTTAACTCTTGTCCCTCCCCCCCCATTATTTACCTCTGCTGTTGCTGTGGTAGTACTGATGTTTTCCTTTTAAAAATAGCCCATAGCATGCAACAGTAGTTTTCCCTCTGTACCCTGGACTTAAACATTCTTTGTACATGAATCATACCTTTGAACTAGTTCTTGCAAGAACTAATTTATATTTCTAGTGTTAATCAGTGGGACAAATAGGTTTATACAACCCCTTTCAGTCTTGTTCATCTTCAGTATGGTAATATTACTTATATATCCACTAGAGGACCACCTTCACTTCTATTTATTCCCTTAGAGTTCAACCTCATTAGCTAACCGTTTACCCATGTTTAGCTTTGATGTCCCCTATGTTCTGTATTATAAGCCTCTGATTTTACCTTTACCATGTTCATAAAAGTCGAATTAAATAGTATCTATCCTTTTGTGTCTGGCTTACTTCACTCATTATTATGTCCTCAAGGCTCATCCATCTTGACATGTGCTTCAGGACATCATTTTGTCTTACTCGTGCATAATATTCCATCATATGTGTATATCACATTTTGTTAATCCACTCATCTGTTGATGGGCATGTTGGTTTGTTTCCATCTTTTGGCAACTGTGAATAATGCTGCTATGAACATCGATATGTAAATGTCTGTTTGTGTCATTACTTTCAGCTCTTCTGGGTATATACCAAGTAGTGCTATTGCTGGGGCATAGGGCAACTCGATGCATTAAGTTTCCTAAGGAACCGCCAAACTGTCTTCCATAGTGGCTGCACTGTTATAAATTCCCACCAGCAGGGCATAAGTGTCCCAATTTCTTCACATCCTCTCTTACATTTGTAGTTTCCTGTTTGTTTAATAGCAGCCATTCTTATAAGTGTGAGGTGGTATCTTGTTGTAGTCTTGATCTGCCTTTCCCTTATAGCCAATGAAAACGAACTTCTCTTCATGTGCTTTAGAGCCACCTTTACTTGCTCTCCAGAAAAATGCCTATTCATATCTTTAATCCATTTCTTTGTGTATGTAGGATATGTGATTTCCAAATATTTTCTCCCATTGAGTTGGCTGCCTCTTCACATTTTTGACAAATTCTTTTGAGGTGCAGAAGCATTTGACTTTGAGTAGTTCCCATTTATTTATTTTTTTGTTGTTGTTTGTGGTTTGGGTGTAAAGTTTAGGAAGCAACCTCCTATTACTAGGTCTTGAAAGTGTTTCCCTACATTTTCTTCTAGAAGCTTTATGGTGCTAGTTCTTATATTTAGGTGTTTGATCCACTTTGAGTTAATTTTTGTATAGGTGTAAGGTTGGGGTTCTCTTTCATTCTTTTGGCTATTGATAATGCCCATTTATTGAACAGACTATTTTGTCCCAGTTCAGAGGATTTGGGGACATAGTTGACCATAGATTTGGTGGTCTATTTCTGCACTCTCGATTCAATTTCATTGGTCAATGCTTCTATCTTGTGCCAGTACTATGCTGTTTTGACCACTGTGGCTTTATAATAGGTTTTAAGTCAGGGAGTGTTAATTCTCCCACTTCGTTCTTTTTTAGGATGCTTTTAGCTATTCAGGGTGTCCTTCCCTTCCAGATGAATTTGGTAATTAGCTTTTCCAAGTCTTCAAAGTAGGTTGTTAGAATTGATATCGTGTTGAATCTGTAGATCAATTTGGGTAGAAGTGACATCTCAACTATATTTAGGCTTCCTATCCATGAGCAGGAAGGGAACGTTTTTCCACCTATTTATATCTCCCTTGATTTCTTTTAGCAGTGTTATATAGGTTTCTGTGTACAAGTCCTTTACATCCCTAGTTAGGTTCATTCCTAAGTACTTGATTCTTTTAGTTGCTATATTGAATGGAATTTTTTCCTTAGATTCCTCAGTTAGGTCATTGCTTCTGTATAGAAATGTTATTGATTTTTGCACATTAATTTTATATCCTGCCACCTTGCTGAATTTGTTTATTAGCTCAAGTAACTATGCTGTAGATTTCTCAGGATTTTCCAAGTATAGTATCATGTCATCTGCAAATAATGAAAGCTTTACTTCTTCCTTTCCAGTTTGGATGCCTTTTATTTCTTTGTCCTGCCTGATTGCTCTAGCTAGAACTTCTAGCACAATGTTAAATAATAGTGGTGACAGTGGGCATCCTTGTCTCGTTCCTGATCTTAGAGGGAAAACTTTCAGTCTCACTCCATTGAGTATGATGCTGGCTATTGGTTTTTCACATATTCCCTTTATTATATTGAGGAAGTTACCTTTGATTCCTATCTTTTGGAGTGTCTCTTTATCAGAAAAAGCTGTTAAATTTTGTCAAATGATTTTTCAGCATCACTTGAGATGACCATGTGATTTTTCCCTTTTGATTTGTTAATATGCTATATGACATTAATTGATTTTCTTTTGTTGAACCATCCTTGCATTCCTGGTATAAACCCTACCTAGCTGTGGTGTATAATTCTTTTAATGTGTTGTTGGATTTGATTTGCTAATATTTTGTTGAGAATTTTTTCATCTATGTTCCTTAGGGAGATTGGCCTGAGTTTTCCTTTCTTATAGCATCTTTACTCGGTTTTGGTACTAAAATGAGATTAGCTTCATAAAGTGAGTTAGGTAGAGTTCCTTTTTCCTCAATGTTTTTTGAAAAGTTTGAGCAGGATTCGTATTAGTTCTTTTTGGAATGTTTGATAAAATTCCACTGTGAAGCCATCTGGCCCTGGGATTTTCTTTGTAGGAAGATTTTTGATGACTGATTGAATCACTTTACTTGTAATTCGTTTACTGAAATTTTTCTATTTCTTCCTGAGTCGGTGTAGCTTGTTTGTGTGTTTCCAGGAATTTGTCCAATTCATCTAAATTGTCTACTTTGTTGGCATATAGTTGTTCATGGTAGTGTCTTATTTCTTTTATTTCCTCAGGGTCTGTGGCAATGCACCCCTTCTCATTTCTGATTTTGTTTGCATCCTCTTTTTGCCAGTTTTGCTAATGATGCATCAGTTTTATTGATTTTCTCAAAGAATCAGCTTTTGACTTTATTGATTCTATTGTTCTTTTGTTCTCCCATTCATTTACTTTGCTTTAATCTTTGTTATTTCTCACCTTCTGCTTGCTTTGGAGTTTAGTTTGCTGTTCTTTCTCAAGTTCCTCCAGATGAGTAGTTAAGTCCTTGATTTTTCTCTTTCTTGTTTATTAATACAGGCATTTAGGGCAATAAATTCCTCTCTAAGCACAGCCTTTGCCATATCCCATAAGTTCTGATATGTTGTATTCTTATTTTCATTCATTTCCAGATAGCTACTGATTTCCCTAGCAATTTTTTCTTTGACCCACGGGTTGTTTAAGAGTGTGTGTTTAATCTCCATATATTTGTTAACGTTTTCATTCTTTGGTGGTTATTGAGATCCAGCTTCATTCCATTGTGATCAGAGAAAGTGCTTTGAATAATTTCGATGTTTTTAAATTTATAAAGACCTGTTTTGTACCTCAGCATATGATCTATCCTGGAGAATGTTCCATCAGCACTAGAAAAGAATGTATATCCTTGTGTTTTGAGGTGCAATGACCTATATATTTCCTGTAAGTCTAATTCATTTATCAAGTTGTTTAACTTCTCTACTTCCTTGTTGATCATCTGTCTTGTTCTATCTGTAGAGGACAGTGGTGTATTGAAGCCTCCTACTATTATTGTAACATGTTTTTATTTGTTAGGTACCTGGAATACCTCTAGCCCAGAATTCCCTGACATAATGCTAAATTAGTCATAACATTGGGAGTAGGAACATCCTATAAGTCAGTCCTATATTTGAGATGGCCAACAATAACTTAATTATGAAAGTGAATGGAAATTACATAAACACTCCCAACTACACATGAACTAGATGTATGTGCAATTCAACATTTCCTTAACTGGATGTCCCAGACATCACCACCCAATCTCAGGGGCTGTGCCAGAGAGGGAAAGTCAGAGTGGAGTCAATCATCTTAAACAACTGCAAATTTTACAGAGACATTATAGCTGGAAGAAACCCAGAGAAGCAGCTGATATATTGTTTTTTTCCTCCATTTTTCTAGGAGCAGATAACTGTCTTTATCTGAGACCTACACATGGTCTTTGACTTGTTGTTGGAAGTGGAAAGGCAATTTTCCTTAAGATCACCTCTCTCTTCCCATTCTGGAAATAATTCATGTCTTCCTTCACTTTCTCTAAAAATCAAATTTGTATTCATCCTTAGTGAAGTATTTACATACTATATTGCATTCATACTTTTCAATTAGATTACAAGCTTCTTCAGAGCAAAGACTATCTTACACATCGAAGACCAGCACCCATTTCAGTGTCTTAGTAAATAGTAACTAATAAATATTTGCTGGACAAATTAATGCACATTTGAATGAGAGATAAATATCACTAAAACACTCACTTTTTAAGAAGTAAGACTATATCAATGAAAACACTTGGAATTTTGCTGATTTTTTTTCTTTTTGGTCTTGTGTGCTGGTTTGAAAGGAAGTATGCCCCCTAGAAAAGCCATGTTTTAATCAAAATCCCATTTCATAAAGGTAGACTAATCCCTATTCAATACTGTATGTTTGAAATTGTAATCAGATCATCTCCCTGGATGATGTAATTTAGTCAAAAGTGGCTGTTAAGTTGGATTAGGTGATGACATGTCTCCACCCATTTAGGTGGGTCTTCATTGGTTTACTGGAGTCCTATAAGAGGAAGCATTTTGGAGAATGAGGAGATTCGGAGAGAACAGAGAATGACATGGCCATGAGAGCATAGAGTCCACAAGCCAGTGACCTTTGGAGATGAAGAAGGAAAATGCCTCACAGGGAGCTTCATGAAACAGGAAGCCAGGAGAGAAAGTAGAAGATGACACCTTGCTCACCATGCGCCCTTCCAGCCGAGAGAGAAACTGCGACTGTTTTCACCATGTACCTTTCCAGATGAGAGAGAAATCCTGTATATCATTGGCCTTCTTGAACCAAGGTATCTTTCCCTGGATGCCTTTGACTGCACATTTCTATAGACTTGTTTTAATTGGACATTTTCTTGGCCTTAGAAGTGTAAACTAGCAACTTATTAAATTTCCCTTGTTAAAAGCCAGTCCATTTCTGGTATATGGCATCCTGGCAGCTAGCAAACTAGAACAGTCTTGCCTTGCTTTTTAATTTAACTTTTTACCATACAGGGTAAAAGTAGTTGTCAAACTTGACAGATGTTTAAAATATTTTCAGGTAATCTCAAAAGACTAGTCAATGGAACTTCCCACACCTATAAACCTAAAGAAAAAACACCTCACTCTACCCTAAAATATAAAAGCCCACATTTAACCTCTTTGGTTCCATTATGGACATTTCCTACCACTCTCTTTCTGTATCCATTCCTTGGGTGCCATATTCTCCAGAGTCTCCATTTTCTTCTGCATTGATAAGAAAAGTTGCTAAAGGAGTTACTTTCTTAGATTCTTAACTTTGGAAGATCCTGGTATTTTGTTCTACCATTGGTTGCTAGGTGAGTTTGTGGGAAATCTTTGCTTTTATTTAAATTGTTTCTTCTTTGCTTATTTCTTCTGCTTAAGGGTGCCAGAAAAGTATAGGATACTGATCTAGAACGCAAAATAAAAAAAACAAACAAAAAACAACCAAAATAAAAAGATGTAAGAGAAAAAAACAAAACAACAGTATTTTGGCTCTACCTGGTAGAAGGAGCAAATTTTCTAAAAGTGTTTTAGAAATTGGATTCCTAAAGGCTGGTAAAACCCAGAGCAGCAGTTATCAATTTGTATATTTCAGGGACCAATAATGAACTATTTTGTAGTAGACCAAATCTACTATTAGCATCAAGTCAAGGCAAAAGAAACTTTAACATCACAAACTCTAGAAAAAAATTCAGAATAAAGAACAATCCATCATTCTTTTTCCCTTTTGTCTACTTCAGTTTTAATTTTGTTTTGCTTTGTTTTGAGTACTTCCTGGTACTAAAAGATGCCTTAGGTTCATCTTGTCTCCTGTCTGTCCCAGAATCAGCAGTTTCTCCAAGAAGCCTTGGTTCAATTTATTGAAGAATTTATCAGAAACCAACATCTGGGTGGCAGGTGTGCTCATTGCCACTGGCATGTTTATTGCTTCTAGGACCATATAGCAAGGAAATATGTGTGTATATTAATCACCGTATATACACATATCTATACATATTTTTACATGTATCCATCTATAGATTAAGCTAAATATGAGTTCATATTGATGTCTCCAACTCGAATCCATTACTAAATAAATCATTCAAGCTTTATCTCTTACTTTTGATGAACATATGCATGGAATTTGATGGGTTATTACAGTGAAATTGCTATGTCACAAGAAAACATATTCAGCCTTACACTTTCCAAAGTGGTTGTACTAATTTACAATCATCATTGGCATTATATGAGAATTCTAATACTCCACATTCTGAGTCAATATTTGGTATTTCCCATCTTTTTAGTTTTAGCCATTTTGGTGAAGGTGTGCTATTAACTTTCATTTTCCGGAGGAAGCTAGATGTGTTTTCATGATATTGGCCATTTGGATCTCTTCATTTGTAAAATGTCTATTTTCTATTTCCCACTGTCTTTCAAAAATAGTTAATTTGTAATTGTACTTTATATACTTTGAGTATAAGCCCTTTTCTAGAAATAGCTACTGAGGATATTTTATCCCATTATGTGGGCTAATGCCTTATTCTCTTAATGGCATTTTTGATGAACAGGGATTTTTAATATAGTCCAAGTTACCAATTTATTTTTTAATGCAATTTTATTGAGATATATTCACACACCATGCAATCCATTTGAGGTATACAGTCAATGGCTCACAATATCATCACATAATTGTGCATTCATCACCGTGATCAATTTTAGAACATTTTCACTACTTCAGAACAAGAAATAAAAATGAAAATCCAAAACATCCCACACTTCTTATCTACCCTCTCTCCATTTCTGACCCCTAATAACTGTGTGATACCCTTGTTACTGTTGATGAAAGAATATTAAGACATTATTATTTATTTAGTTCATAGTTTGCAATTGGTAATTTCCCCCCATATACCCTCTATTATTAACTCTTTGAAATAGTGATTACAGTAGTTTAGTTCATGAAAGAATTTTTTAACATTTATAGTTAATCACAGTCATTGTTACCACAAGACTCATTGTATATACATTCCCATATTTTAACCTCCAGCTTTCCTTCTGGTGACATACATGACTCTAAATTTCATCTTTCCATGAAATTCACCTACAAGTCAGCACTTTTCATGCTTTGACAAAGTCCTTTCAATTCAAAAACTATTCAATTTTGAAACATCCCATTTATCTGTTCTTTTCTTTCATTGCTTGTGCTTTGGGTGTAAAGTCTAAAACACTACCACCTATCACTGGATCTTGAAAATGTTTCCCTACATTTTATTCTAGAAATTTTAGGGTACTGTTTCTTATATTTAGGTCTTTGATCCATTTTGAGTTCACTTTTGTATAAGGTGTGAGATAGGGGTCCTTTTTCATTCTTTTGGATATGGAAATCCACTTCTCCCCATTCCATTTATTGAAGAGACTGTTCTTTACCAATTGAGTGGACTTGGGAGCCTAGTCAAAAATCAACTGACCGCTGTTTTGAGATGCAGAATCAGCTGGTATTTCCCTGGAACTCTAGCTCTGTGACACCTAGGACCAAAAATGGAGTGCTGCAGCCCTGAAAGTTAGCATAACTGTATATAATAGCAAAGTAACTGAAAAAGAGATCAGGCCTAAACTCTTCATTTTTAGAATCAAAAATGAAATCAATTTGGCTAGGTCTAAAGTATTTAGAATGTAGCGTAAAAGATGATACTGCATGTACTCTAGACCTCCAGCTACTGTATGAGAGCAAAGGCAGAGAGGTTTATTATGTCCAGAATTTAAATTTTCTGAAACACAATCTAAATCAACCTCTTTAGACAGTTCATTTAAACAAACCAAACTTCTAGAGGCCAGAACTGGAACAAGACCTTATAATTCTGTATAGCTTAATATAATATCAGGATATATCTCAGACTATGGTGGGCTGATAATTTAAAAGTCTTGGTACAGTCCCTTGAGGATCTGAAGGCAGGGGGAGGGGAGATTATATCTATGGAATAAAATCTTCCATCTGGGAAACCCCAGGTATCCTCTCAACCATTGGGGACTCCCAAGAAAATAAGCCAAGCCCTGGATTTTGAGGCTTGCCCTTATTAAACTTGTTTCTGTAGGGAAGAAGCTAAGACTACCCATAACAAGGCCTAAGGTTCTTCCAGAAAGACTCTTTGCTGCTTAGATGTGGTCTCTCTCACTGTAAGACTACTCTGTAAGGAAATCGTTGCCCTCCCCGCTACATGGTACAAGCCATTCAAGGGTGAAAATCTCCCTGACAGTGTGGGGTGTGACTCCCAGGGATAAGTCTGTCCCTGGCACCGTGGGATCAACAATGCTTTCCTGATCAAACGGAGGGAAACAAGTGTATTAATACAAGGCATCAGTGGCCAACAGAGATCAAATGGAGTCAAGAGGCTATTCTGGAGGGTGATCTCATTCATGCAAGCTTCAGTTAGATAGCACTAGTTGCCATGGCCCGCTAAACCCCAATCAACATCACTTCCATTGACTTAAGAATATCTAGGGCCTGAACTGAAACTCTATAAAGGTTTCATGCACTTGGTTTTTCTTCCTGGAACATATAATTCCAAGAGAGTTCCTAGATCAGATAAGTCCTGAAGCTCAGAGGTACTAGCCTCTCCAGGATCATCAATTAATTACATACCCTACCCTTCCTTTAGTGTGGGCAACCCTTCTTAACATGAAAAAGTCAAAACAAGGCATTGCCCAAAGATCCCTATAGATTGGGAGGCAGAGGTATAACAGAGAAACGGGATTTAAGAAACGAGCATGGATGCAGAGTCACTATACTATTTCTTCTAGTCTCCAGTGTTTTAGAGCAACAGCAACGACAACAATAACAAAAAAGCAGAGATGATGGAATGGCAGTTCATCATAAACTCTGGGATTTGTTCTGTAACTAATTGTTGAAATGTGATTTTAAAAATTATTGCTTTTTTCTTTCTTTGCTTTGTACATACGTTATATTATACAATGAAAAAAGTTTAAAAAAAATCAATTGACTATAGATCTGAGGGTCTATTTCTGACTCTCAAATTCCATTGATCAACATGTTTATCTTTATGCCAGTGCCATGCTGTTTTGATCACTGTGGCTTTATAATACGCTTTAAAGTCAGGAAGCATGAGTCCTCCCAGTTCATTCTTTTTTTCAAGATGTCTTTTGCTACTTGAAGCCCCTTATGCTTCCAAATATAATTGATAATGTTTTTCCATTACTGCAAGGTAGGCTGTTGAAATTTTGATTGGTATAGCATTGAATCAGTAGATCAATTTGAATAGAAGTAACATCTTAACGACATTTAGCCTTCCAATCCATGAACACAGCAAGTCTTTCCAATTATTTAGGTCTTCTTTGATTACTTTTAGCAATGTGTTAAAGTTTTCTGTGTAGAAGTCCTCTACATCCTCAGGTAAGTTTATTTCTGGATATTTGATTCTTTTAGATCCTATTGTAAATGGAATTTTTTCCATGATTACCTCCTTGGATAGCTCATTACTAGTGTATAGAAACCACTAATTTTTGCTAATCTTTTATCTCATCACGTAGCTGAACTCGTTTATTAGCTAAAGCAACTATGCTGCTCGTGTATGTGTGTGTGTGTGAGATTTTCTAAATATGGCATCTACAAATTGTTACATTTCTTCCTTTCAATTTGGATGTCTTTTTTTTCTTTTTCTTGCCTAATTGCTCTGGCTAGTATTTCCAATACAATGCTGAATAACAGTGGTAACAGTGGGCATCCTTGTCTTGTTTCCAATCTTTTTTCTTTTTTTTTTAAATTCACCTTAATTCTAGAATCAGAAAGTCAGTGCCTCTATTCATTCTGAAAAACGATGAACTGTTTTCTCTTCAAATATTTCCTCTTCCTCATTCTTTCTCTGAACAATTGTGGAGTATTCTTAGACTTGTTGGGCCTTCTCATTCTATTCTGTGTCTTTTAACTTCTTTTTTCATATACTCAGCTTATTTCTACAGTAAATTTGGATAATTTCTTCACTTCTGTATTCTACCTCTCTGATATTTCCTGCAGCTTTGTCATTTAGCTGTCCACTACATTTTTATTTTAATGGTTATATTTATTTTTAGAAATGCTATTTAGTTGCTTTCCAGATATACCTTATCTTTTTTGGTAGTATATTTTACTTTCTCATATTTAAAATTTTTTTATTCATCTATAAAATTTGTGTAATCTGAAATTTTGCACTTTTTTCCAGCTGACTCTTACTCTTGAGGTATTGTGTGTTTGGGTGTTTGGTAATTTTTTTTTTTTTTATTAATTAAAAAAAGAATTAACAAAACAATTAGAAATCATTCCAATCTACATGTACAATCAGTAATTCTTAATAACATCACATAGTTGCATATTCATCATTTCTTAGTACATTTGCATCAATTTAGAAAAAGAAATAAAAAGACAACAGAATAAGAATTAAAACAATAATAGAAAGAAAAAAAAACAAAAAAAACAAAAACAAAAAACCTATACCTCACATGCAGCTTCATTCAGTGTTTTAACATAATTGCATTACAATTGGGTAGTATTGTGCTGTCCATTTCTGAGTTTTTATATCCAGTCCCGTTGTACAGTCTGTATCCCTTCATCTCCAATTATCCCTTCTCTTTTTTTTTTTTTTTTTTTAATTAACGGAAAAAAAGAAATTAACCCAACATTTAGAGATCATACCATTCTACACATGCAATCATTAATTCTTAACATCATCACATAGATGCATGATCATCATTTCTTAGTACATTTGCATTGGTTTAGAAGAACTAGCAACATAACCGAAAAAGATATAGAATGTTAATATAGAGAAAAAAATAAAAGTAATAATAGTAAAATCAAAACAAAACAAAACAAAACAAAACAAAAACCTATAGCTCAGATGCAGCTTCATTCAGTGTTTTAACATGATTACTTTACAATTAGGTATTATTGTGCTGTCCATTTTTGAGTTTTTGTATCTAGTCCTGTTGCACAGTCTGTATCCCTTCAGCTTCAATTACCCATTGTCTTACCCTGTTTCTAACTCCTGCTGAACTCTGTTACCAATGACATATTTCAAGTTTATTCTCGAATGTCCGTTCACATCAGTGGGACCATACAGTATTTGTCCTTTAGTTTTTGGCTGGATTCACTCAGCATAATATTCTCTAGGTCCATCCATGTTATTACATGGTTCATAAGTTTATCTTGTCTTAAAGCTGCATAATATTCCATCGTATGTATATACCACAGTTTGTTTAGCCACTCTTCTGTTGATGGAGATTTTGGCTGTTTCCATCTCTTTGCAATTGTAAATAATGCTGCTATAAACATTGGTGTGCAAATGTCCGTTTGTGTCTTTGCCCTTAAGTCCTTTGAGTAGATACCTAGCAATGGTATTGCTGGGTCGTATGGCAATTCTATATTCAGCTTTTTGAGGACCCGCCAAACTGCCTTCCACAGTGGTTGCACCCTTTGACATTCCCACCAACAGTGGATAAGTGTGCCTCTTTCTCCGCATCCTCTCCAGCACTTGTCATTTTCTGTTTTGTTGATAATGGCCATTCTGGTGGGTGTGAGATGATATCTCATTGTGGTTTTGATTTGCATTTCTCTAATGGCCAGGGACATTGAGCATCTCTTCATGTGCCTCTTGGCCATCCGTATTTCCTCTTCTGAGAGGTGTCTGTTCAAGTCTTTTTCCCATTTTGTAATTGGGTTGGCTGTCTTTTTGTTGTTGAGATGAACAATCTCTTTATAAATTCTGGATACTAGACCTTTATCTGATATATCATTTCCAAATATTGTCTCCCATTGTGAAGGCTGTCTTTCTACTTTCTTGATGAAGTTCTTTGATGCACAAAAGTGTTTAATTTTGAGGAGTTCCCATTTATTTATTTCCTTCTTCAGTGCTCTTGCTTTAGGTTTAAGGTCCATAAAACCGCCTCCAGTTGTAAGATCCATAAGATATCTCCCAACATTTTCCTCTAACTGTTTTATGGTCTTAGACCTAATGTTTAGATCTTTGATCCATTTTGAGTTAACTTTTGTATAGGGTGTGAGAGATGGGTCTTCTTTCATTCTTTTGCATATGGATATCCAGTTCTCTAGGCACCATTTATTGAAGAGACTGCTCTGTCCCAGGTGAGTTGGCTTGACTGCCTTATCAAAGGTCAAATGTCCATAGATGAGAGGGTCTGTATCTGAGCACTCTATTCGATTCCATTGGTCGATATATCTATCTTTATGCCAATACCATGCTGTTTTGACCACGGTGGCTTCATAATATGCCTTAAAGTCAGGCAGCGTGAGACCTCCAGCTTCGTTTTTTTTCCTCAAGATGTTTTTAGCAATTCGGGGCACCCTGCCCTTCCAGATAAATTTGCTTATTGGTTTTTCTATTTCTGAAAAATAAGTTGTTGGGATTTTGATTGGTATTGCATTGAATCTGTAAATCAATTTAGGTAGGATTGACATCTTAACTATATTTAGTCTTCCAATCCATGAACACGGTATGCCCTTCCATCTATTTAGGTCTTCTGTGATTTCTTTTAGCAGTTTTTTGTAGTTTTCTTTATATAGGTTTTTTGTCTCTTTAGTTAAATTTATTCCTAGGTATTTTATTCTTTTAGTTGCAATTGTAAATGGGATTCGTTTCTTGATTTCCCCCTCAGCTTGTTCATTACTAGTGTATAGAAATGCTACAGATTTTTGAATGTTGATCTTGTAACCTGCTACTTTGCTGTACTCATTTATTAGCTCTAGTAGTTTTGTTGTGGATTTTGCCGGGTTTTCGACGTATAGTATCATATCGTCTGCAAACACAGATAGTTTTACTTCTTCCTTTCCAATTTTGATGCCTTGTATTTCTTTTTCTTGTCTAATTGCTCTGGCTAGAACCTCCAACACAATGTTGAATAATAGTGGTGATAGTGGACATCCTTGTCTTGTTCCTGATCTTAGGGGGAAAGTTTTCAATTTTTCCCCATTGAGGATGATATTAGCTGTGGGTTTTTCATATATTCCCTCTATCATTTTAAGGAAGTTCCCTTGTATTCCTATCTTTTGAAGTGTTTTCAACAGGAAAGGATGTTGAATCTTGTCGAATGCCTTCTCTGCATCAATTGAGATGATCATGTGATTTTTCTGCTTTGATTTGTTGATATGGTGTATTACATTAATTGATTTTCTTATGTTGAACCATCCTTGCATACCTGGGATGAATCCTACTTGGTCATGATGTATAATTCTTTTAATGTGTTGTTGGATACGATTTGCTAGAATTTTATTGAGGATTTTTGCATCTGTATTCATTAGAGAGATTGGTCTGTAGTTTTCTTTTTTTGTAATATCTTTGCCTGGTTTTGGTATGAGGGTGATGTTGGCTTCATAGAATGAATTAGGTAGTTTTCCCTCCACTTCGATTTTTTTGAAGAGTTTGAAGAGAATTGGTACTAATTCTTTCTGGAACGTTTGGTAGAATTCACATGTGAAGCCATCTGGTCCTGGACTTTTCTTTTTAGGAAGCTTTTGAATGACTAATTCAATTTCTTTACTTGTGATTGGTTTGTTGAGGTCATCTATGTCTTCTTGAGTCAAAGTTGGTTGTTCATGTCTTTCCAGGAACCCGTCCATTTCCTCTAAATTGTTGTATTTATTAGCGTAAAGTTGTTCATAGTATCCTGTTATTACCTCCTTTATTTCTGTGAGGTCAGTAGTTATGTCTCCTCTTCCATTTCTGATCTTATTTATTTGCATCCTCTCTCTTCTTCTTTTTGTCAGTCTTGCTAAGGGCCCATCAATCTTATTGATTTTCTCATAGAACCAACTTCTGGCCTTATTGATTTTCTCTATTGTTTTCATGTTTTCAATTTCATTTATTTGTGCTCTAATCTTTGTTATTTCTTTCCTTTTGCTTGCTTTGGGGTTAGCTTGCTGTTCTTTCTCCAGTTCTTCCAAATGGATAGTCAATTCCTGAATTTTTGCCTTTTCTTCTTTTCTGATATAGGCATTTAGAGCAATAAATTTCCCTCTTAGCACTGCCTTTGCTGTGTCCCATAAGTTTTGATATGTTGTGTTTTCATTTTCATTCGCCTCGAGGTATTTACTAATTTCTCTTGCAATTTCTTCTTTGACCCAGTCGTTGTTTAGGAGTGTGTTGTTGAGCCTCCACGTATTTGTGAATTTTCTGGCACTCTGCCTATTATTGATTTCCAACATCATTCCTTTATGGTTCGAGAAAGTGTTGTGTAAGATTTCAATCTTTTTAAATTTGTTAAGACTTGCTTTGTGACCCAGCATATGGTCTATCTTTGAGAATGATCCATGAGCACTTGAGAAAAAGGTGTATCCTGCTGTTGTGGGATGTAATGTCCTATAAATGTCTATTAAGTCTAGTTCATTTATAGTAATATTCAGATTCTCTATTTCTTTGTTGATCCTCTGTCTAGATGTTCTGTCCCTTGATGAGAGTGGTGAGTTGAAGTCTCCAACTATTATGGTATATGAGTCTATTTCCCTTTTCAGTGTTTGCAGTATATTCCTCACGTATTTTGGGGCATTCTGATTCGGTGCGTAAATATTTATGATTGTTATGTCTTCTTGTTTAATTGTTCCTTTTATTAGTATATAGTGTCCTTCTTTGTCTCTTTTAACTGTTTTACATTTGAAGTCTAATTTGTTGGATATTAGTATAGCCACTCCTGCTCTTTTCTGGTTGTTATTTGCATGAAATATCTTTTCCCAACCTTTCACTTTCAACCTATGTTTATCTTTGGGTCTAAGATGTGTTTCCTGTAGACAGCATATAGAAGGATCCTGTTTTTTAATCCGTTCTGCCAATCTATGTCTTTTGATTGGGGAATTCAGTCCATTGACATTTAGTGTTATTACTGTTTGGATAATATTTTCCTCTAACATTTTGCCTTTTGTATTATATATATCATATCTGATTTTCCTTCTTTCTACACTCTTTTCCATATCTCTCTCTTCTGTCTTTTTGTATCTGACTCTAGTGCTCCCTTTAGTATTTCTTGCAGAGCTGGTCTCTTGGTCACAAATTCTTTCAGTGACTTTTTGTCTGAGAATGTTTTAATTTCTCCCTCATTTTTGAAGGATAATTTTGATGGATATAGGAGTCTTGGTTGGCAGTTTTTCTCTTTTAGTATTTTAAATATATCATCCCACTGTCTTCTAGCTTCCATGGTTTCTGCTGAGAAATCTACACAAAGTCTTATTGGGTTTCCCTTGTATGTAATGGATTGTTTTTCTCTTGCTGCTTTCAAGATCTTCTCTTTCTCTTTGACCTCTGACATTCTAACTAGTAAGTGTCTTGGAGAACGCCTATTTGGGTCTAATCTCTTTGGGGTGCGTTGCACTTCTTGGATCTGTAATTTTAGGTCTTTCATAAGAGTTGGGAAATTTTCAGTGATAATTTCTTCCATTAGTTTTTCTCCTCCTTTTCCCTTCTCTTCTCCTTCTGGGACACCCACAACACGTATATTTGTGCGCTTCATATTGTCCTTGAGTTCCCTGATACCCTGTTCAAATTTTTCCATTCTTTTCCCTGTAGTTTCTGTTTCTTTTTGGAATTCAGATGTTCCATCCTCCAAATCACTAATTCTATCTTCTGTCTCTTTAAATCTATCATTGTAGCTATCCATTATTTTTTCTATGTTTGCTACTTTATCTTTCACTTCCATAAGTTCTGCGATTTGTTTTTTCAGTTTTTCTATTTCTTCTTTATGTTCAGCCCATGTCCTCTTCATGTCCTCCCTCAATTTATCGATTTCATTTTTGAAGAGGTTTTCCATTTCTGTTCGTATATTCAGCATTAGTTGTCTCAGCTCTTGTGTCTCATTTGAGCTATTGGTTTGTTCCTTTGACTGAGCCATATTCTCAATCTTTTGAGCGTGGACAGTTATCTTCTGCTGCTGGCGTCTGGGCATTTATTCAGATTTCTCTTGGTGTTGGACCCAGCAAGGTTGTAATATTTTTCTGTGAAATCTCTGGGTTCTGTTTTTCTTATCCTGCCCAGTAGGTGGCGCTCGTGGCACACGTTTGTCTGTGGGTCCCACCAGTAAAAGGTGCTGTGGGACCTTAAACTTTGGAAAACTCTCGCCGTCCTGGGGGTTCGCTAGCCGAAGCGGCTTGAGCCGGCCCGGGGTCCGAACGCAGGGAGGGTTGCTGGTCGCCGCAGCCAGGGAAAGAGCCCGTCCGAATTTCCTAGTCGGCCCTGGGCAACAAGCGTGGCGGGAGGGCGCCAGCGGCAGCGGCCCGCCCGAGAGAGTGCACGTTCCCCGGGAGTCACGGGGTCACTGTTCTCCACGGCCTGGGGGTTTCCGATCCAATTCTCTCAGTTGATCCGGGGGCTGCGCGTGGTGTGGGCGCCAGTCGCCTTGGTTTCAGGGGACCACCTCTCCAATTCTCCCAGCCGGCCCGGGAAGGGGGAAGGGAGTAACTCCGGCCGCTTGCCACCCCGCCCAGTAAGGCCCGCGCGCCTCGGCGATCTCACCCGAGCTGCTTCTCTCAGCCAGCCAGCCGTTCCAGGATGGGGTACGCTGTCTTTTTTATCTCTATTGTGGCTTTGGGCGCTTTCTGTATCGTTTCTACTCCCCTAGTAGGTGTCCTGGAGAAGAAACTAAGATCCGCGCGTCTTACTAAGCCGCCATCTTCCAGGAAGTCTCTGTTTGGTAATTTTTAATGATAAAATCATATTTTCATAGTCTTTATCTTTGCAAGTCCTATGCAGTCTGGATTGGAGGCATGTCTTTTCAGAGTGAATCTGCTTTTTCTATTGTCAGGTTCCCCTATTGTGCTGCCAATCCTGGACAACTTTTTATGTTAATAACTCTGTCTGGGTATTCCAGGATCATGCAGATAGTATACATCTGAGTCTTTAATGTGTGTAGATTATAGACTTTAAAGGGTGACTTTACTTTTTCACTCAGAAGCTACACAAATTCAGCTTTATTTTCCTTTTGATAGCAGATACGTTTATTTCTTAGTCAAATTTTAATTGAGCTGGTAGATATTTGAGGATTCTGGTTTTATTCATAGGTCTTAGTTCCTATCCTGCACCTTCTTTTTGGAGATCCAAGATTTCTCTCCTTCATGTTCATGATCATTGAAACCGAAGCCCCTAGCTGACCAAGATAAACTCACCTTTGCCTGTCCACCTTCCCCACCTGCACCACAGGGTAACTGAATCGTTGCTCCATTCTAACCCTTCTGCTTTTTTAAAAAATATATTTTTATTGATAGATAACATACAGAACAATCATTCTTAACATACTAACATTTCATACATGGTGCACAATCAATGGCTCACAATATCATCACATAGTAGTATATTCATCACCATGATCATTTTTTTAGAACATTTGCCTCCCTCCAGAGAAAGAAATAAAAAGAAAAAACTCATACATATCATATCCCTTACCCTTCCCTCTCATTGACCACTAGTATTTCCATCTACCCAGTATATTTTAACATTTGTTCCCCCTATTATTTATTTATTTTTAATCCATATGTTTTAGTCATCTGTTGATAAGGTAGATAAAAGGAGCATCAGACACAAGGTTTTCACAATCACACAGTCACACTGTGAAAGCTATATTATATAGTCATCTTCAAGAAACATGGTTACTAGAACACAGCTCTACATTTTCAGGGAGTTCCTTCCAGCCTCTCCATTATACCTTTACTAAAATGGTGATATCTATATAATGCATAAGAATAACCTCGAGGATAATTTCTCAACTCTCTTCAGAATCTCTCAGCTATTGGCACTTTATTTCGTCTCATTTCACTCTTCCCACTTTTGGTTGAGAACCCAGCTCATTCTAGGACTTCTGTCACACATTGCCAGGAAGGTCCACACCCCTGGGAGCCATGTCCCATGTAGAGAGGGAGAGGGCAGTGAGTTTGCTTGTTGTGTTGGCTGAGGCCACATCTGAGTTACAAAAAGAGGTTCTCTGGGGGTGACCCTCAGGCCTAATTTTAAGTAAACTTAGTCTATTCTTTGCAGGGTTAAGTTTCATATGAACAACCCCCAAGATTGAGGGCCCAGCCTATTGCTTTGGTTGTCCCCAGTGCTTGTGAGAATATCAAGAATTCTCCACTTGGGGAAGTTGAATTTTCCCTCTTTCTCGCCATTCCCCCAAGGGGACTTTGCAAATACTTTTTTATTCACTGTTCAAATCACTCTGGGATTTATCGGGGCGTCACTCTGGACAAACCTACAAAATCTTATGCCCTACTTAAGGTTCCACGTACTTATGGCATTCAATTAAGCTGTCCACATAAGTTATATTAGGAAGTGCACTAGTCAAAATATAAATTTTGTACCAAATAAACATTTTTTGCTTTAGTCTCATACAGAAATTGAAGTTTTAAAATACGAATGACCTATTTTCAACATCCTGCAATATTGACGTTCTTTTGTTCTTCCTCACGCAAAAACATTTTTTAATTTGTACATTTAGTACTATCACTGTACACTCTAGGCATTCCTAGATTATACAAACTTAGTCTTTACCATCTTTCCTTCTGGTTTCATATGTGCCCCCAGCCTTCCTCCATCATTCTCACATTCAGTTTCATTCAGTGTACTTGCATTATTGTGCTACTCATTTCTGAATTTTTACAATCAGTTCTTGTTCCTAATCTTAGAAGGAAAGCTTTCAGCCTCTCACCATTGAGTACTATGTTAGCTGTGTTTTTTCACATATGTGCTTTATTCTACTGAGGAATTTTCCTTTAATTCTTTCAAAGTGTTTTTATCTAGAAAGGATGAATTTTGTCGAATGTCTTTTCTACATCAATCGAGATAATCGTGTATTTTCCTGTTCAGTATGTTAATGTGGTGTATTATGCTGATTGATTTCTTGTGAACCACTCTTGACCAATTTACATTTATTAGCACATTGTGTCCAATTTAATCAGACTTTGCCCAGACTCATACAGATAGACTAGATCTATATTTCATCTGGAACTGATTTTTGGGTATAGCTTGAGGAAAGGGTCAAGATATTTTCTTTTATATGGTTATCCAACTGAACATTTGCCATTTAATGAAAAGACCATTTATTGCACTTTATAGTGTAACCCTTTGCAGAAAGTACGTGTGTTTATATGTATGTCAGTTCTGGACACTTTAGTCTGTTGTATTGGTTACATACTCTTTTAACCTTTTACCAACAACATACTGACTTAATTTACAGAGCTTTAGAATAGACTGGTGTATCTGCTGGCGTAAATTCTCAAGATGGCACGAACTGGCACTGACAATTCTTTGTCTTTTGCACTTCCATATGACTTTTGAATCAACTTGTTAATTTGCACAAAAATACTTCAAGGGATTTTGATTGAGATTTTATTGAAATTAAAGATTTAGAAAAAATTGACATCTTTATACTAAGTTGTTCAACTCATGAACATGCTATATCTCTCTTTTTAGAAGTTCTTCCAATTCCTCATAATATCTAACGGTGTTTAGTATAGATGCCTTGCACATCTGTTGCTAGATTTGTTTTTAAGTATTTCAGGATTTTTAATGCTATTGTCAATGGCAAATTAAAATTTTCTGTTCTCAACTTGCTGGTTGTTGAGTTTAAAAAATACAACTGCTTTTTAAAAAATTGACCTTAGCTCAGCCATCATGTTAAATTCACTTTCTAATTTAAACATTTAGATAGTGGATTCTTTCAGATATCTTAAGTACACAATCATATAATCAAATGACAGTTTTATTAGTTCTTTCCAATCTTAATGTCTTTTTTTGTCTTAACAAATGTCTTTTTTGTATGCTGACTAGGATACCAGTATAAGGCTAAATGGATGATATTATAGCTCATCTCATCTCTGAGCACAATAAAAAAGTTTTCATTATTGTGCTTCATGATTATGAGTGGCTGTTTTTTTTTTTTTGTAGATATTACTCAATTAAGAATGCTCTCCTCTATTCCTAATTTTCTATAAGGATTTTTACTACAAATAGCTGTTAAATCTTATCAGAATGCTTTTCCTGAATCAGACGATTTAGCCTGTTTTGGCTTGCTAATGCTGCTGGAATGCAATATACCATAAATGTATTGGGTTTTGCAAAGAAGGTTTATTAAGTTATGAGTTTATAGTTCTAAGGCCATGTAAATGTCCAAATTAAGGCATCAACAAGAGAATACCTCCACTCAAGATAGGCCGACCACATCTGGGGTTTCTCTGTCCCATGTGTACATGGCAATATTTTCTCTCCCAGCTTCTGGTTTCAAATGGCTCTGTCAGGTCCTGTTTCCTGGGGCTTTCCCTCTAAGTGTCAGTGGGCCCTCATTTAATGGCTTCTCTGGGGCAAACTCTGGATTTCATCTCTTAGCTGCCCTTGGCTCTCTCCAGGTTCTGGTTATTTCTGAGCTCTTGTTTAGCATGCAGGATATTCCTGTCTGGCTCCTCTAGGTCACAAGTGAGCTCTCTTAAAGGATTCCAGTAAATGGATTAAGACCCACCTTGAATGGGTGGGGTCACATCTCCATGGAAACAGTCTAATCAAGAGGGCCCTGCAAAATTGGATTAAGATTAGGGGAGCATGGCTTTTCTGTGGATACATAACAGTTTCAAACTAGCACAGCCTCCCACCTTAATTCTTCTAATTTGACAATTTATATTAATTGGTTTTCAGATGTCAAATTCCCCTTCTAACCTGAATTAAACCCCAATTGTTTATGATGCATTATTCAATTACATATCATTGGATTTGATTTTCTAACATTCAAACTAAGGATATTTGCATCTATAATCTTGAGAGACTGGTTTTCAATCTTCCTTTTTGTCATATTTCTAAGAAGTCCTAGAGTCAAGAAAGACTATTCTGCTTCATAAAAGTTTGGAAATATTCACTTTTTTCCTATTCTCTGAAATCATTTGTGTAAGATTGGAGTTATTTCTTCAACTATGGACAAAATTCACTGAAGAAGCCACCCTGGCAGTTTTCTTTGTGGAAAAGTTTTAAATAATGGATTTAATTTCTTTAATAGCTATACGACTATAAATACTTTCTATTTTTTTTTCTTCTTAGGTATGCTGTCTTTTTCAATAAATTGTTCAAATTGTCAAATTTGTGTAAGGCCAGTCATAATATGATCTTGTGATTGTCAACATTTTATTACAAAAATTTCAAGTATACACCAAAGTTGAGAAAATTCTACAGTGAACACACATGCACTCTTTACTTGGACTTTATTGTTAATGTTTGATAATACTTGTTCTACTACAATAATATCCCTTATTTTTAACATTTCCAGCAATGGGTACTTTAAAAATGTGGTATAAATTTTAACTTTAATTTAAAATTGTAATAAGGTGTATTAATACATATTTGTTCTTGGCCATATTACCATTTATGTAATTAATTGCCTCTGTGTAAGAGATTAACTGACAGATTAAAAGAACTATGCGTAAAGTTATTCTGCCATTTAGTCACATCATATTGTTCTAGTGTCTTAAGACTTTTGAGTCTTTACAAGTTCTACTGAAATAAAATGCAAATTAAGTCAAAAGGCAGTTGACAAATTGTAAAAGGGGAACTCAGGAAATTATATTTGTTGCATGTTTTACTGCTAATTAGCAAGAACGCAGTACTTAATTAAATGACTATAATCTTTCCTGTACAACACACCAAATGAAGAGAGGAATATGTAATGCCTACTTTTAAAAATTTTTCTTTAGTGACTTCATTGTTACCCAAGTTCGAGCAATTACAGTGTTTTCTTTACAAATGGACCACAGCAATATGAAAAACAAACACTATAAGGATCCCCATTTCCTTAAATTTTAATCAGCAATCCACCTTTTCAGTGAATCTTTCTCTGTACTACTTAAAATTTTAACTTCACTCCTACCTTCAATTTTATATTTCCCCTTCTTTCCTGTTTTGTTCTCCATTCATTAGTTCTCATCACTATCAAACACATCATATATTTGACTCATCCATCTTGCTATTGTCCGCACTCCACACTAGACTTCCGCTAAGGCAAGGACTGGGGTTGGGTTGTTTTAATCACTGCTTTATTTAGGGCATAAGAAAAATTCCTGGCACATTACAGGCACTCAATAATTATTTACCAAATAAATATTAAATGAGTACAGACCAAAATACTCCTGGAGAAAATCCCCTTTGTGAAGTCATTTTCAGCTAATGAATAAATGAATAACCTTTAATAATATGACCTTTTAATGCATTCTGAAGGGAAAAATGGATCAACAATTTTCTCATGCTAACAAAGAAGACATTTATTACTGGATACAGAAATATAGAACAACATATTTAAACTAAACCTTTCAACTTACAGATGATAAAACTGAGGTCAACAATGATGATGACAGTTCTATTTAATTAGTATGGGTTGAATGTCGAATAAAAGCAAAAAACAGCTAGTTAAAGGTAGAAATAGGATGAAATGTTTATTAATTCTTAAATTAATATTTTTTCCACAAAATCATGATATTGCTTAAGAAAATGTACTACTTTTTCTCAAACGGAAGAAAGAAGGGGAGTAAATACATTAAGGAATTAAAGAAAAAAAAAAACAAAAAACCATGGAATGAAAAAATACCCTCTCTGAGATCCTTTAAAGATAGGCCCATCCAGTTAGTTTGTGGCTAAAGAAGAGTCCAATAGAAACAGAAGACAAACATATCAAAAGGCTATATTTGGTTTTTCTTCCTTTTTTTAAAGAAGAAGAAAACAGAAATAAATGAAAATGTTTACCATTTTGAGGAAGGGAAAGGTTGGTATCAGCTTTATGACCATTCTTGCTGTCCATGCCATAGTTTAAATGGCATATAACCAGCTCATCTATAAAGCCAAGGTACAGACATACGAGATGAATGAGAGTTAAAAGATGAGCCTATGTAACTATTTCAGACACTAGGTTCAAGCTCGAGGATCTTAAGTGTGTTTAAATCTGATTCCTTAAGCTACTTAAAGCTCTGTGAAGACACAGAATGATCCACATTCAAAAGTCACTTAGTTTTTATTCTGCTGAATAGAGCCATATACCATGATAGACCATTTTCAATTATGAGATGGTTCAGAAAGTCTGTATGAATTCAGAGAATGCTGGGACCCTATGCTTTGCAGTACTGAGAATTTAATCTTTGATTTGAAAGAGTAAAATCTATCCAGTGAAGTTCCAATTACAGATTTCATAATGAATTGTGCTTATTGCTTCCTGAACCTATCAATTCCATTAACAGATGAATATCCTTTCTGAATCATAACTTCAAAAGCAATGCCACTATTTTACCAATGATATTTATATCAGAAACAATAAGACAATGAGCCCATTCTACTTAGATGCATTGGTCATTTTATGCACAGCAACTAGAACTGTGGGGGAAATACCAAAGATAAAATGCACATGGATATTTAGATAAAATTATATGCTTTTCATTTCATACAAATTAAGAGAAGGGAGAACAGAACTCTGATTATAGTGCAAAGAGGGTGGGGAAGGGACTAACAGATTGTCAAATAAAATTCTACAAATCATATAAAGCAAAATTATAAGAGTTACTCGGTAATGTGGCAATCACATATAACAAAATATAACTGACCTCTGAAGCATATTCTACTGACTAGTCTAATATAAAGATATAAGAGAAGTATACTGTTTAAATTTGTGGATATTAAAGTATTATTTGGTTTACAGTGAAGTACACTCCTTCGGGACTTAAAGAACATAATGTTGGTACCAAAACAAGACGTTTAAATAAACCAGTTAGTAGTGATAGCCATCATTCCCTTAAAATTTGTACTGAAAGGCTGAAAAACACTAAAGCCAAACCAATTAGTTAAAATAATGTGCAGTTTGTGCCAAGTTCAAAAAGAGTGAATCAAAAGAATTTCAGAAATGTTTTATTTTTCACTTAATATATCACTTATTATAGTGATACTGTATATCAAAGGATATATTTGGAATGCTTCTTTCAGAAATACACATGTAGTATCATTAGGCTATACTCACAATTAATTTTGACCAAAGAATTTTATCTAGCTTAAATCCTTACCTTATTACTTGCTTAGTCGTTTAAAGTATCAGCTTTTTCCAAAAATATTGAAATCTAACCCAAAAGACATGAATTTGCTCTACTGAAATTATTCAAATTAATATGAATCCACAAGCCTTGAAAGTAATTCCAAAGGAAATTTTAAAAATGTTTTCAATGGCAACATAAATGAAAGATAATATATAGCCCCCCAAGACAGTTATGTGGAAGAATAACATTCATTTATAAATTCTAGTGTTTGTTTTAAAAAATATCCTCTATACCATAATCATAACCTTAATTTTGTGTTTTAGATGTAAACAGTTTCAAAAGGAATTCTATCTTTTTTTCTAACGTTATCTATAAATTGCCAACCTATAAAAAGGTATTATTTCTAATATCAAAAACTACTGGTTTAAAGCAAGTCCTATTTAACAAGGGTTCAAATGATATCTGTAGATTTATTTAGAAAGAAAAAGGTTTTGATTTTTTTCACAACAGAAAGGTAATTTGGGAAAAGTCACCAAAATAGTCATAAAAACTGAAGTACCCTCACATACAGGTAACACAAATGAACTGCTTGTTCTGCTGAACTTTCAAAACATCATTTTAATTTCATTCCAAAAAGAAAGAAGATTTCTAGATACAAATACATCTCATTCAATCAATTTTAACATACATTCAACAACTTAAAATATTATACGGATCCAATATTTTCATCTTTTATAATTTCAATATATTATATATTTAATATATAATATATATACAATACATACATGTAGTCAGCAGGATTATAAAGTAACTTTTTTTTACGTTTGATCAGTATTGATAAATATTTTTAGACTATTAAAAGGACTATTTAGGTTCATAGAATAAAATAAAACATGGCTGGCCTAAACCTAACTATAAGATTACAAATATTCATATGGCCAATCATTATAAAAGGACTCTCAAGTTGGCTAGAATACATTTTAAAACAATACTCTTGCTATTCTCAAGCAGCAGTACTTGCAGATATTAAGCATGCACATCTCCATTAAATTTAAAATAACTATGCAACTTTCTTTACTGTAATATACAGCACCTATTTCTTCCTTCTGTTGGATTTCTTGTTGTTGTTTGAAGAGTAACTAATACATTACCAACAGAAGTGATTTTTGCTCCTTTCCCTCCCCCAACACATGGCTCAGTTTGAAGACTTCTACTGGCAGCCACTATGAGTATTAACAGTACCTTAATACCAGTAAGAGTAATCAGTCAATAACTGGAGTCATAAGAGAATTTGCAAAGTCTATGGGGGGTTTCTGTAAACTAAGGTAACCAGAAGTATTATCCTTCTAGATCGCCCTCACATTAGTTAACACAAGAAGTTAAAATTCCAATGCCACAGTATTAACATTTTACAATCTACTCTGTGATTTTAAATATTATAATATTAATTCACCCTGAGAATACAGAGGAAGCATTTAAAACAAGATATTCTGATATGTTTTTTTTTCCTTTTGTGTTTGTGTTCTTCTGGTATTCTTCAGCCCTTCAAGGGCAACACATATCTGAATTTAAAATGTGACTTGGATATCCTTTTTTGTTAACCGAAGTTCATGCCACAGTCAGATACTGGTGATAAAAAAGCCCAAAAAGGCTTGTGAAAAAGAGGCAAGCAGCAATCCACCAAGTCAGAAAAGACAGAAGTCCTCGAAAAAGAAGAGGAGTGAAAATGTTTTTTAAGCTGCTCAGTGCCACTGTTATTTGTGTAACAGTTACCTTTACCTTCCCATCAGCAGATGGTAATTCAGAATAAACAGAATTGTAGGGTAGACTGTTACCTACTGGCAAGGCAGACAACGATTCTGGATAAATCCCCCAGGAATGATTACCTAGAAAATTCAAAACATAAATGAAATTTATAGAATAACTAATTATAGAATAATTAATTCCAAAACTTATTAAAACAAAAAATTTCTTTAGCCTATATTTTCAATTAAGAATAAAAGTTTACTGGCACAATAACTCATTTATATTAAAAATAAAATAATCTTTCTAAATACCTTGTAAAAAATTTCACTTAACTTGAGCAGACTAACATTCTGGTCTTATCATTAAAGGTACACATAAAACCAAAAAGTGGGAATTATTTTGAAATAACTGCATTAAAATCTGATAAAATAATAAAAACAATTTCTTCCTTGTAGAAGACATGAATCAACTACCTAACTGGAGTAAAAGGGAAAGATACAATAACTTCTTAGAAATCCTTTCTACTTCTAGAATATCAGAATAAATTTCTTTCTCAGAAACTATAATTTCAATGAAAGACTATTAATAGCTTCCAGAAATTTTTCATCATATACTTTCCAATGTTGGTAGGATATGAATCACAAAATTTACAACTGAGCTACCCATTTACATTCCATAGATTCCTAAAGGATATTTATATCTTTCATCAGCAATGTGGTGTCTACCAAATCTACCCAAATAATCCTTTGCCCTTCTGAAATCCCCATCTTTGCAGACTGCCTAATCTAAGTGAAGAGAAATGATCAATACTATAATTGATAGGTCTTGAATAACACCATGCAGAGATTTGATAGCTCAGTGGACAGAATAATATGAGAACTTTGCTCTTTCACTGAGAAACCTGTACCCTTTCACTATAAAGGTCTGAACTCACCAAAGGACAATTAATTAAAAGGAGATTCTGTAATTAAAGAAAGTTTATAAGTATCTTGTGCTAATTTAAATTTAGATACTAACAAAACCTTAAAAACACTAATGTTTTGAAAGTGATCCTTTTATAACAAAAAGTGTTCACTAAAGTTTCTTGGTAAATTCTGATTTAGGAACTAACTTCGGGCAAACAATTCTTATAAGTAAAGCATAACATTACAAAACCACATAGGCTCAGTGGCAGCATTCTCCCCTGCCATGCTGGAGACCCAGGTTTGATTCCGGGTGCCTGCCCATGCAAAAACAAAAACAAACCCATATGGGCCTCAGCATTCCAAAAAAACATGAATCATCACATTTTGCAGCTAACAGTTTCTCGAGCTTATTCTTAAAACTTCCAAAGAGAAAAAGCATTATATGCCTCTTTGTAGGTAACAAAAAGCACTATTAATTATAAACAGAAAGTAAAACCATTTGTTTCCCAGTTGTCAGGACATGCCTACCTAGTGTTTTCAAAAGCAGAGTTGTGTGAAGCAGCATTACCAGAGGTGCCACATACTGCAGTGCAATGACACAAAGGTAATAAAAGACTCGCGCCACCTGCAAGCAACAACATTCTTAAGTGTCTAATATGGCTGACATGTTATGAGTGAATTAAACTTTCATATAATTGTCAGTCAAACTGAATTGCTTAAGAGACAAGTAATCCTTTCACAGGAAGGAAGCTAAATGTTAATAAGTTTCACTTCATTATAAATGCCACAAACTCTGACTTCAGAAAAGCTCTGATTTTAAGTTTGAAGATAAAATAGTTCTTAAATGATTATAAGAAATTGGAGAAAATAACCCCGAAAACTCAAATGTCATATGTTCACGTCCATTTCAAAAATGGAAACAAAATGCTAAAATATCTAAGGAAGACCATCTAAAACATAAAACCAAGTAATAATAACAGGCAGTCATATATGAACATAAATGTCACAGAAATAAAAACTCCCATTCAAAAATAATATACTGGATTAAGGTCAATGGGAAAGATGTGGAAATATGTGAAAGGAAAAACATAAAAAAAAGTTCTTTGAACCTTGATTATGATTATGGAAGAGAAAACATCTAAATGTCAAAAATAGGGGATCAAACAACAAATTAAATATATCACCAGATTAGTGGTCCACTGTAATGGTGGATGGATTCCTTTAAGGTAAATACTTACACTTCAGGCTCAAGTATATAGAATAATGTTAAAAGGAATCAATTTAGCAACTAAAATTATTTCTTTACCCTTTAAGCCATAAAGTTTGGACAATACATTGTAAATGCCTTTCAAATCAATTAGAGAAGTCTCACCGAGCAATCATAGATGCACCACAGCTTTACACTATCCAACTACATGACACTTAAAGCACTTAAGACAGGAAGAAGAGGGAAAATTAAGAGCCTTTCTTTACTTGGTACCAAAATGAGACCAAGGTCTCTCTGCTGTCAGTTTAAGATATCTGATTTCTTTACAATAAGACTATTATGGGATGAAATTACTACCTGTTAAAGGAAATCAGATTTTTTTAATAATACAATTATTTACTACTTTTCATTTTGACCACAGTATAAAGCTTACCATTTTCTGTAGCTCAACTGTACTTATTCGTCCTGCTTCTCTCTTCATCTGATCCACACATTTCTGAGCTAAGTTTAAGTAAGCTTGCAGATGACTACGCATCATGGCCAACCGCAAAGCACACAGCAGGATTATTAGCCACAGTCTCAGAGTATCGAATGTAGCTTCTGTCATTCTATAGATCAAAAAGTTAGATACAGTGCACTCAAAGACCACAATATGCTAGTATGCTAGTAATTACTGTTAATGTTCACCACAGAAATCTATACCTAAGCTACAGTTGCTAATATAAAACTAAAGACTCCTACTCTGCCATACGTATCTATATACTATTTTCTCTTGCACAACAGATAACAGATAAATGTATTATGGGAGTCTAAGATGTAATAGATATCTAGCAGGAGAAAAAAGTAGGGCAAAACCCGGGATGGTCTTTTCTATTTATCCCTCTCCATGTAAGAAGAGTTGGCTGTGAGATGAAAAGAGAAGGTAGGTACTTTAAACTGGAGACTAGAGGAAAGAAAGAAGGAAATTAGGAGGACCCTCTGGAAAGTGACTGCGGAACTAACAGGTCAACAACTCACCTAATAATGGCTCTAGTTTTATCTGATTATATAGATATTTGGATGGACTCTTTCACTTTGCTGAGTTCTTAGTAGGACTACAGAAAATCCAGCATTCTGATAACTAAGAGATTAGATGCCTTGGATTCCTCATCAGCAAGTCACTTAACCTGCTACAGTGTGAAGCTGGTTCAGTTCTGAGCAATTCCTCAAGGGTGAAGTTAGGATTCCAAGTAAAATGATGTATTTTGGGGGGGACAGGTTTTCAGACACAAGACCATGGTGAGAACTCCTTCAAGGGCTTTAGAAAGCAAAGATAATTTCTTATATCATTTTGGGGTTTAATGTCTTTAAAGGACCATGATTTCTGCTTTGAAAAAGGACTATGTTGTGAGTAATCTGAAAGGAATGACCTGACTACCTATGGTATCTAATCTCTAAAATGTATCCAGCACTTAATAACTGTCCTTATTTCTCATTTTCCTTAAGCAAAGTATTCACTACTAATAAGCTGCACATAGTTTAGTCAGGGAAAAAGTTGAAATTAGTAGACAGATCTCCCAGATAGGATCTGGAATTTACAGAGATATCTCTCAAATTTTTAGACCAAGAGGATAGAAGGGATGGATATAAGAACAAATGGGAAAAGATAAAATCCCTACAACACTTCTCCCCAAAACAGGTTCCATTATCATCCCTTACTTTTCTGTTCAGTAGTAAGAACTCAGGAAAGAAACTAAAACTGCAAAATAGGAAAAATTCCCTGCAGGAAATCAAGTGTAAGAACAGTACAGGAAACAGAAAAGACAGAGAAGAAGTGAAAGTGTATAACTTTGTTTGAACTGCTCACGTAACAGAAGTCAGAAATAGGGATGGAATGAAGGCTTTATTTAGTGTATTCTCCTTTGGTTTTCTATATACAGGACCATGAGAGAATATGGACATAAATTCCAATGGAAAAGAACTGTTGGCTAAGAAGGATAAAGATACAACCTTTTTTTTTTTGGATGGGCAGGCACTGGGAAACAAACCGGGGTCTCCAGCATGGCAGGTAAGAATTCTGCCACTGAGTCACCATTGCACCACCCAAAGGTGTGACATTTTAACATATTTTCACTATGATGAACAATGAGAGTAGGAGATCAGTCATGTGAGAGGGACAGTACACAAGAAGTAAGGCAATCCACAGTCATGAACTTTTCTAGGGGGCCCATACACACTACTGTGCTACCTGGAGTTGTGTGAAAGGGAGACCTGACTGGTAGTATTCTAAGGACAGCTATTACACAAACTAAGAGTGACTGATAATGGAAATGAAGTGAATGGAAAAAGCAGTTAATCAAAAAATTACATGTTCAATTTCAGAGGGGTTTAGGATTTAGAATAACTGTCATTTAATATATCTCCTAATTTAGATCATTTAAGTAGCTTCATAAAGATATAAAAAAGTAGATCTGACATAGTAACTTAGGAAGGAATCTGAGCTGGTGGTCAAATATGTGAGTAAAGAACAGGCAGAAAAATTCCGACTTCCTGGAGTCATTCTGGGCTCTACTGTCTCTCTTGGTTTTCTTCTTACAAGAGGATAAGCACACACACACAAGACGCTACTTACAAACACTCTCATTTCTCAACGCCAAATCAGAACACATGGATGGATTTAGATACGCTGCAGGGTTGAAACTATATTATAACTATTTATGCTTCTGTCTATAAAATAAAGAAGGCTCCATAAACTACTGTGTCTATGTGACAGACGCACCTGTCATCTGCTTTCTCCCACATCCCACTCTCTTACACTGAGGGCCAGACATTTTTTCATAATCTAAATACTAAATGAATCTGTCAAGTTAAAATTATTATAATCATACAGAATTTTAAGTATAAATTAAAAAACATTTCTATCTAATCACCTAATCTAATGGTCTGATGATTAACAACAGGATGGAGTAGAGTTAACATTGCTATTTTGTTTGAACTATTTATGGAATAAGTTTATTGGAGATGAAACAGAGGAAAAGAAACCATAGGAGGAAGATCCTAGGTTTTCTATACCCCCAATTTTTTTCCCTATAAATTAATATATGCCCAAAGTTTGAAAAAGTTCCTTATTTCTCATTTTCCTTAAGCAACGTATTCACTACTAATAAACTGCTCATAGTTCAGTCAGGGTAAAAGTAGGCATTCCATGTTGGTATAACCAAAAAATGTTTATATATTTTACTAATTACACATCAAATACCTGAGTGTACATTTCATACTAACAAAAACTTTCAGTAAGTAGGCCAAGAAATATCAGCGTTTGAAGAAACTAAACCTGGGTGAATAACCTTAACCAAGTTACTTAATTTCTGACTTTGTTATTTCATATAAAATTTGAGGATGAGAACAGCAGCCATAGACAGAGAATTACTATTAAGGATGACTGAGTCAAAATATGTAAAGTATTGATACTTAGCATAGTAACTGGTATATGATATGTATATTAAAAATGGCAGTCTTCTTGTTTTCCAAATTTAACTAAGGCAGATATAAAGTCAGAGAATATATTTACAGGACTAGGAAACACCAAGTTCTGTGAGCAAAGTTCAAGAAAACATTGGGTTGGAAATGCTTTCATCATCAGAGACATGAATTAGAAGTTCCCCTGGGATTTTGCTAAGAACCCACTGGCTCCTTGGGATTACTCAGTGAAATATTAAGCTAAAATTAGTATTTAGGCTTATTTGTGCAGGGTAAAAATACTAGCTTAGTAAATACTTTCCCTAATACAACAGAATTAACTCTAAAAAAAAACTGCTATGGTCTTCACTGATTATATACTGTTAGATAATAAATTTGTACCAGGATCAAAAAAAAGTACATAATATAAAATTTACTGGAGTCAATGACTGGTCAAATATTTCTATTTAAATTCTGATGAGGTAAAACGAAGGGAACATTTATTAAACACCCTCAGCTTTTTGCATTGCTCTATCATGTAATTCTGATAACTTTGTGAGGTAGATGACATTATCTCCTATTTTCCAGATGAGGAAAGTTAAATAATCTGCCTCAAGTGAGTTTCAGTGATGAGAAGGGCTTGGGTTTGTCTGAATCTTTCTATTATTCTAATTTAGCTTCACCCTGGTAATGAATTAACATATTAAGTCCAGTTATTAGTGCTATTTAATAAACTGTTTCTACATTTCCTTACCTTCTTCTGTCAAAAATGCAGTGTTCCAACTAAGGAAATATGGTCTAGATAATGTGAAGGCACCATCCTAGTTAGATTTTGTTAGGTTGATGATAATATAGTCATTATATAGAAAAATGTTCTTAGATGATTACTGAAGTACTTAGGGGTAAAATACTACGTCTCTAATTGACTTGAGAAGCACCCCATCAAACAGAAAAACTAAAACAGAATGGAGCAACTATGATAATGTTAACAACTGTTAAACACAGAGGCCAAGTATATGAATTTTCATCTATGTTGTTCTTTTTTTCCTCTAAATTTTCATAATTAAAAATAAAAGAACTGCAGAAGGTATCTTATAAAACAGGCACAAAGACAACAGAAAAATAACTGATGACAGCTGGACATTAAATGAAGAAAAGGAAAAACTTGCAAGTACAAGGTCATATTACTGCAGGATAATAATCAATATTCATTAATGAAGATCACAAAAAGGTGATATGACACCTACATCTTCAATTTAATAACACATCTTTTAACATTTCTATTATTGATGGAAAAAGCACCCTAATTTTATCATTAAAAAAAATACAGTATATAACACGTAAGAAAACCATTTCATTATCTAATAAAAACAAAATTCGTCCTCAAATACCCATACTTACAAAGGGACACTTTCTTTACCCAATGGTGGGTTCATAATGTAGTCTTTGGTGATTGGTTTTACCCAGAGCAAAACCATAAATAAAGGTGCCAAGAAATTGATATGAAGCAACGTTCTGAAAATATGTAAGAAATACACGTAAAAATCCAGAAACAAAACTCACTAACAAACTACAGAAACTTGGTTCTGTGTAACATGAAAGTAGGAATTTGTTTTCAGTAGTCAATATTAAAGTACTGTCACCTTCATTTTATATTTAACATCATCACTAAACACTAATTTGAGCCCTTGCAAAACTGTATGATATTAAGTATGTCAGTCATTATCTTAATTTTTCAGATGAGAACACTTAGATCCAGAAAGGTTAAATGACTTGCTGCTGAGAACCGTACAGGTTGGAGGCAGAATATAGGACTAGATTCTCTATCTTAATACAATCAATGAACCCAAATGAAATTTCAGTATAGGGAAGTCATCTTTTGATACTTTTCAGTGCAGCTGAAATGAAGTACCTTCCTCATTATTTATAAGTTATGGTGATTAGCAAGGTCCAGACACTTAAAGGTATACATGGCAGACAGAACCTACTGAAACAACTTGTAACTGAGGAAACTTGTCATATATAATAATCATGTATAAAGTTTAAATTACATTATTTAAATCATAAATGATTCACACATTTTTATTTCTTCCTGGACTACTATGAACACAGCTGGAATTAATTTCTCTATCCTATAGAAATCAAAGAAATGTACATTACTCTTGACAAGGCAGTACATCTAATACAGCAAAGGGTTTCAGAGCGCAACTGAAACGTCATTGTTAACTGTTCCACAAGTTTTTATCCCATAGGGACAGATGGTTGATAATTTTTCTTATTTTAGAACAAAGGCAAATACTTCAGACTAGTTACATTATTACACACATGTACTGCTTTCATTATCAACCATGCTAAAGGGTTAAACTGGAGGGTTTGAAATATATACACTCACACACATTCTAAAATAACACTACAAATGCAAATGACAGTGATCTATGTGAAGAAAAGGGGCTGGGTTAGGAAACCATGAACACTTAACAGGGAATGCAGAACTCTGGTTCCAACCTCTAGCATTTAAACAAATATGGGTGCCTGGCTATGGGGGTGAGATGCTCTTTGTGCCAGTTAGGCTACTCTCTCACAACACAACTAGCTTGCCCACACCCTTGTATTAAGACAGAGTGCTACAATACAATGCAGGGAGGGGCGTTACAATAAATGAAAACAAAAACCCAAATCTCCAAAGAGATAATTCTTAAAAAACACATACACACACACACACATTTCTAAAAAGGACATTAAAAGGTGTCCCCACAAATCCTACCAAATGCTCTAAATGTTTTTATATAGTGATTCTTTTATCCCCCAGCCTGGGTAAACCATCGGGCGCAGGGGAAGAAAGAAGCAATATTAGGTATGCAGTGTTGCTAGGGAACACTCTAGTATCAAGGAGCAGCCCACAGCGGTTTCAGTAGCTTGTGAAGGGCTCCACTCCACCCACCCTTTTCAGCTTATTTAAATCATAACACTGGGGTTAGTGGACTGAAGTGTGTGTATAGCGAGGAGGGGGAGAACCAGGTTTTGTCTTAAAAAGAAGCCATTAGAGAGACGGGTGGTGAAAGAAAGGCAGGATGTAGCCAAGATCATGCTGAGTAAAAGGAGGTAAGAAAAAGAAGGATGAAGGAGTGTGCAATGAGAGGTAGGAGTAAACAAACACATGCACAAAGCAAATAAGGAAAAATGGAGGTAGGAAAGTAAATGAAAAGAATGTCAAAATTAAAATAAAGGAAAATGATACAGGTAAGAGTTAAGAATGATCATCCTTCTATGAAAAGACTAGAGAATCAGCCTAATTAGTACCGAGTTTTAAAAAGGAAAAATGGTAGGAAATATGATTACTCAAAGAAACTAATAACTATAAATGCATGTATCAAAAGGGATTACTTTCAATGTGGGCTTCCAGGGCAAAAAAAAAAGACAATATGGGAACTTGGATATGGATGAGCTGAAGTAGATATTAAGCCTGCCTTTCTGCCAGTGTGTCTACATCAAAAAAAATCTGTGATAACCAAAAGGAATATAGTAAACAAGCTTTGAAGTATAAATATAGAAATTTTATATTTCTCTATTTGAGAGCTAAAATAGAAAATTTGGCAGTTAAAAATAACCTATGATATATAACTGTACAGATGAACAATTCTAAAATAAAATAATGCACTACTTTAACCAGGTCTAACACTGGTAACTTAAACACTTCTCATGTATATAGCTTTTAGTTTCAAAAGTTTTTAAATAAAAGGCATTAAATTATTCAAATAAAGTTATTTAAATAAAACCTTTTCAAGTAAAATGTTCTGATTTTTTAAAAAGGAAATTCCCATAGATCCTCAGTTCAGTTGTAGAGATTGCAATATCATAAACATTGACCTCTCAATTAAAAAGAACTAACGTGAATGTTGGTATTTTCATTTTAACAGGTAAAAACAGAAATTTAGTAATGGTATATTTATAATTTTTTAACACAGGACTTAAAACTTAGAAGTGAATAAAAAAACTTGATTATAGTAGAAAGAGAAGTAGTGTGACATTAAATAGTTATTTGATTATTAATTTTCAACACAATAATTTATCTCATTACAATAATATACCTTCATTAAGATGGAAAATATATATTTATCTGCATGTGCTTATGCACATTTTCCGCTTACTGTGTAACTTTTTCTGTTGCCAAATTCAGGGCATCCAGATGCATTTGAGCCAGCCGTAATCCAGGAAATGTCAAAAAAGCCCCAATGAGTGAACAGAAAATAGCCAGGAAAAATTTGAAAGTAAGTTTAGAAACAGGACCCCTAAAAATAAAAAATAGAAAAGCCAGTAAAATTTTAAAGTTAACTTTCTAAGAATTTCCTTTCTCCTAATCACTTTACAAAGCACAATAATAATGATAATACAAATAATGAAGATTTCTACAAAAGAGTGCTCTTATTCAAGTATCCATTATAAATCTTGGTGAATTGTAAACTACCACCCTAAATGAACCAGGTATCTTTTCAGTCACAATCACAATAACCCAACCTACGTATTCAAAACAGAACTGGTATGTCTCAGATATTGTTCGATTTTTGGAGGCAAAGGGAATTAAAGAAATAAGAGCAAGTCTAAATAAGAATTCTATAAAAGATATTAACTTAATATAGATGTAAAAATTATGTTTCTAGAGGTTACAGCCCAACTTAAGAACTCTTGTCACTGATTAGGAACAAAATAAATGCTACCTCACTAAAAATGGAAAATTTAAAATTTTCACCTATTACTATATTTAAATAATGTTTAATTTTTCAAAAACTTACTGAGATTCTAAACCTTGCTTTTCAAGAAACTGCATTGCACTGTCTGAAAAATTTGTAAACCCTGTAGGAAAGAAAAAAAGATTGCTCTTATCACAGGGGTAAAAACAGGATCTTCCTTTGGAATAAAATCTAGAAAGCAGAGGATTTTAAATTTTGAAGTGACTAGCTTAGCTCTTTCATGTGATAATTAGTATGCCACACGCAATGAAATTTGGTTATTAGCAGGAACAGTCTTTGAAAACATCCCTTTGATATTTGTACACTCCATGAGTGTGAATAAAATCTATGTTAATTCTTTAACTATCTGAGTAAACCTTAGCATTATAGAAACTTATTTAGCTGTAAGAAAAATGGGGGGGGGGGGGGGCAGTATTTTTGAAAAAGGTAAACAAAAATAGTTAAAACAATATAGAAAAAAATTTAAGATATTTAAGAATTATGGAAGCTTGGAATTTAGAATACTGAAGAATATACACCTCAAATGTCATTTAAAAACTGTATCAGACATACAGCTACCTAAAAATTGAAGCAGAAAATATTAACACTAGATAAAACAAAACTTCTTAATGCAGTATGAAATCATTACCTGTTTCAAGTCCAAATTCCAGATAATTTTCTGTTACAATCAAAACTGCCATTGCTTTGACAAAGAAAAAAAATCCAAAGGTGACACAAACTGATCTCTCACCACCATCTTCTACTTTAAAATAGTGTGTAGTTAATGAAAATAGAACTTTGCTGCAGAAGGAAAGGTTCAGGAAAAACCACAAATAACTTTGTGGGAGTTAAATACAACCATCTTTAGAGGACCTGAACTACAATTAAATTTAATTAAACCATTTGTTTTTATTCTACAACATAGTTCTCTACAGAAGGGTATCTTCAAGAACCCTCTTGGAAGGAAGTGAAAAACTGAAACAGTCTTCCAGGGTATAGAATATAAAAACAGGATATTAAAGAGAGTTTATAACATGTTTAAGTTAGGGAAAAGTGCAGACACATGTTAAGCTGCAATTAGGGAACAAAAATATTTCCAGTTTATCCAACTGACAAATTTTAGTAAGAGTTTACTACAGTAATTTTATGCAATAGGTTTTCAATGACATGAAAAGCAAGGTAGGGATTACTTTAAGGAATTGTTTTTAATGTGCATGTCTGTTGAACTTATACACAACCACAATCATTTAACAATTTAAAATTTGAGATTTTCTAAAAGCCAGTGGTGATCTGTGATACAAAAATTAGTTATCATTTCTCAATATGATTAAGAGAAAAATTCTAAAAAACAAAGACCAGTTAAGTATTCAAAAACAACCAAATCACATTAGGGAAATGTCGTTCAAAATCACAATGAGGTATACTCCACACCTACCAGAATGGCTTCTATTTAAACACACAAACACACGCACACACAGAAAATAAGCACTGGTAAGTGCGTGGAGAAACTGAGACAACTGTAAACTGGTTGGTGGGAACATAAAATGGTACAGCCATGGTGGAAAAAACAGTTTGGCAGTTTCTCAAAAAGTTAATCATATCATTTTTCAGTGGGTTCTTACATTTAGGTCCTCACTTCATTAGTAGGCTACAGCTGCTTTAAATAAAGACTTTCCAAAGAAAAAAATTAGGAAGACAAAGAGATTAGGGCTCTAATTAGTAATCAGGTTTCCAGCTAAGAAAAATCCAGGGAAGAACTACCCACCACCAACGCAAACCCATCCCATTAACTTCGGGAAGATTATTGTTTAGAAGGAAAGATATTTTGATGAGTCAGCTGTGTGTGTAGGCAGAAAACAATAAGGGTTAAAAAATTAATCTAAATCATTCTGCATAATCTGAACTCTTGGAACAGTTTTATAATTAACCAAATTATTATTAAATACACTGTAGTTTAAATTTATATTATGGTTTTTTTTAGCAGTACAATTAATAAACAAACACTATGAAATTAAGGTTTTACTGCTTAAGCTTCTAACTTCTCATACGAGAAAACAATGTTATATATACACAGAAGAGTCTATTACACAATTATTTTTCTAATTATGCAACTTTTAAAGCATAAAACCACTATATTTATGATCAGCAAGTGCTATTAATCACATTAATAATAGAGTTGAAGTCCAGGTTACATATGGAAATCATAAAGCAAATCACAAAGAAAGAATCCAATTTTTAGTAAATAGTAATACTAAAGCTTCTTCTTTGAAGAAAGCAAATCAGGAACAATTTTAAAAGTCTTCAAAGAAACTTTGTTGTACAACACAAACAGTGAATATTATTGTAAATGATGGACTATAGTTAACTGTACAATTATAAAAATGGTCTTTCAGCAACTGCGACAAACAGACCACACTAATGCAAAGTATTAATAGGGTGGTATATGGAGAAAAAAGGAACTTTGCTTAATCTTCAACATTTAAGAGATATTTTCTAACATACAAAATGCTGTTTAAAAGTGATGAGATTCTAGAATACAGATACTCAAACTTTCCCTCCAGGATGTTCTGAATCCCATTTATGTCTTCTCCAAAACAAAACAAAAGCAAGCAAAAGCCAGTGGCTGATTTTACTAGTATCACTGTAGGCTCTTTCTTGACATTATGAGGAAGAGTTTACATGTTTTAAAAGAATAAGATAAAAGTATTAAGATTTTAAAACAAAATATAAAAACTCCACAACTATAAGTGAACAATTCTGGATCTATAACTATGATCTCTCTTGCTGTCTGAGTACCCCAACCAGGCTAGAAAACAATACTTCATTTTTACTAAAAATGTGTACTAGAATCTAGAGAACATTTTCAGCTCCTTCATTAACAGTGATAGCAAAACATCCCTGACCAAAACTGTTATCAAATAACCAAAAACTAGACATCTCAAAGGCTATGTCTACTGTCAAACTTTGTAACTCCAGAATAATCAAATGACCAAATATGTCAACACTGAAGAAAAAAAAATAGATGCAACATGATCCAGCAATTAAGCATCTTGCTCACACCACTAATACCCCATTCTAATACAATCCTACATTACAAATGCCTAAAATGTTATAATCCCTGCCTCCTCAATTCATATTGCATACAGCATAAATCTTAAAACCAAGTATTTATTAAGAAGGCATTCTATTAAAACAAAACTGCCCCATAATCTACAGTGTAAAATACACACATAATATTCTAATGTGTAATACCTGGCTATGCCCACATGTTCAAGCTTTCATTTAATAATCCCCTAGTAGTATTCATTTTAAGCTTTTCTATTAAAACTGAATCTAGGAGGCACATGGTTCCATAAAACTCAATAGTGTGGTGAGAGCTGAAAGTAAAGGTTGGGTTTATCTATATATAAGCAATGATTGGAGCCCCAAGTTCCCATTACATCTTTACAGCCAGGTAAAATAATCCCACTCTGATCACAACAGAAGACCAGAGATTTTAGCCTCTGGAGAAACTAAACCTGAGGCACAGCAGATTCTACATAAACGCAGCTGCACTGAAAAAGGGATGAGTAAGTCAATGTCTCCACACTCTAAGGTGTACTTACCTCTGAAACATGTGTAGTAGATTTATACACTCCATGTAAGAGATTAGAGCCTCTTCTCTTAGAGAAACTAAAAGGCCCCAAAGAAAAGACAGATAACATTACGGCCTTCTAAAACAAACTAGCCGTGGTTATTACCCAGTTATTTTTCAGTGAGGCCAACAAAGCTATACCTACATACAGAGGTTACAATTTGCTATCAAGGTCTCATTCTTAAATATGAAAGAAATCCAGCAATCTCCAGACACTAGGGGAGAGGGTAATAAATATTTTAGGTTTTCTGAGCCATATATGGTCTCTGCAGCATATTCCAATGTCTGTTTTGTGTATGTGTTTTTTACCACCTATAAAAAATGTTAAAACTAGTCTAATCTCAAGAGCTATACAAAAACACATGGCAGTACAGATACAGCAGCCCAGAGTTTGTATATTTAAAGCATAACATTTCATATAAAAGACAAAAAATAAAAATTAAAAATTAAAAAGAAACCTGGAGAAAAAAGAAGCTATGATATAAGCAGAATAAAAAGTTTTTTAAGCAATAGACAGATAGATGTTTTCACAAACAAATATCAATATGCATGACATATATCTATAGTCATAAAGCAAGTAAAGATAAATGCATCTTTGAAAAGAACATGATGCTATTTGAAAGGAATAGATATAAAAAAATAAGCTCAGAAAAATTAGAAATAGGATAAAATAAGTTTAGAAGATAGAAAGTTGAGAAAAAATTCTATAAAGAGAACAAAAAGACATAAAGATGAGAAATAGGAGAAAGGTTGACAAAATGAGAAGATCAGTCCAGGAGGTACAATACCTACTAGATATTCTACAAAGGAGAAAGAATGGAAGAGAGCAAGTGAACAGAAAAAAAACAAAAACAGAGGGGAAGGAACATCAAAGACATACAAAAATTTTCCAAAGCTGGCGGGCCGCGGTGGCTCAGCGGGCAAGAGTGCTTGCCTGCCGTGCCGGAGGACCCCGGTTCGATTCCCGGCCCCAGCCCATGTAAAAAACAAACAAACAAACAAAATATAATAAAACAAGAAAATGTTTAAAAAATGTTTCCCTTTCTTCCTCCCTTCCTTCCTTCTCTGTCTTTCCTTCCTTTCCTCCCTCTCTCTTTAAAAAAAAAAAAAAAAAAAAAAAATTTTCCAAAGCTGAAGAAGTTAAGTTTCTAAATGTAAAGTCTACCAAAGGACAGCACAAGGAACAAAAATGGTTCCCATCAAGGTGCAACACCTTGAACTTTCAGGAGCCAGATGAATAAAGAAGAGATTGTAAAAGTTTCCTGAGAAGAAAAATAAAGACTAAATATCATAAGGATTCTGCGCTTATTACTAGCAATTTCAGAGATTGAGAACAATGTAGCAATGTTTTCAAAATAATGAAGAAAAGTTTTTACAACACAATTCTATATTCAATCAAAATATCAACCAAATAAGTGAGAGCACAGAAAAAAGACACTGTAAAAACTGCAGTCTAAAAATATTTACCTCCCATGCACATTTTGTAATAAAATGCCACCAAATCATTTGAATAAACTAAGAAAGAAGAAACCACTGAATCTTTGACATAGAGTATTAAACTCAGGAGGAAGGCAAAGGGAATTCCTAGGCTGACAATGACCAGAAATCCCAGGATGACAGTTGTGCAAGAGGCCTGAAAAGCAACCAGGCCAGATAAAAGCTACAGAAAGGAGATCTCCAGGAAGAGTGCGTCCATGGAGGATGGAAAAGGGAACTGATGACCTTGTAGAAAACTGTACTGAAAGCTAACAGAATAACAAGCAGAGAAAAAGGAAATTTAAAAAAAACAACCAATAACTGATCAGAAATGCAAAGTAATTAAGTGCCTGATAATGCTTACCTAGGAATATTTTTATAGGCATAAAAATTAATCACTGAATACTGATCTCACCAAAAATTGTAAAGTAACTGCACTAATATCAAGAAGAGGAGAAGCAGAGGGTATTGCATAGTTTAAGAGAGGAAAATAATCAATACTATAGTTGATGAATTAAAGAACTGGCAGCATAAGCATAATATTTAGAAATCAGAGATTTAAAAGTCAGAAAAAGAGCTGACAGAAGACGAGATGAATCAAAGGTGTGGAGAAGGGGATTCAGTTTTTATTACAAGCCTTTTAATACAAACTATGTATTATTTGACAAAAAATTAACATTTTAGAAAATTCTATCTAGATTTTAATCAAGTTTTGATCTATAATTTACCCCCACTTGAGATTAACAGAACCTAATAAAAATTCAGTGTAAATAAAGCATGTATGTCTGTTTTATTAACTTTCTGAGTCTCAAGTATGAGTTAAGTTCTAGGTCCTAACATACTGAAAGGTTCATAATGATCAATTAATATTAACCACTGTTAGAAGTGCTTCTTACGCATGTGAAACATTATCACCATAAAATCTTAAAATTTCAATACAACATAGTTCACTACAGCAAAGCTCTGATATATATATCCAAAAGAGAACAAGTACTAAATTTACTTCACAGACACATAAACAGGTAACTTTTCTAAAGTTTATACTTTCCCTCTGTGCCGGTCTGAAAGGACTTGCACACCCTAGAAAATCCATGTTTTAGTCCTGATCTAATCTTATAGAAACAACCTTTTCTTTTAATCCGTAGGTACTATAGGTTTTGACTGGATTGTCTCCATGGAGATGTGACACACCCAACTGTGGGTATTAACTTGATTGGATGGAGATGTGACTCCACCCATTCCAGGTGGGTCTTGATTAGTTTACTGGAATCCTGGAAGAGGAGGCATTTTGGAGAAAGCTCGAGAATGACTACAGCCAGGAGGCAACCAGAGACCTTTGTAGATTAAGAAGGAATGCGTCCCCAGGGGAGCTTCTTGAAACAAGAAGCCCAGAATGAAAGCTAGCAGATCTCGCCAAATTCACCATGTGCCTTTCCATTTGAGAGAGAAACCTGAACTTCATCGGCCTTCTGGAACCAAGGCATCTTTCCCTGTATGCCTTAGATTGGACATCACTATATCCTTGCTTATTATTTGCAGCCTTAGAACTGTAAACTAGCAAATTATTAAATTCCCATTTTTAAAAGTCATTTGATTTCTGATATATTGCATTCCAGTAGCTAGCAAATTAGAACACTCTCCAAAAGAAAACAAAAACAAGAAAAGGATTTTCCAACAATACTTCCAGTGCCTAAGAGTTCCTGGCCAAGAAGAGTTACTAAGAGATCTGGTGAACCAATTAAAGTCTACTCTGGGATTCCATGAGTGTAGTAAGTAAAATTCTGATGGAAGAGATTCTATTTTTGTAGAATTGTCATCATGCTTCACCTCAAAATTCAACTGCTTGCTCAATCAAACTTTTAGAGCAATGTGTATTTCATTCAATTAAAAACAGTCCTTTCTTCATAAATTTTCCAAAATTTCCAAATAACCACACGTGCTATTTTTTGCCTTCTTGTACAGAAATACAGTCTCATAATGTAAATAACATTATGAAATTATGAAATGAAAAAACTAGGTTTCTATATTTACAGACATGTCCAACAAAAAAATGCTAACTAAAATCATGGCATTTATTTATTCATTTATGGCATAAACAATGAAAACAATAACACTCAAGTTATCTTCAGTATGAGTAAATGGTCTGAAGTTTATGCCCCTATGAGACACAAAATTATAGGAAAGAAAAATCCAGGACAGGTAGGAAGCATTTAAACATAAGTTAAAAAAACAAACAAACAAACAAGATAATCATACATTTTGTGAAACACTTTTGCAAAACATCTGTAGAAACGTCTGTGTTTTTTCCTTAGGGTATCTTTCTGATTTCTATATTGGCAACAAAATATTTCTTCTCAGAACATGATCCTTTTTGTTGTTGTTTTTCTCCAAAAAAAAAGCATTGGGTAAAAACGTGTTTTCTTAATTTGAGAATTAGGCCTTTAATGAAATGTGAATACAAACTAAGTTAAAACATAGTAGTACCAAAATTCATATTTTGACTAGTGCATTTCTTAATATAACTTATGTAGATAGCTTGGTTGAACACCATAAGTACACGGAACCTTGGGTAGGACATGAGATTTTGTTGGTCTGTCCAGATTGATGTCCTGATGAATCCCAGAGTGATTTGATCAGTGAGTGGAAAAGTATTTACAAAGTCCCGTTCGGGGAATGGTGATAACGGGGGAAAATTCAAACTCCCCAAGTTGAATTCTTGATATTCTCACAAGCACTGAGGACAACCAAAGCGATAAGCTGAGCCCCCAGTCTTGGGGTTTGTTCATATGAAACTTAACCCCACAAAGGATAGGTTAGGCCTACTTAAAATTAGGCCTAAGAGTCACCCCCTAGAGAGCCTCTTTTGTTGCTCAGATGTGGCCTCTCTCTCCAGCCAACACAACAAGCAAACTCACCACCTTCCCCCTGTCTACGTGGGACATGACTCCCAGGAGTGTGGACCTTCCTGGCAACATGGGACAGAAATCCTAGAATGAGCTGAGACCCACCATCAAGGGATTGAGAAAACTTTCTCAACCAAAAGGGGGAAGAGTGAAATGAGACAAAGTGGCAATGGCTGAGAGATTCCAAACAGAGTCAAGAGGTTCTCCTGGAGGTTATTCTTACACATTAAGTAGATATCACCTTGTTAGTCAAGATGTAATGGAGAGGCTGGAGGGAACTGCCTGAAAATGTAGAGCTGTGTTTCAGTAGCCATGTTTCTTGAGGATGATTGTATAAGGATATAGCTTTCACAATGTGACTGTGTGACTAAAAACCTTGTGTCTGATACTCCTTTTATCTACCTTGTCAACAGACGAACAGAACATATGGAATAAAAATAAATAATAGGGGGGAACAAATGTTAAAATAAATCTAGTTTGAAATGATAGTGATCAATGAAAGGAAGGGTTAAGGGGTATGGTACGCATAATTTTTTTTTCTGTTTTCATTTTATTTCTTTTTCTGTTGTCCTTTTATTTCTTTTTCTGAATTGATGCAAATATTTTAAGAAATGACCATGATGATGAATATGCAAGTATGTGATGATATTGTGAATTACTGACTATATATGTAGAACGGAACGATTATGTTAAGAATGTTTGTGTTTCTTTCTTGTCATATTTTTTTTAAAAATTTAAAAACAAAACATAGTAGTACCATGATAAACATTTGTTAATTACGTTGTTATCCTGATCTGAAAGAAGTTTTTCGTTTTAGTTCTAAAACTTAATCCTGTTTACCATTTGAAAACCCTTCGCCTTGAAGGGCCTACTGATTTGATTGTCCCCACTGCTTGCGAGAATATCTCCAAATGGGGAAGTTGAATATTTCCTCCTTTCTCCCCAGCTCCACAAGGGGACCCTGCAAGTACTCCTTTTTTCACTGTACAAATTACTCTGGAATATACTGGGGCCTCACACTCACCTGGACAAACCAACAACACTGCACACCCTATTCAAGATTCCAGGTACTACTTATGGTGTTCAACCAAACTGACTACACAAGTTAAATTGGAAAATGCACTACCCAAAATATAAATTTTGTACCAAATAAACATTTCTACCTTTAGTCTCACACAAAAGTTTTAAAATGTGAATGATATCATCCTTTACCCAGTCTTCTGATATACCTTAGTCCTATCCAGATCTGCTTCATTAACATCGCTACTTGATGTCTGATCACTTTTTCAACTTTTTCAACAGTTCTTATATGGGGTACTGCTGACTTTCACAGCTTCAGAACTCTAATTCTGAGTCTCAGGTGTCACATATACACCCGAAGTTTCTAGGAAAGACCATTATTCTAGTTTGCTAGCTGCCGGAATGCAATATACCAAGAACAGAATAGCATTTTAAAAGGGGAATTTAATAAGTTGCTAGTTTACAGTTCTAAGGGCAAGAAAATGTCCCAATTAAAACAAGTCTATAGAAATGTCTAATCAAAGGCATCCATGGAAAGATACCTTGGTTCAAGAAGGTAGATGAAGTTCAGGTTTTCTCTCTCAAGTGAGAGGCACATGGTGAACATAGTCAGGGCTTCTTTCTCAGCTGGAAGGGCACATGGTGAACATGCGTCATCTGCTAGCTTTCTCTCCTGACTTCTTGTTTCATGAAGCTCCCCAGGAGGCACTTTCCTTCTTCATCTCCAAAGGCTGCTGGCTCGCGGACTCTCTGCTTCGTGGTGCTGCAGCAATCTCTACTCTCTCCGAATCTCTCTTTCTCCAAAATGTTTCTTCTTTTATAGGACTTCAGAAACTAATTAAGACCCATCCAAATGGGTGGAGACATGCCTCTACCTAATCCAGCTTAACAACCACTCTTGATTAAATTATTTCTCCAGGGAGATGGTCTGATGACAGTTTCAAATAAACAGTATTGAACAGGGATTAGAAGAAATGGCTGCCTTTACAAAATGAAATCAGGATTAAAACATCGCTTTTCTAGGGTACATACATCATTTCAAACCAGGGCAACCATGTTATATCCAAACAACCCAGTATATCAGAATTTAGAATTAACAGTTACATCTCCTAAATATATGTGGCTGCTGTAAGAGCTTACAATCTAGGACCCTTTATAATAAGTTTCACCTGATAACCAATACTCTTGACTTTAGTTCACTGAATTTTTATATTACAGTTAGTCCATATGATTTAAGGCATGGTAATGTTCGTCTTTTTATTCCTGACATTTCCTTCAACATGGGGTTCTTAAGGTTCATTCACCTAGTTGCATGCCTCATACTTCATTCCTTCTTGTGGCTGCTTAGTCCATTGTATGTATACACCATAGTTCCCCCCTTCCATCCCTCAATCGTTATACCCTTAGACTACCTCCATTCATTGCGGATCGGGAACATTGCCTGGGCCATTGCTTCTTGCTGCTTAGTATGTTTTTTAACCGTTTTTTTTAAACCTAGACATTTTGATATTTAATGTATTATTGCTAGAATTTAGACTCTGAGGCATCTGTTTGTTAAACCTGTATCCAGCTAGTGTTATGACAGAGCTTTTCTTGAATACCAGAAGCTAATAAAAAAAATAATAATAATAATTAAAAAAAAAAACAAGGAAAAAGAATACCTTTATCAATTCTTGCAGTACTCTCCTTCAGGAGACCTGTGACGGTACTCTCCTTCAGGATCTATACACATGAGTCCAGAGAATAGTTCCAGGCCAAATCATGTGCATGTCTCTTGTCTTGGGCATTGGGCATGTGGTTCTGGGAATTGCCAAATTTAAGTTCCTCATGGTGGAGAGCACAGCTCTCTATGTCCTACATTCATCAATTCCTTGTCCCAGGGAGCACAACTTGACTGTTCTCTCATAGCATTTTGTCCGAGAGCTCAGGAGCCACCTTCTATAAGCAGGGCAAGTTCTAGGACAGTTAAGTTCCTGAGGTGACCAGGCAGATTGGGCATATGTGCACGAGGGCTACCCTGCTCCCTCTAGAATTGGGATCAGGGATCTGAAATGGGAGCACAGGTTGGCTTCACACTGAGTTGGTGAGAAGTGTGGGAGGAGTCAGCCAGGGTGCAATGAGATTCTGCTTTTAAGTAGCCTTTTTCTTGATTCTACACTCATGCCCACACTGGTCCCGGGTCTTTAACTATTTTCTGGAACTTTGAGAAAGATGCTTCTGCCAGTTCCTGTTGGTTATTCAAAGCATCTCGAAGGGATGAAGTCTTGAAGTGTCTCTGTCACCTTGATTGGGGTGGACATCCATCCCTGATTATCTTTTAATTTTTTTTTTTTTTTTTGCATACGGCAGGTACTGGGAATTGAACCTGGGTCTCCCACATGGCAGGTGAGAACTCTGCCTGTTGAGCCACCATGGCCTGCCCTATCTTTTAAAAATAGATCACACGTTTCCACTCAACCAAACCACTTTCGTGGTACAATAAGGATAAATTTTGCTTTGGAAATAACAATTTAAAGAGAACTTCTAAAGATTTTTCCTACATGAATAGTTAAACTACCCACACTATTCTTCCAAAAGAAAAGGCAAGGATTTTAGGATTTTCCAAAAGAAATCCTAAAAACACTTTATATTTCACAAAGAAACCTAGAAACTATACCAAGAATCTAGTATAGTGCACACATTCAAACCTTACGTACTTCAGGTATATTAGTCTTACGACCTATTACATAAAATCCTTTAAAATATTTTCTTAGGTATGAAGGTTCAATTACTTTAAAGAAAAAAGAACCTAAAAGTTTTTTAGATATAAGTAAACAACTAATCAGGCATGTTTAAAACTCCATCCCATAACAAAACATTATAGCCAGCTTCAACCTAACTAGACTGCGGAGGGAAACAAAAAACAGTTTTTGAAGGCATATAACATAAGCTTTATAGAACAAAAAACCAAACTCCCAAAACTCAATTAACTAATCTTCCGGAGTAAAATAAGATAAATTTTTGACTCACAAGGAAAATTAATTATCACCTCCCAATTAAAAGAAAGTCACTCAATTATGAGTTAATAAATAGAAATAAGATCCTGTTACCAAGTAAGATCCCTATATAAATCTGTTTCTGACCTGAGAACTGAATAATTTAGCAGCATTAATGTAAAAGAAGATCTCCAAAAGTTTATAAAGGGAACAAGTTTTGGCACAACATGCCATCTAACATTTCTAAGACAAAACAAATACACTGTCTCAAATTCAGTTTGACTGTCTCTTGCACTGAGATTCTTGATATGCAGTTCACTTCAGGGTCTCTTTTTTTTTCCTTATTAATCTAAAGTAGACTATTCTGTAAACTGAGAAAGTAGTGATTTAGAATTTTATATAATTCTTTTATAGAATTTAGAAATGATGACTAAGTTGTACTGGTTTGCTGTAGGTATCTATAGATTTCCTACAACAAATACAGGACTCAATTTTTAGATCTTTAATCTAAATCTACATAAGGAGCTCAACATTAAATTCCCCAAACTCTTAGAATTTATTCTGATTTAAACCAAGCATTGCTTTTTGCTTTGTATAAAATTTGCATGTTGGCAACCAAGGCAAATCAAAATTTTAAAACATAGCCAAGAAAACATATATACTAGAGTTTTGTACCTTAAACCACCCACATTGTAAAATACAAGTGCTGTGGAAATGTGACAAATGATCCAGACCTTTAACCAAATATAAAAGGACTACTGAGAAGCTTTATTATTCTTTGTAGAATAGCTTTCTTCTCACTCAAATTCATGTAATTGACTCAATGTTACTCCCTATGCTACAGCTTATTCATACAAAAAGGTTCTTTAAAAAAATCTATACATCTTAAGGGATTTTAATTTTTAAAAGTTTTACTTCTATCAAAGGACCTCTAGATTTTCTGCAGCAACACTTTTTATCTTTTTTCTTTTCTTTAATTCATAAATGAAAATGATACTTCATACTCAGAAAATCAGCGGGCATTTCTTTAGTGACTCTTCATGGACTACCATAAAGGAAAACTAATAATGAGAACTGCTCTGCCCTCATTGCAAGGCTTTCTTCACCCTCTGTCTTCCCCATATCATATGACTCGGCACAAACAGAACTGGAACTTGCAGACATGCAAGTTCAAAAAGTGGTTAAAGAAGTTGGCTAGAATTACAAATGGGAAAAGGAGTAAAGGTGAGAATTAATTTGGGTTTAGGAGTGAGATTAGAAGAAATGGGTAACTGAGATGAATGTACAACTCAGTCAAAGCAGGTATCAACTGAAGACAAGATAGCTCAGTTTTCGGTCCCAGGGTTTCAAGGTTTTAGTGTCATATATTTTAAAGTCACTCTCATGCTTTTAGAACATTCAAGATTCCGTAGAAATTATAATGCTGATTCCATATTAGTAAGCCAAATACAACTGACTGGGGGTGAGGTGGGTAGGACTAAATGAACCATGGAAAAACACTCTTCTTCCTCATTCTAAGTTACATGTAAGTAAAATGGAGACAACTTTCACAAAGAAAAATGCATGAGTAAAATTTACAGAGGATCTCTGAGTCAACTGATCTATGTGCAACTCTGGAATTAAGTGGAGCTATTGTCCTATGTGATCCATGGAGATGTATAACTAACAAGTAGGCATGTACAATAAGAAAAAAAAAAAAAAGAAACCAGACAGAGGTCACTTCAGCTAGACTGTGTTCATAGGGTGTGAAAGCCATTCCAGATACATTATAATGAAAATAAAAACAAGCAGTAAACAGACTCTTTCTTGGTGTTCATCTGGGTATCTGGCATTTAATTCTAGTATCCTGCATGCCATTGAAGGAAGCAGGTCATTTTCTCACATGTTACAGGTCCAAAAGGAAATCACATATCCAAACAGACACAGAATTTTACTTCCCTAATTCTTCCTTTCTCCCACTTTATGGAGGAACAAAAAAAAAAAACAAAAAAAAAAAAACAGCTTGTATTCTAAAGCCAGGACTTTCTGTCCTCTCTGGGGTGGAGAGACAGTTACCAGATTCCTGCAGAGATTCTATTGTTTAGTAACTTTCATGAATGCACTACTTAAAACTACACAGAGCAAGTTTAGTGCTGAAGGCTGTGTAGCACCTTTGACCTCACATTATTAGGCATTGCCCAGCAAAATGAAAGATGAAATTTATTAACATAAACAATGATTTGAGTTGCTATAAAGTACATTTTTCTAACTTCTCTTAATAAGTAGGTATGAAGGGCTACATCACATTAAATAAAATGTACATAGAGAATAACATTTCCATGCAAATATCATAAGATTTTAACATATGTATAAACTGAAAAAAAAGAAAAATAAAGTATAACATACTCTATAATGAACGATTTTTCAGCAAACATAAGAAATCATTAAAATATAAAAAAAAAAAACGACATTCAGTCGTTTTAATTATCAAGTTAAAATATTTTTAGAGTTTTTTATATGACTTGCTCTCTAGCAGTGTGTCCTTATTAGGACTGAATGGGATTTTCACAAACTTAATACTACAGAAATAGCTAGTAATATTTTAAATGCTTGGACTTAATCTGTCTTGAAAGTAGTACAACACTTACAACACTGGTTATCTGGGGATTATTCTCAATTGACATAAATCATCAGTGTTTCTTACTCAATACAAGATATACTTTGTGAAGATGCTAATTATTAAGGCTCTGTTCTTGCCCATCTGGTCTACATTACACCCTTATCTCTCCAAAAGACGCAACAGAGATGTGCACAGTGGTGTTAAAATGTTCAAATCATATACACTTAAAATGGTATTCCCACTTGTGACTTCAAAAGGCCATTCAATGGTTTCCAGTTAAATATATAAAATGTAAGACAGGCATTTACCGTTGCCTCTCCAAATTTAACTAAATAAACCATAAAAGAAGGAAAGTAAAAACCCTCATGAACAAAAAGAATAGGAAAAGAGACCACAACAGAAAAAGAGTTGTCAATGAAAATTTGAAAGACAGAAAGTGGATGGACAAGAATTACTGACTCAAGTTTTAGTTTTCTCTGTAATATAGTGTTTGTAAGGAGATGAACCCAATAAGAATACCGAATCATTCAGAAACTTTAGAAAACTCAAGAATTAAAGACCCCAGATACCTCTGAAGGCAAGGCTGCAGGACAGATAAAAATAGAAAGACTGGTTGAAAGTTTATATTAGTAATAATTAGACTTCTCAGATTTTCTGTCTTACCTAATCATGTAGATTAGGAATGGCTCTTTCTCCAACTCTGACAGATTCCAGGATTACTATCAGAAGCCATGAGCCAGAGAAGATTGGGCTTTGAGGTATCATGCAAAACTGAGAGTGACAAGAAAAACTGAAAGCCCTAGGGATTAAATACATGTCTGCACAATGAATCCTGAGACCGAGACCTCTTTCCCAATGAACTACAGAAAACTGGCTATGAGACTTATATCTCCAGAGGAGAGAATGGGCATTTTCACTCCAGGGAAAATAACACATCCAATAACCTGTAGACACTGATATTTAGAGGATTCCCCCAATATACTCCCAGTACCCCACTGAATTATCCAGAAAAATGTCCATCAGCCAACAGACTCCAACCACTTATACAAAACTTCCAATTTTTTAGTGACTCCTTCTTGAACATAATAAACAGATAGTCAATGATCAAAAGACTTATGAGGACAATCTCTAACATGACAGTGATTGAGGTAAAAAGGTGGGAAAAGAACTCAGAAAATAAAACAATGCAAGGAGTAAATTAAATCTTAAGAAAATATTAATATCCTCAGCAATAAAAAGAAATCATTCAAGGAGACCAAACATCTGACTAATATCGAGTTGCTGAAAAAGAAGACAAAAAACAGAGGATCTTACCAAAGAAATAATGTTAAATTTCTGGATAAAAATAGCAGATGGAACATACATTTTATCCCTCCCTAAACCATACCAAAAAAAAAGGTTTTTTTTTTCTAAATACATAAATACAGAGAATGAGAGGAGAAAAAAATACAGAGAAAAAGTTTGGAAGGTGTCTTTCAGAAAAAAATTTTAAGAAATGCTTATCATCAATATCTCAAATAGACATGTGAAGATAATGCAATCACAAAACAAGCAATATTCCATTTAAAAAACAGAAGGAAAACAGTCCTTGAAAATTAAAAATTCAATTAAAAGGGTTGGGAAGGTTAAGAAACCTAACTTTGGTTGGTTTTGGTTAGAAAACTGAAAAATATAAACATAATTATTTGAGAATTTATAGGGAGATCTATTATAGGCAGAACCAATCTGAACAATATGCATTCCAGAAACTGAGAAAAGAAAAACTAGAGAAGAAGATATCACCAATAAAACAATTCAAGAAAATATTCCAGACTCTAGAACTTAGAACATGAGTTTTGAATTGGAAAAGTCCCAGCAAAATATATGAGAACAGTCTCTAAACAAGGCATATCTGCATAAAATAGTACCCAAATAGGTAGCCAAGGAAAAGGCTGCAAAGGTTCCAAATAGAAAAAAAAAAAGAAATAGGCCTATGAAAAACCAGAAATCAGAATGGCAACTGGAATTCTTAACAGCAAGAACTGAACTTAGAAAACAACCAAATAACGCCTTCAAAATGATCAAGGAAATGCATTCCAATCTGAAATTCCATTCTCAGAACACAAAAGGATAAACAGAAAAAGCTTATGGAGGGTGTGTTTTAAAAGGGAAAGGACATATACATACCAAGAGAAAAAAAGAACCTTCAAAATTCTAAAGAAAACTTCCGGAGAAGATGGCGGCTTAGTAAGACGCGCGGGTCTTAGTTCCTCCTCCAGAAAAGCAACTAAAGAAACAGAAACAATACGAAACAGCTCCCGGAGTCACGACAGAGACCAAAAAGACAGCGTACCCCATTCTGGAACAGCTGAACGGGCAGGGAGAATCTGCTGCGGTGAGCTACCCGAGGGGTGCGCGTTTTCCCGGCCGGGGCGGCTGGCGACTGGGGTCCCCTCCACGCACGTGGCTCCCGGTCTGACTGGGAACGTTGGATAGCGGGGCCCTCCCGTCACGCTTGGCGTTTCGGGCCAGCTGGGCAATTAGGACCAGCACTCTCCCAAGCCGCGGCGGCCAGCGACCCCCACCTCCACGCGCGGTTTCCCGGGCCGACTGCCGTGCAGACAGATGAGCGCCACGAGCGCCACCTACTGGGCAGGAAGGGAAAAACAGAGCCCAGAGATTTCACAGAAAAAGCTTTCAACCAGCTGGGTCCCACACCCAGGGAAATCTGATCAAATGCCCAGACACCAGCAGAAAATAATGGATGACGCTCGGAAAATTGAACATATGGCCCAGTCAAAGGAACAAACCAATAGTTCAAATGAGATACAGGAGCTGAGACAACTAATGCTGAATATACGAACAGAAATGGAAAAATTCTTCAAAAACCAAATCAATAAATTGAGGGAGGACATGAAGAAGACATGGGCTGAACAAAAAGAAGAAATAGAAAATCTGAAAAAACAAATCACAGAACTTATGGGAGTGAAGGACAAAGAAGAAAAAATGGAAAAAACAATGGATACCTACAATGGTAGATCTAAAGAGACAGAAGCTACAATTAGTGAACTGGAGGATGGAACATCTGAATTCCAAAAAGAAACAGAAACTATAGGGAAAAGAATGGAAAAACTTGAGCAGGGGATCAGGGAACTGAATGACAATATGAAGCGCACAAATATACGTGTTGTGGGTGTCCCAGAAGGAGAAGAGAAGGGAAAAGGAGGAGAAAAACTAATGGAAGAAATTATCACTGAAAATTTCCCAACTCTTATGAAAGACCTAAAATTACAGATCCAAGAAGTGCAGTGCACCCCAAAGAGAATAGACCCAAATAGGCGTTCTCCAAGACACTTACTAGTTAGAATGTCAGAGGTCAAAGAGAAAGAGAGGATCTTGAAAGCAGCAAGAGAAAAACAATCTGTCACATACAAGGGAAACCCAATAAGACTATGTGTAGATTTCTCAGCAGAAACCATGGAAGCTAGAAGACAGTGGGATGATATATTTAAATTACTAAAAGAGAAAAACTGCCAACCAAGACTCCTATATCCAGCAAAATTGTCCTTCAGAAATGAAGGAGAAATTAAAACATTTATAGACAAAAAGTCACTGAGAGAATTTGTGACCAAGAGACCAGCTCTGCAAGAAATACTAAAGGGAGCACGAGAGTCAGATACGAAAAGACAGAAGAGAGAGGTATGGAGTAAAGTGTAGAAAGAAGGAAAATCAGATATGATATATATAATACAAAAGCCAAAATGGTAGAGGAAAATATTATCCAAACAGTAATAATACTAAAAGTTAATGGACTGAATTTCCCAATCAAGAGACATAGAATGGCAGAATGGATTACGACCCAGCAATACCACTGCTAGGTATCTACTCAAGGGACTTAAGGGCAAAGACACAGACGGACATTTGCACACCAGTGTTTATAGCAGCATTATCTACAATTGCAAAGAGATGGAAACAGCCAAAATGTTCATCAACAGATGAGTGGCTAAACAAACTGTGGTGTATACCTACGATGGAATATTATGCAGCTTTAAGACAGACTAAACTTATGAAGCATGTAATAACATAGATGGACCTAGAGAACATTATGCTGAGTGAGTCTAGCCCAAAACTAAAGGACAAATACTGTATGGTCCCACTGATGTGAACCGACATTTGAGAATCAGCTTGGAATATATCATTGGTAACAGAGACCAGCAGGAGTTAGAAACAGGGTAAGATAATGGGTAATTGGAGCTGAAGGGATACAGACTGTGCAACAGGACTAGATACAAAAACTCAAAAATGGACAGCACAATAATACCTAAGTGTAATGTAACTATGTTGGAACACCGAATGAAGCTGCACCTGAAATATGGTTTTTTGTTTGTTTGTGTGTTTGTATCTTTTGTTTTTGTTTTTTTTTTTTTCCTTTTTATATATATATATAATTAGTATTATTATTTTAATTCTCTTCTCTATATTAACATTCTATATTTTTTTCTGCTGTTTTGCTAGTTCTTTTCCTAAATCGATGCAAATGTACTAAGAAATGATGATCATACATCTATGTGATGATACTAAGAATTACTGAGTGCGTTTGTAGAATGGAATGATTTCTAAATGTTGTGTTAATTTCTTTTCTTTTTTTTGATTAATAAAAAAATTTAAAAAAAAAATTCTAAAGAAAAACGATTTCTGTCTTAGAATTTTCTACTGATACACTATCAATCAGGTATGAGGAGAAAATAAAGGTATTTTCAGGCATGCAAGATTTAAAAAAATTTTCCCATACTTTCTAAGGGCATTACAGAAAAATACACTCTGCCAAAAGGAGAGTAAACTAAAGAGGATATCATGGGATTCTGAAAGAGGTACATGGAAATCCTAAGAAGATAATGAAGAAAGTCCCAGGACAACAGTTATGAAGTTTAAAGAACTGAGGGCTCTAGGAGTACATTTCCATGGGAAAACAAACTACAAATGAGGCATTTGAACTAATAAGGTCTAGATTTCAACTATGAGTTTAGTTTTTATGTAACAAAAATAGGGAAGGAAATGTAACAAGATACTACTGTGCTCACCTATAAATATTTTCATAGGCATAACATGGTAAATCTGACTACTGATTTAATTTTTAAAAACTGTCTCATAACTATTTTTAGGAGAATGGACAAAGAGATGGGAAAGGGGAGAGCGGGGAAGGGTAAAAAACATCTAAAAATAACATCTAAGACATTTATAACAATAACATCTAAAATTAAAATAGCATTACCATATAATATTTAAAAATATGGAAAGAAATTCCAAAAGAAATACCTAAAAAAATGTAAAAGTAACTGCCTCTGTGACATGAGACTTAAAGGTAGATAAAGAATGGCAAGAAACACACATCTTTTCTTATTTTTCACTTTGAAAACTATTTACCAGTATTATTTCAAAAAATTTTTTAATTAAATAGAAAAAATTTCAACAAAGAATAATTCTCTAATAACCCAAAATCTCTTTCAAATCAGAGATAGGTTCTAATGTTAGTTGCAAAAGGAAAACACATTCATAAATTAATCTTAGTGATGTTTTGAAGGATACATGGCAAAAGACAAAACAAGCAGGCACCAGACTACGCTGATATTCATTTCCTGTGTAGGCTTCATAAAGCTGTAGTAGACTTCAGTTACTAGATATACAACTGTGGCAGCCACTGTAAAATCCACCAGCCACTGGTATTCTGGAAAGTAATGCAATGCTGAAAAATAAAGGTTAAAAAAGAAGAGTTTTTCTTAAACTTCAGCTTACAAGGATTTATCCATAAATAACTTTAAACACATTACACTTTATTTGCTGACTTGCAGTGTAAGGTTTGCATAAATAGACTATCTTAATGGAAATGGAGAATGGAGAAATTGATAAAAGAGTTAGCATCCAAAACTAAAGCTTAATAATTTTTAAAAATTCAAAAAAACCTGAAATGATTACAAATACATTTAAACTTACACTAAAATATGGTTACAAATATGCTATTTTCTTAACTGATTAGTTATTTGTTATAGAAATTATATATCAAGTTTTTTTGTTTCTTTTTAAGAATCTAACCTCTGATACCTTAATGTTGGAATACTAGGTCTAGGATAAAATGGATTTACTTTTAACTTTCATTTTGGATTTTAAGAGAATTAAACTTTATCTTAGTTTTTAACTGCACTAATGGAAAATGGGTAATTTTGTGAGTTACTGCAGACTAAAATAATAAAATAAACAATTTTCATTTCTCTTCTTACTCTGAAAGAAAAACTGATACATTTTTATTTTATAAAAAACCATACTCCTTAAACTATTTCATCCTTAACAGTTTACATTAAAATTAGCATCCTCTAAAAGTAAATATAATTCCACCTCCTTCTGCATCTCAGATTGTTTTAAGCTTCTTATAAGGTATAGAGATATTCACATTTACTTCTGCCAGAGTACAGCCCAAAATATCAACATCACTTTGTAGAAGGCCTCTAAAAACATGGAAGTAAATCACATAAATATCAATTCCTATCTCCAAACTGGCATAAAATCAAATGATCTACAATGCTTTGGAAACTTAAAATATCTAAATAAACTGACCAAAAATTACTTCGTCTCCATGAGATGACAGCAAGATTTAAAATATCCCAAATCTTTTTGTAACTGGGTAAGTTTTTCATTTGCTTCAAGTTATTTTAATTGTTAGCTTCTGAACATGAGTTTGAAAGAAGATTTATCCTAAAATGTTTGCAGGATTCCGCCACCCCACCCCCACCCCAAACATTACCCAGTTTGAGTCTTCTGAATAACTTCCAAAAAAAGAGAAAAATAGGTGGAACAGTCAAAATCAATTTATCTAAAGGTTTTCAAGTGTTATTTCATTTTTTGTATACTGTATGAGAGGGGTCGCATTTCATTCTTTTTCCATGTGATCATCCTCTTATTACAGCACCATTTGTTGAATTTTTGTTTGTTTTTTTCATTTGTTTGTTTTCCTTGTTTGTTTGTTTGTTTGTTTGGGAAGTGTATGGACTGGAAATGCAACACAGGTCTCTAGCACGGCAGGTGAGAATTCTACCAGTGAACTACCCTCACACCCTGCCAAGTGTTATTTTTAAAAACAATCGATGTAAGCATTCTATTATCCATGCTGCTACACTCATACAGGCTTTCTCCAAGAAACTCAGCAAACAGCCAAGTGACATTCAAATATTCCTACATGCTTTTAAAAGGTTCTTATAACAGATAACTTAAATAAATTGAGATAGACTTGTGAGACAGTTATTGGAATATCAATAATATAAACTTTAGATAAAAAGTCCAAATTAATATATTCTTGGCTATGTATTTAACCTAAAATGTTATAATTACATTCTCCTTTAGTTATTTAATAATAGAATTATACATGTGTCTTTTTATAGAATATAGGAGACAAAAGAAATCTTAAAGCTCATCTAGCCTGTGTTTTGCCTGAAGCTCCCAAAGGAACATACAATTTATTTTAAAAAAAAACAACCCTCTGCTTTTACCTAAATACACACACACATAGCAGACATTCACAAATTACTACATAACAGATTACACAGCAAATTAGACCTCAAAATAAAACATCTTCCCTGTTGTTCTGGTTAACTGAAATGCTCTCGAAATTCTAAGACCAGTTGTTTAATTAGCAACATTTGCAACTACATCTCAAAGTTGTACAAGTAAAACCAAATACTGAATAAACTGCTGAAGCTATCTAAGGTTGTTAAGTATTCTCCATAACCTTAATTTCAAGTTTTTAAGATCATCAAAATAGCCTACTTCTCACTAACCAGCTCTACCATATTAAGGGGTAACCTTGGCCTCAGTTTTGTGGATCTTTCTCATAAAACTGAGGATGAGTAAATACAGGTAAAACACATAACAATACCTGATAAATACTCTCTATATATTAACTATTAGTAAAAATGACAAAAACTTTACTGAAAAAAAAATTCAGTAATATATATAAATTCAGAGTAATTCAAAAAATTCAGAGAATTTATATACATTCTTGAGTTTATGCATCTGTGAACCTTTGAAGCATGAATATAGTATTAGAAAAACAAATGTGACAATCACTAATTTAAAAAGTCACAGTACTTTTAAATGATTTTAATTTTGTATAAAAGATAGTTAAAAAGAAAAAAAAAGAAGATGGCATAACCTGTCTTAAAAATCTGACTATACTAGACAGTTGAATCATATTATTCCTCACTGACATTTTTGGGCTCTAGGAAATCTTTTCGGTAACATGCAATCCTTGTAGATAAAGAATAAACTTCCAAAAACATTAAGCCAGTGGCTGCCAAGCCTGGTCATAAGTCAGAATCACTTGAAACGTGTAAAAATACAGATTTCTAGAACTCACTCCTGATTTCCCGAATCTACAGGGGTGAAAATTGGAGAATTTTTATTTCTAAAGAACTCTTCAAAAGTGATTCTGATGTACCGCCAGGCTAGAAAAATGCTGTTTTAAATAATGTCATTTTGATTCTTTTTACTTCTGTGATTCAAATAATTTCATATAAATTTTCATTTTAAACTTACAATTGTTATACTCATTACACATTTATAGAAACTGAGATACAGGGGAAAAATTAAATGGCTTATTGAAATATACCCAATGGGTAAGGTGAATCTTGAATAAGTGAAGTTTTCTGACTCCTAATCCAGTTCATTATTCTAAAATCATTTTCCTTTCTACCAAATGTGACATAAAATTGAATTATTGTAAATACAGATAATCCAATATAAATATACAAATGCATTTTTGCAAACCACATTATAAAAGGAGTAGGCCGGCACACAAAAGAAGCCTAGAATTCAAGAAAATAAAAACTGAATATGATTCTAACTTAAGAGAGAAGCTGTATAACAAACTTGCGTAAATCAGTCTCTTCTGAAAAATGTTACATGAATAGAAAGTTTTTTTTTTAAGTTTCATTGAAGTCATTTTGAGCCCCTGCATTCTTAGAAAGATTATAGTGGACTTAACGATTAGAAAAGCAAAAAACCAACAAAAATAAACTAGCCGCAATATTTAAAATCTAAGCACTTTCACTAGTACAACATAAAACTGAGATTTACATAACTCTTTACCAAGAATTCCCTTACCCAAAGTATCCACTTCTGTAACTGACTTTGTTTCTAGATGAAGGTCAATATCCTTTGGAATGGTTAGTGGCTTACTTTCAATGTGACCATTATATTTCCTATAAAAATCAGACAAGTAACACAAAAAACAAGTTACCTACACTGTCATCCAAGTGCTTGTATACGGTAATTACTAACTTTAAATTTCACAAGAAAAAGAGAAGCAGAATTTCTAATATTTCATCAAAAAGAAGGAGGTAAGATACTCAAAAGTAGTTTTTTAAAGGGGGTATGACATCTGAATGTAGGTGATTACGTGACTATAAAGAGTACCAGGGAAAGTTATCTAAGTTAGTGACAGGAATAAAATCTTGGTAGCTACCTTAGCATTTCATACCCATCTCTTCTACTCTCTTTTCTGTGGAATTTAAAGACAACCTAACACATTCATGGAAACTTTACTGAGGCACAAAAGTAAAAGCAAATGAAGACAAAGTGTATATGCCTTTGAAATTATATATACACACGCACACACATACACATAAACAGACCTGTAACTATATACAAGTCAGAGCTGAATGATATACGAAGATTTATGTGCATGAGACTTTCAGAAACATGAAAGGCTAACTCAGGGTTGCTTTTAGTAAGAATCACAGATCAAGGAAAACAAGAATTCTTCAAGTGTGAAAGCATCACTTAAGAATTTAATTTTTTTAAAATAATAAAGCATATGTAGAAAGTAGAAAGCTGTTTCAATAACATTAATAATAATACTAAAAACAATTTTGTATTTATTCTTAAATAAATATAAACTGAGAAAATCTTAGTAAAAATTTTTTAATAATTCAAACAAATATTGCTATGAGCAAAAAGACAGCGTCGTTAGTTCATCTTTTTTGTATATGTAAAGTATGTCCAATATATAAAAGTTTACCATTATAAAATAACAAAATTACTGAATGCAAGGCAAATAGTGAGATTTAAATTTTTGTAACATGAATACAATAGTATATAAATTTTACATATTTCGAACATACTGGCTATGATTCAGTCGAAGTGGAATAAATGTAAATTATATTACTAGTTATTACTCAGGATTGTTGTGTGGACTAAGTAAAACTGTAAAGTGCTCTGGAAGCTATATACTACTACTAGGCAGGAATATTTTATTAAAGAACATAACTATTGGAATAAAAAATAAGAGGGTTTTCAACAATATTCCTATGAGCTTCCAGATATATTTGTAATGGTAAGTAAAAACGAGGATGAAAGTGTGAATAGAAAAGACAACCTTTTCAGATTTCCAGTTTCAAGCCAAATAATCATTAAAGAATTTTTAAATGTCAGCAAATATATTAGGTCAGGCTAATCTAAGTTTTAGTACATACGTAAGAAATTTGGTGATAATTTTTTGTCACTAACATTTTTATAATGCATTAGAATGATTTCAGTCAAAATGACCCTAAGAAGTCCTTCTAGATCTCGAGTAGAGGAAACTGGGTTCCATTCAGAAAGTGTAACTAATGTGCAGGTTTCCTAAGCATTTCATTTAAATAGATTATGACGTTTTAAACCAGAAGGGTCCTTCAAAATGCCTAGGTCCAGTCTCTGCATTCCACAGATGATGCTACCACAGTCCATTCATTGAGGTTAATTAGCAGGCATTAAAACATGGATATAATTATTCAAGAACTTAACAGGATTTAAGAAATTACACTAACCCACCCCTCTTATCTTAAAGACAAGAAAACTAAGGCCAAAAGTAGGTTACTGTGACAACATCACAACTCTAAGTAATAGTAAAACATGGGAAAGCACCCAAACCAAACTGCAGCTTTAAATAAACTGCAGGGTAAAGATATGGGTAATAGGAATTTCCCCTATTTAATCCCATACAAAATTTTTCCTTAATATGACAGCTATATTATCTTCACAATTTAAATAAAGTTAGTCACTCTGGAGTAAAATAACCAATGTTTTTGGGCTCATATATTCAGATTTTTATATATTGGCTTTTCTTAAAGGGTGATTTAGTATTATTTTAGATCATGGGTTTTGAACTCAAATTTGTCAATTGCTTATGCATAACCAGTAAATGTGGCTTTCACCAAAGCACAAAAATAAATTTATATAAACTGTATTAAATATTAAGGCTTTACAAGTGTAGCAATATTAACTTACCTGTCTTTTTTATTTTTCCCTCTTTGCTGTTTCCCTGCAAGAATTCTTAATTCTTCTTCTGTAGGATGTTGATACCACCTCAGACTAAGAAAAAGAGAATCCTCTTAAGTAAAGCAATTAAGACCACGAGAATCACTACTTATTCTACAACTATTTATTGAGTTTTCAGTTTGTGAACACTGCTGGGAAATGTCAGGTGAAAAACTTAAATCTGAAACAGATAACACTGCTTAAGCAACTTAAAAGAATTCAGGTTCAAATCCAGAGAACACTAGGTACTTACTAGATGCCAGGCTCTGTAATACCGTAGGTATATACATTTCTTACAACTGGCAATGTATTAATATATATTAAGATTATATAGGCTTGTAATAAAAGAAAATGGGGTAAACTCTGCAGGCAAGCTGGTAGGAACACATTAAAATTCTCCACCCATCCTTTATTTGTTCAGGAAGAATTATCTTAAAAACAGAGATGTTTGAATATCCTCACATGTACACGAAGTTTTACATTTCCTTTCTTCCTTTAATTTAGTGAGAGAGGTCTCAAACTTTATGTGCTTAAGTGTTACAAATTAGAAAATCCCTGACTTTTCACTATGTTTAATCTTTATCATTGAGTTCAACAACAACTGGAGGTATTCAGCTCTACCACACAGTCAAAATATTCAAATCATTTTTTGCTCTCATGCATAGATCTGCTCATTCCTCATTTCCTATCCCATCTAGTGGTACTGCTATCTACCAGTCACCTAAATTTTGATATTCAAGTCTTATCTACAACATGTCCTCTCCACATCTTATCATCAATTCTATTCTTTAACTCTTAAAATTCTAAACTCTGCCTGCTTACTGCAATTACCTTAATTCAGCATATTTTATCTCTAGCTGACCACTGCAACTAACTTGTCTCCCTGACTTCCCCGGGACACTTTCCTCACCAAATCCATTCTTCACCTTACCCTTAGTTATCTTCTCATTATGCAAATCTTACCAAGGTATATGTCTGTTTAAAACCTTTCCATAGAGGGATATACCTGTAGCTCAGGGTTAGAATTCTTACCTGCCATGCAAGACACCGGGGTTTGATTTCTGGCCAGTGCACTGCTTCCCCTCCCCCGTACCCGGGGCGTCCCCCCCCACACACACACACACAAAATTCAACAAATGATGCTGTGGTAACAGGATATTCACATGTAAAAGAACAAAATGTGACCCTCACCACACAGCATACAGAAATAAATAAATCTTTTCCATGGCTCCTCACAGGGTAAAGCGAGGAGCAAAGCTCTAGGTGAGAACTTTGAAAAAGACTGTATTATAAAAGGAGAAAGGTAGGCCTTTCACTTTTTCAATTACAAATTTACAAAAATCTGGACTTTGAATATGAAAATCCCAATTAAAAAATGTCAGCAACTCATTTGCTAGTCTAAAAAACACTACAGCATTGATCATTTGAATACTGACTGTTCATCTGATATTTGTTTAAAAAATTTAGCTATAATAGACTATGATAATCATTTGGAAAGCTCATATCTTCTAGAGATACTGAAATATTCATGAATGAAATAACAAAGTATCTTAGATTTCACACAAAATAATACGTTGGGAGGGATGAAGGGGTACAGATGAAACAATGTGACCATGAACTATTAATTATGACAGCAATTTATTATATTATTGTCCACATTTTATATATATTCCAAATTTTCCATTAAAAAAGTTAAAATTCATATAAGGCCCAAATATCTATAGGCCTTGTGGCTTGTGTCAACAGCCTTTCTCCATCTGACCACTATCTAACACTCCAGATATACTTACAACCATTCCCCTCCTTTGAACGTGACATTCTAGCTAGAATGTTACCTTCTTAAGTTCTTTCATGCCTTAGTACTTTTGCATATATGCTGTTTTTAAACACCAATATTCCTACCTACCAAACTTATAATTCATGTTTTATTGTTTATAAGGTAGTCTCCACTAACTGACAGAGTGAAGATTTTGACTTACAAAGTACACTTCAAAACTAGTACAATTACTGGCATATAGCAAGGCTCAAAAAGGACCACTGAACCAAAATTAATTCAGTTCTCCTCTTGGCTTAACAGCTTTAAAATAAAATATATATCATAAGAAGTATATATAAACCAAAAAGTTTCTAAAATTATAATCAACACGGGTAGGGAAACACTTTCCTAAAATCTTCAGTGAAGTCCAGAATTTTAACTTATAATAATCAGAAAAGCACTTCATCACCTTTATAAAGATAAAATCTGTTGTTTAGCTTTGAGAAATGATTAAGTAACCAGTGAAAGAACTCTTATAGTACAGAAAAACTTAGGTTATAAAGAGTCCTTTAATAATTATCTTGGGAACCCTTAAATTTTCCAGAAAGCATTTCCTTTTTAAATATACTCAAGCTTCTTTAATCTTTTTTGTGGACACATTTTTTATAAAAGGGACTACATTTATCATACCTCATACTGGTTACCTCAGGGTTATCTTGATTGATAACAATTATTGTTCAAAGCAGGAATCTAAGAATGCTCTTAAGGCTACTCACTTTTAGACTGTTACTCAACCATCTATCCATTTATTTATTCACAAAACATTTCTAAAGAGTTCACTATACTCTGCTAGGCATCAGAGATATATAATCACACACTGTGGAGCCAAAGTCCCTTTCTTCTTGATGCTCATTTTTCAGTTTGGGAGGCAGAACTTAACCACTTAAAGAAAAAAAAGTAAAGACAAAAATTATAAATTGTGACACAATACAAAAGAACCCAACACGTGGTGAGAATGAGAAAAGAGACAATTCTCAGGTACTGGGTGAGAAAATCCTCTCTGATATGACATTTAAGCAGCAACCTAAAGGATGAGAAGAATGAAAGGGAAGAGCAGTGCAGGCAGAGGGCAGCTTGTTGAAAGCAGAGAGGCATGAAAGAGTACAGAACAGTCCAGTAACTAAATGCCAATGAGGCAGCAGCCACATGTGCAAGGAGAAACACATGAACAGAAACTAATGAGATAAGCAGGGAACATATCATGCAAAGTTTCATGGGTCATGGGAGGGAGTTTAGATCGTATGCTAAAACAATGGTTTCAACGCAAGGGAGAGAAGGATACACAGTTGGTTCACCTTCCATGCAGGAGACTCGGGTTTGATTTCCAGACCATGCACTACCACCCCTACCACCTCCCAAAAAGAGCACGGGAGAAAAAAAAAATTAAATTTATATTTTAAGAACCCTTTTGCTGCTCTGTGAAAGAGAGAAAGCAAGAATAACAGGAACATATTTTGGACATCAAATCAGCAAGTCCTGCTGCGGGACTAAAAGGCAGAGAGTAAAAAAAAAAGTGAGGAATTGATGTCTACATTTCTGATTTGAGGAAAATGGTGGAACATTGTCTGGGATAAAGAAGAACAGGAATTTAAACATGACATGTTTGAAGTACCTAAGAGACATCAAGTGAAAATGTGAAGAAGGCAACTGCAGATCAGAATGTAGAGCTCAGAGATAATTTGTAATCATTACACTACTGTGGTATTTAAATCTAAGGGAATTAATAGGATCACCTAAGCAGAAAATATAATATGGGAGAAGGTAAAACAATAAATGAGGATATGAAAAGCAGTTTGGGGACAGAGTTGTGACTGTTCTTAATTTGTTGTTAGTTTTAGTGGGAGCTCTTTAAGAAAAAAATGTGTGCGTGTTAACATGAACGATCCTATCAAAATGGAGCAATTGATGATATGGAAGAAAGCAGGACTGGCTGAAGAAACAAAGTCTGGGTAAGATGACAGGGAAGGGTCCAGTGCACAAATGAAGGAACTGAGCTATGAGTCAGGACACTTCTTCCATAGACCAAAATTAAAATATAAAAAAATAAAGAGAAGGTAACATGGGTAATAGCACATGTACCTAAGATTGTAGATTTAGTGGTGTGAAAAGAACGGTGATGGGCTCTGATTTCAGCAGCTTAAAGTAAAGCACAGATAGGAAAGTGGGAGGTTGAGGAGAAAAGATTCTTATTGAAAAGTTGTCTGAGAAATGGAGCATATAAAAATTGCCACATAGCATGGAGTGGCCAACTAGGATCTGAGATCATGAATGCAAAATAAAACTAAAAAATGCACTGCATGATTTTCTTCAACATTTGGTACTTTGTACACAGTTTGATTCCATACAAAATGGTTCCATCTCATATGCTTTATGAGCACTGGTCTCAATTTGTAGTATTTTCCTTTGCTGTTAGTTGATATGTCTGTCTCAACAAAATGACTGCTTGCCTGCAACAACTGTACTATGCCTTTCTAATGTGGACTCAGAAGAGGGATACAAAAGTTTATTAGATTTAGATTCTATGTTGCAGTTAATAATAACAGTCAAAAATACAATAGAAAAATGCTTTATGTTAATGTCAAGCAAAAGCAACATGATATAAAATTTCAATACTATAAAACCACAACCATGTGGGGAAATATGAATAGAAAAGATTCATATTAGAAAGAAATACAACAATATTTGTTTTTGGGTAATGGTAATATAGTCCATAACCTCTTATTTTCTTTTATCAATTTATCATATTTTTCTATATCGTAGGCATGTCTTGCTTTTGTAATAAAAAATAATAAACTTAAAAAATAAAGTAGTAGTAACAGAATCTGACTAAAAAACTGAGCCTCTTGTATTTAAGTTAAAGACATTAATTTCAGTATACTTTATGACATATACCTTGGCTACTCAATGTTCAGATTGTCAGCAATGTTTTACATAATAAAGTCAATCTCGTTTTATACTCCTCCATATTAAAATAATTTTTCATGAAAATTTTTTCTTGTATAAAGCTCTTTCACTACTACTCCTACCAGAGTTCAACAGTACTGCAAATGATGTGTCAAAAAACAGAATGAATGTAGAAAATACAGAATATACAGAATGTTTTGGTCTAAACTTTAGATTTTAAGCTGCAATGTTATTTAAAGCAAGACACTTAAAAAGTTTTTGGAAATAAAAATTTCATAAATTTAAAATGGAAATCTGAAAATGAACAAATATAGAAAAGTTTAATATCAATAGAGCAAGCTAAAAAAATGTTAATACATAAAAATCATACAAAACTGTTTCAGGGTATACAACATAGTACATTAGAGACAGTCTAAGTTTACATTCTAAATTTCCACAATTTTGACAGTCAAAAAAAGAAAACAAATTATTGCTTTAAATCCTAGAAAAACCTGTTTAATTAGCTACAGAATTGTTATACATATACATTCCCCCTGTTACTCGCTGGAAATTTTAACAGAATATCATAAACAATCTGGAGCTAAAAGATAGCTAAGGCAAGTATGGCATTTCCATGGGTAAGAGCTGAAAGCTTAAACCTTTCCCTTGAGTCATAGGTCCCACCTATGGTACATTTGAATACTAGGTTTCTCTCACAAAAGGGAACCTGCAGATTCTTGGATCAGGCACCATGCAAAGGAGAACAGGCAAAAAGAATTAGAGCAATTGAACAGGAAGGTGTTTTAACACTCTTTATCCACTATGGGACAAGGCAAAAATCATTAAATCTGACTTTTTTTTTGACGAGGGACATATGAAGGGAAGTAGCAGACCAAAGTGAGGAGCCTAGGGAGATAAAGGGGCAGAGAAAAATACATGAGGTTTGAACTGAATAATCAGGAAAATGGGTTCAAAAAGCAGCATCCTACTTCTCATGCAAAACCCACTATTTAAATGTACAAAGAATGCAATCTATCACTTACCTCTCCATGAAAAAAGGGGCCAAGCAAACTTCAAAACAAAAAGGAACTTCAATTACAATAGAAAGCAGAGAATACTTTGGCTACAAATTAGTGATGTGCTGGACAAGATAAAGGACCATATTCTTTAAGTGAACTGAATAACTGTCAGAAAAAGTTCTTATATTAGAGAAAGCAGTTCACACTAAAGGTACAGAGAAAGCAACTTCCCAGAATTTTGCTTCCTTTGCGGGAGAAGAGGAGGAATGGAACTTTCTGAGCCTGGGTGCTCTTCATAATTGAGTTTTTCTAGCTTAATAATAATACATGCTCAAGGGTTAAGAACAGATGAGATCTTACAACTCAAGTTCTTGTTAAAGCAGAACGGTCATATTAAATGGCATATTAGATGAAGAACTAACATTTTTTAAAAGAACATTTTTCCATTAAAAAACTGGAAAAATAGAACACAAAATATTTATACTTTAATAATGAGGAATAAATTTCATTTCAAATGGGAGGTGAGAGGTATACTTTAAACAATAGATTTACTTAATATTTAGCATGCTTTTGGTAATCAAAGCCAATGCTGATGTGCCTTTTAATTTAGTTTAGAATAAACTATAAGGGAGCCATCTAATCACAGATAATCCATGAGAACATGGTGAGTGAAGAGAAACCAGGCACTTCCTATACCTGAGAGTACATTTTCTAAAAAATAAAGTATATTTAGGAATAAAAAAAAAATCTTAATTAAGTTGTAAGATTTAAATTAAATCATAGTGGTAGTGGAAATTTACAACTCTCTACCCATCAAATTCAAAACTCTATTCAAGTAATGTAACAGAAATCAGGATTTAAGGGATGATTTTGATTATTAAATTAGTATACAGATATTCATTTTTGCTTTCTGGTATATTGTAGACAGAGGGAAATACATGAAATCTCTAAATTGTAATTAGTTGCCCTGATTTCTAATAATGATTGTACAGCCTTTACCTTCTGCTCCTGTAATTGTAAAAACCTTGTAACTAACCTTCATTTTGAACCCAGTTATGTAGTTTTTCAACTTTAGAGTCTTGTAATCACAAAGATAGCCTCTAATGTTTATTTATGAAGGGTACTGGCTCAGCCCAGAACTAACCAACCCCAAGTCCAAACTTATCTTGATAACCGAGACTGGATCTAACCCAGATGGGTCTATCTGACATGCACAGTAGCTTAGACTTTAACCTGTAAGTCACACATACCTTATAAGGTCATTTTCTTACACATGTTCTGTGAAAGCATGTAATCAATCTTGACAATCAATAATTAGATCATCTCTAATTATATCATCTGGGGCCACTGTGCTCACTTTCCTAAATCCTGCCCATCTTTTTCTCTAATAAAACTATCAGAATTACTGAAGTTTGGGGAGATAGATTTTGGGCCAACAGGCCATCTGCTCTCCTACTATGCATCGAGTAACAAACTCTTTTCCTCTTTGAAATCCTGATGTCAATTGGCTATTGAGTGAGACTGGCAAAAGAATCCACAGTCTTTGTCGGGTAACAATATGACAGTTCCAGGGCAAGGTCTAGAGTTGATAAGGAGTCATAATCAAAAAAATACTAGACCATGAATCAGACTTCCAGTGTAAAAGGCCTTCATGGTCTGTTTTATTTCTCAGTACATGAACTTGAGTGTATCACTAAAACCTTGTTACCATTTGCAAAAATGGAGACAATATCATGTATGACAAAACAGGATTAGCACCAATCCTGTTTTTACTCTCTAGCTACAATGATATTCATGCTCCCAGCCTTCTGTGTACATTAGCCAAAATTAATCACATGCTCTCAGCTATATAATTTGGGCAGAAAAGCTGTATTTTAAACTTTGGCCCCTAGAATCTCCTGGAGGCGCCACAGTGCACTCTCTCTTCATTTGCCAACTGGCACAGCATCTAACAGAGGATCCCAAGATAGCAGGAGGAACACAGGAGTCACAAGACAGAAGCTTAGATACCTGAGTCATCCCATTTGAAGGATAGCTGAATCCCTGAATCACCATCTTGTGAAGACCCTCCATGGAGAACTGTACAACCACCATCTGATTGTGACCCCCATTTGACCCTCATCAAATCTGATATTTACAGAATGAGAAACACTTTTATTATATTCAGACTCTGAGACTTCTGAGATTGTAACATACACCAAACACATCCCCTGTCCTATCTAGCTCAGAGTATACAGATTCAGATGAGATAATGGTTATAAAGACAGTACCAGTATAAAGTTTATACAAATATAAAGGCAATATTAATGGACGTATATTAGGGTAAAGATCATATAGTTTTTGAAAAATGAGAAGTCTACATTACTAACAGCAATATATAAATGTTATTTAACAAGAGCTAGAAAATTAGTCAATTTTATATTAAATATAAACTCATATATAAACTATAAATATAAAATCAACAGAATGTTAGTTCAGAAGCAAAAACTGCTTTTACATTTAAGGTACTGATTCCTTTAGAAAAACGTCAGGCTTACTACTCATTAAGTCAACACACTTTTATGAAGTGCCACTTCAAACCCTCCATTCCAAAAGGGATAGAGTTTGATGAATAACAGGGAGAGACCTATTATTAATTAGCATGTCATAGTAAGAAAAATATGAATTCTTATTTACAATACAAAGTTATACTACCAGTGGATTGAATAAATAGTATGGCAATACAACAGAAACTAAACACAAGTTTCTTCTGCCATATTATAGCATCTATATATCTACTCACTTGCATAGCTCTATTAAACAGTTCTAGTCAATACAGTTACTCCTTAACCATATGTGCCAGTTTGAATCTGTTGTGTACCCCAAAAATGCCAAGTTTTAAAAATCCTCATTCAATTATTGCTGGGTGGGACCTTTCTGATTATTTCCATGGAAATGCGACCCATCCAATTGTGGGTGGTAACTTTATTACATCGTTTCCTTGGGGATGGATATGTCTCCACCCATTCAAGGCGGGCTGCTTAATGGAGCCCTTTAAAAAGAGGGAGTGATTTTTGAAAAAGCTTCAAAACCAGTAGAGCCACCAGAACCAACAGAGCCCTGGGGAAGCTGCTGGGGAAGCCTGGAGGGAAAGCTAGCAGACCTTGCCCTGTGCCTTCCCAGCCGAGAGAGAAACCCCAAATGTCATCAGCCTTCTTGAACCAAGGTATCTTTCACCAGATGCCTTAATTTGGTCAATTCTATAATCTTGCCTTAATTTGGACATATTCATAGCCTTAGAACTGAGAACTTGCAACTTAATAAACTCCCCTTTTTAAAAGCCATTCATTCCTGGTATATCACCTTCCAGCAGCGTCCAAACAAGATCACTATACTATACTATTGACAAGTTTTTTTAAGTACTCATGAGCCTCTCCCATTAAGAATTTTATGGGCCACAAAGAACACCCTCAGATTTTTCTCTTCCTTCAGTCCAAAGTGCAAACTGTCATTTCTGATCAACAATATTTTTAGATGGGCAATTGTGAAGGGACTTTAGATTTTTCAATATTAAAATAGTATCATTTCATATCACATAAGGCTGGTAAACAATAATTATTCCAAAAGGGTAAAATCAATTCTCTTAATCCTCTGATTTAGGTGACCACACTTAGCAATTTGGCTTTCATGACCTAAAATATTTAATACTAATATTAAAGAAAGATACTTGATCTTCTTTAATAAAACAAAACAAAACTGAGAGGAAATGAAATTAATAACAGGGAAGCAACCAATTCTAGAAATTCTTGACTGGCATCCTTGGAACCTTACTGTCATTAAAGATAGCAATAACTAACAATCTGTTTACAAAAGACATCAGGATCACAAAGAAAATCAACTTTATGCTTATTTTTAAAGGCTAAGCTCCCATTCCGATTAGTAGGTAAGCATACTGTTATGAAACGAATCACATCCCCCACAAAAGATACATTGAAGTCCTAAACCCTGTGGATATGAATCCATTCATAAATATAATCTTTCGAGATCCTATTAAGATGAGGCCAACTAAGTCAGGATGGTCTTTAATTAAACAACATGACTGGAGTCCTTATAAGCAGAGGAAATAAGGGCACAATGAGGAGACAGACAGGGAGATGGTATGTTACTGAGGCAGAGATTGAGCTATGGATTGCTCAGAGAAAGACGATCTTGATTTTTTACTTCATGCATCTTCATTTTGGACTTCTAGACCCCAAAACCATCGGACATGGCCTGTAGTTTAGGTCAACAAGTGTGTGGGACTTCATTACAACAGCCCTGGCAAACTAAGTCATATACTTAATGACACATTCTCATCAAATAAGTACAGATTTTAAGTATAGTACATTATCCCAATTTTAGCAAAGGGAATAAAATCAGGTGCTCAATCTCTAAAGTTCAAGTTACTGGAACATGTTAAGTTTTTTTAGAAATGAATGTGGAGAGGTGGGGTGTGCTAGTTTGAAGGATCATATACCCTACAAAAGCCATGTTTTAATCCTGATCCATCTTGTGGAGGCAGCCGTTTCTTCTAATCTCTACCCAACACTGTAGGTTGGAAACTTGATTAGGTTATCTCCACAGAGCAGTAGTGCACCCAATTGTGGGTATTAACAGTTGATTAACCCATTCCAGGTGGGTCTTGATTAGTTTACTGGAATCCCTTAAAAGAGGGAACATTTTGGAAAAAGCTTTAGAGCCACAAGAACCATGAGAGCCCACGCAGATAGAGACCTTTGGAGATGAAGAAAGAATATGCCCCCAGGGAGCTTCATGAAACAAGAGGCCTGGAAGGAGAGCTAGCAGATGTCACCATGTTGGCCATGTACCTTTACAGTTGAGAGAGAAACCCTGAATGTATGTCATTGACCTTCTTAAACCAGGTATCTTTCCCAGAATCCCTTAGATTGGCCATTTTTATATCCTTGCTTTTTTGGACATTTTCATGGATTTAGAACTGTAAACTTATAACTTAATAAATTCCCGTTTTTAAAAGTCGTTCTGTTTCTGGTATATCACATTCTCCCAGCTAGCAAACTAGAACACGGGGCAAGATGGTGGCGCACTGAGGTGTAGAATTTAGTTCATTCTCAAGGGCATCTAGTAAATAGCCAGGAACTATATGGAATAACTGTTGAGGGACATCAGTGAACAGACACACATGGTATACCAATCTAGAATGGGTGTGAAATGGCTGAGATCCCAGGCAGAACTGAAAGTCTCCCAAGCCGTGGAGGCCAGTACCCATCCCCCACAGGCACTGCAGGCTGGTTCCCCAAAAGTTAAAATAAAGAGGTCCTCCTAGAAGCAAGGAAATTAGCTGAATCAAGCTCCAACTGTGGAATTAATTAACAAATTGGGACTGCTGAAAACAGGCCTTGAGCACAGATAAACCTGGTGTAAGCACTAAAGGAATCTGGAAGAGAGGGGTGGGGCTAATGAAAAAACAAAAAATGAAAACGAGGCTTTTTGAGTTGGATAGCAGAAAACATTGGGAAAAGGTTGGGCACCAAGAAAAGGAGGCACATAGAGCTTGGAGACACATAAAGCCATTTACCAACTCCAGCCCTTGACTGACAAATCCAGCAAGCTGGGGCCCAGCTCTGAGAAGGCTTGTTTTTTTTTTTTTTAACTTCTCTCTCTCTATTTTTATTTATTCATTTTTTTTTAACTTCTTAACATCTCATTAAATAGAACTGCAAGCATTCTCAGGCCTCAGCACTGCCCCAGGCAAGAGCAAAAGTAAGGCATGTCTGAAAGACAAAGTAACTAGTCAAGTCAAAGGGGATAATTCCCTAAAAGGTATATCTTCTCAAGTGGCAGCCCTCCTTCAGGGAATTCAGACCCCAGGGGCTGGAAAACAGAACTAACATAAGACTGCCTACTACCTCAGCCTCTGTCTCAACCACACTGGCAGGGAGAGACCACTACAATTAAAAGGACCTTGTCACTTTACACTGGTGGGAAGCTGCAGGCTAATAAGCACCACAGGCCGAGCAGGAAAGGAAAAGCACAGAATCAAGAGGATTCAAAGGAAAGTCTGACAATCTGCTGGGTCTCACCCTCAGGGAAACTCAATACTGATTACACCCTCCTCCTGAGACATGGGGCTGTCTAGTCTGGGAAAATCTGACTGGGGTCAATATCTGAGAAGACCTTCCTCAAAAAAAAGTTTCTATATATGCAGCACAAGAACCAGAGCCAGAAAAACAAGAACTGAAAAATTCTGATAGGTTAAACAGAAGTTATACTAGAGGTCTAGAATAACTTGAACTGAATGCCAAAGAATAGAGAATAAAGCCAACAAGAAAACACTAGGTAAAAGAGTGAAAACCTCTGGAGTAAACTCATTTAAGGAAATCAAATGCCTAGACACCAGCAAAAAATAAGGAGTCATAGTAGGAAAATTGACGATATGGTCCAGTCTAATGAATAAACCAACATTTCAAATGAGATAGAGGAGTTGAAACAATTCATTAAGGATGTTCAAACAGGCATGTAAAATCACATCAAAAACCAAATCAACAAGTTGAAGGAAAATATGGCAAAAGAGATGAAGGATATAAGGAAGACACGGTGAACATAAAGAAGAATGCAAAAGTTTGAAAAAGCAAATAGCAGAACTTATGGGAATGAAAGGCACAACACAAAAGATGAAAAAAACAATGGAGAACTACAACAGCAGATTTGAAGAGGTTGAAGATAGAATCAGTGAACTACAGGACAGAACATCTGAAATCCTACACACAAAAGAAAAGATAAGGAAAAGAATGAAATATGAGCAGGGTCTCAGGAAACTAAATAACAACATGAAGCACACAAATATACGAGTAACGGGTACCCCTGAAGGAGAAGAGAAGGGAAAAGGAACAGAAAGACTAATGGAGGAAATAATTATAGAACATTTTCCATATCTTATGAAAGACATAAAATTTCAAATACAAGAAGTACAACATACCCCAGAGAGAATAGATCCAAAGAGATCTACTTCAAGACACTTAGTAATCAGACTGTCAAAAGTCAAAGACAGAGAGAATTATGAAAAAGGAAAAAGAAAAGCAATTCATCACATACAAAGGAAGCTCGGTAAGACTATGTGTGGCTTCCTCAGCAGAAATCATGGAATGAGAATGCAGTGGAATAATACATTTAAGATCCTGTAAGAGAAAACTGCCAACCAAGAATTCTATACTCAGCAAAACTGTCCTTCAGAAAATGAGAAGGAGATTAAAATATTTTTAGATAGTCACTGAGAAAGTTTGGAATTAACAAGAAATACTAAAGGGAGCACTACAGGTGGATAGGAAAGACAGAAGAGAGCAGCCTGGAGAAAAGTGTAAAAAAAAAAACTATCAGTAAAGGTAAAAAGAGGAAAAAAAAAGATATGACATAAAATGCAAAAGACAAAATGGCAGAACTACTGCCTTTACAGTAATAACATAAAATGTTAATGGATTAAACTCCCTAAACAAAAGACACAGACTGGCAGAATGGAATAAAAATCAGGACCCATTTGTATGCCATCTACAAGAGACTCACTTTATTTTATTATTTTTTCTGGTATGGCAGGCAAGAACTCTGCCACTGCGCCACCACTGCCCGCCCTTCAAGAGACTCACTTTAGACTCAAGGACAGAAACAGATTGAAAGTGAAAGGCTGGAAAAAGATATTTGACACAAACAACAACCAAAAATGAGCAAGGGTAGGTATACTAATATCCAACAAATTAGACTTCACTTTTACTTTTTAATTGTAAAACAATTAAAAGAGACAAAGAAGGACACTATGTATTAATAAAAGAACAATTCATCAAGATAAAACAATCATAAATATTTATGCATCAAGTCAGAGTGCCTCAAAAAACGTGAAGCAAACTGACAACGCTGAAGGGAGAAGTAGAAACAAATGTAAAGCACAGTATGCAAGAACATGGAAATGCATATACACTAAAATGGGACAACACTACCAAATCTTTGCAGCCAAAAGAGATTTGAAAATTTCCTTGGATTATAAGCATGAAATCCAGAAATGTGCAATTCTCACTGGAAAATAAATTACACATTTGTGTATTCTATTTAGTTTTGTTCATTCAGATTCCATTTATTTAGAATTAGTAATAATATGCCCAGTTGATGTTCACCCTTTCATGATCAATGAAAAAGGTTTTGCAGGGTAAAATAAACCAGATTACACGGGGCATACAAGCCTACTTAAAAAACAAACCTATCAAAATCAGTAGCTACCAGAGTCAAAAACTAGTTAGAAGAGATCAATTTTCACTTAATAAATAGGTCTGACAGATTTTCAACTCTTGTAACACTTCAGTTACCTTTTTTGCTAATGAAATATGTTTTTAAACAACTGTTTCTGCACACATACATATATAAATTCATGTATGTGTACATATGAATGTATGTATGTATAAATGTTTAGATATATGACCATGTCCTAAAATAATTTTAAAGTAGTCTGAACACATAATATTTTTCTATATTTAAACATCAACATGGAAAAAGTATAAATGCCTAGTCTAGAACAGAATAATTAAAAGTAGAAAATAGATCCTATGAGAGAGATTTCATTTTTGTAGATGGAATGGCCCAGAATTAAAGGGTTACTAGTCTTCAGTATATGGAATCTTTAGTAGGATGAGAGCTATCCATTTTCTCTATCTTCAACAGTCTAAACAAAGAAACAAAGTCTAAACAAAGAAAATAGACATACAAAGCCCAAAGAGGATTAGGTTATTTATTGAACATGAATAACTAGGGTAAAACTATAGTCATGGTATCAAATTGCTCATTTATGTTTCATAATTTCACAGTGCTTTTGGCATGCATTTTTGGGTACAGAATTCTCCTGCTTTTGCTTCACTATCTCACCTATATTTAATTGCTTTACCTTTATGATTGTACATTGCAACGAGACAATTTAGCTCCTTTGTGGAAGTAAGACTATAATGCAATATACCAAAAAAAAAAATTAAAATCCCACAAGAAACTTCACCCACTCCTTGCTAAATTAAACAGTTCAAAATTCTTTACAGTATAATAAAGAACCCCAACTCTTAACATTAAACTCTCAACTGAGGTACCAACAAAAGGAATACGCTTTCTGAGCTACTTTTTTCAAAAATGATAAAAATATTTCAGCACTTCAATTTATAATTTCTCACTGCCCCCTTGTTGACCAACTTTGTTTTTTTTTTTTTTTTAAATTAGAGAAGTTGTAGGTTTATAAAACATTCATAGTGACCAACTTTTTCTAACAGTAACTAGAAAAGATTGTGGCCACGGACAGAACAAAGTTGGGGGGATGTAGGGAGACTAAATTCTTGACCATGATCCAATCCACCTTTATTTTAAACAAAAAAAACTACTAATTTCTCAAAGAAGAGAAATAAGGAAGTTATTTCAAAACTTTCTATTGTAATACTTTTAAAAACAAGAATAGCATTTAACTTCTCCAACTTCTAGGGTTAATCAGCCTAGTAAACTAAACAGAGATTTGTCCTAGTCACAATTAGACTATCTTTGCCTTACCTGCCATTACAGAGTAACCATCGAGCAAGAGAGTAGTGAGGTATAATCTTCTGCATGATACTGGCCATCACCATGGTAACAACCAGCTGAATACCTATTATACCCTGTGTAAAAAAAAAAAAATTCAATAACGAATAAATATGGATTTGGGATATTGTTGGAAAACTTTCCATATATTTTGAAAATAACATTTTAAGAGAAATGAAAATGAGTTTATAGTATTTAAAATATTGTTCTGACATTTAGTATTTAGTATTCAACATCTAAAATATTTTAAGTTTGAACTCATAATCATTGTATACTGTCTCATAATCATCTACAAATTATCCAAGTCACACCCATGTGAATGAAAGTTCAATGGATCAGAATACACATTCAAAATCTATTCCCAAGAAATATGTCATATAAATTAAGATAACAAAATGAACTGAAAACTAGTGATTTCTTCATCTTCCTCCAATGTACTCAATACACTTAAAAAGATTAGCTTGGCAAGTTTTAAAAGTAGTATGCCTGTATTTTAATCTTAGTCTGGTAACAAACGGTCAACGAACACTAACTATATTAAGTATGATGGCAGAACAGTCCTATATGTCACTAGCAAAGAATATTTGGCTCATGTTGTCACCACCCACTTCCAGCGGGCCTTAAATAATATCCAACAATCCTCTTTTTCTCACCAATCCCCACCCCTACTTTCCATGATGGCTAATTCAAACCTTCTTCCCTCTCCTCAGACCTCCAAACCTCCTCAAACTTCCAAGACTCCACCCAGTAGATGACATCATCACCTACTTCACAGACAAAACAGATGCCATCATTAAGAACTCCAACACTCACCATCACCAAACTCAGTCACATGTACCTGCATTCATTTTTTCCCACACCCTCTAAAATAAGAGCATCTTCTATATAAAGCAAATCCCTGTAACCTATGCTTCAGAGCCCATCCTCTTTGATCTTCAGAATCTTAACTATCAAATAAATTCTTTTCTCTATGTTTTTCAATCTCTATTTCTATCAGCACTGTAACTATACAAGTCTCTTTCATCTTTCTATAAAATAATAATTTTTCCCTTTTCTACAGTCTTTCTCCCCTTCCTCATATTGACCACCACTTTTCAAAAGACTTGTTTTCATTGTTTCTATTTTCTCATATCAGTTCTCATTTGACTTCTGCTCCAGCCTATTTCACTGAAAAACTGAAATCACACCGGTTACCAAATTATCTATCTTTATCTTAAATCTAGCAGTATCCCAAATAATTTAACCACTCT